>NC_083242.1:13100222-13404544 GCF_032191835.1 Heteronotia binoei | reverse complement strand
CCCCCCGCAGGAGTCCTGCCGGAGGCTCTGTATTCTTGGTGCTTGAGGGGGGCACAGTGGGAGGTATGTAGGACTGTGCAAAACCCCCTGCCCCACAGCGCTGTCCTGGAGAGGTTCCTTGTAGCCAGTAAGGTGGAAAGTTGGATATAAAAAGTAGGATATAAATGTAAGGAAAAAGGATATAAATGTAAATTTGCCACCACATTGATTAAGGGGATATTCCAGCTGTCGCCATCTGTGCTCTTTACTCAGGCACACAGGAGGGGGAGGAGAACCACAGTATAGTGGGAACATGAGAAGTAGCAGCAGCTTTTGTACCCTGCCCTTCAGAGTCTCGGAGCGGCTTACAATCTCCCTTCCCTTCCTCACAACTGAGACCCTGTGAGGTTGGTGGGGCTGAGAGAGGTCTCAGAGAACAGCTCTGCGAGAATCATGACTGACCCAAGGTCACCCAGCTGGCTGCACGTGGAGGAGTGGGGGACTCAAACCCAGTGCTCCCAGATTAGAGTCTGCCGCTCTTAACCATTACACCACACTGGCTCTAACAAGATGAGCTGGATTTATATACTGCTGTTCAGAGTCTCAGAGAGAACTGAGAGACACCCAGCAGCTGCATTAGTGCCAGGTTGGTGTAATGGTTAAGTGTGGACTCTTATCTGGGAGAATCGGGTTTGATTCTCCACTCCTCCACTTGCACCTGCTGGAATGCCCTTGGGTCAGCCAGAGCTCTGGCAGAGGTTGTCCTTGAAAGGGTACCTTTTGGAAGATTTCTCTCAGCCCCACCCACCTCACAGGTTGTCTGTTGTGGGGGGAGAAGATATAGGGGATTGTAGGCCGCTCTGAGTCTGATTCAGAGAGAAGGGCGGGGTATAAATCTGCAGTCTTCTTCATGTGGAGGAGGAGTGGGGACTCTAACCCGGTTCTCCCAGACTAAAGACCGCAGCCCCTGATCACTGCACCAAACTGCCTCTTCTACGGATGAGTGCCGATGCAGACTAAGACCAGGATGAGCCAGTGAAGCCAACATGTTGTGGCAAGTGCCCCCCCCCGCCCCCACCTACCCTGTCCATTTTGAAGTTCCTTCCGAGGACGCTTTTCTGGTTGGCATCGACGCCTTCGCAGCTGGCCAAGAACTCAGGCAGGAAGGCCGAGTAGAAACCGTCAAAGTCCACAGAGGCCATGTTGTAGACAGCGATGCCGATTTCCTCTTGCAAGAGGTCGTGGGACTTGTGGACCAGGACCTGGAGCAGCACGTTCACAAACTGGAACAGCATGGTCGTCCGGAAGATCTTCTGCAGGAGGAGGGGGAGGAGGAGAGCCAAGAGGAAAGCATCTTCAGACCCACCGCCAAGAGAAAGCAGTCCTGGAGGCAAGGCTTCCTCTCAACTGTGGAGTCCTTGAGCAAATGTTCTACTTTGGCAGCTGCTGGCATTAAAGCTGTGAGTTCCTGCACAAATTAGTTTGCTCTGGGGCCATTTTTTCCTGCACTAAGACAAAAAACTGTGAGCCACAGGTTGTTAACTAGCTCATACCAACTCAGCTTAGAGGGAACACTGCCTAATACAATGTTCCCTCTAAGCTGAGTTAGTGTGAGCTAGCTCATGGTTTTTTAGCCTCCGGCTCACACATTTTTTGTCTTAGCTCAGGAAAAAAAATGGCCAGGGACCAAACGATCAATCCATCAAACAAACCTTCAATGGCACAGTAATACAATGAAACGAGGAATAAACAGTCCAAAAACCAGACGTCTAAAAATACAAAAGGTCTCCACCAACCAGAACCCACTGAAAATAAGAAAAGGCAGAGCAGGCAGGCACAAACTAACTTATGCAGTCGCTCACAAAGTAGAATTTTTGCCTACAAGTTTCCACAGCTTAGAGGGAGCATTGCTTATCGCTTCCTTGGGCTGTGCATCAAACCTTTTTGGCACCAGGGACCGGTTTTGTGAAAGACTATTTTTCCACGGACCGGGGGCGGGGGGAGAAGGGCAGCGGTGATGATTTTGGGATGATACAATTTTGCACTTTATTTTGGTGAGGTAGTTAAGTGGGAGAACCGGGTCTCATTCCCCACTCCTCCACTTGCAGCTGCTGGAATGCGCTTGGGTCAGCCATAGCTCTTGCAGAGGTTGCCCTTGAAAGGGCAGCTGCTGTGAGAGCTCTCTCAGCCCCACACACCTCACAGGGTGTTTTTTGTGGAGGAGGAAGATAAAGGAAATTGTGAACCACTCTGAGATTTGGAGTAGAGGGCAGGATATAAATCCAGTGTGGTGGTGGTGTTGTTATTACTACTACTACATTGCAATACATGATGAAATAATTATACAACTCACGGCCCGGTTGCTAACAGGCCACAGACCAGTACTGGTCCACGGCCTGGAGATTGGGGGCCCCTGGCCTATAGGATACTCTGGGAATGGGGGACTGCAGAGACACAGTCTGGCCTTTCCACAAGCCCCCGGGGCTATTTTCAGAGGTGCGTAACAGCTGCCTTAAGACTCGCACACAACCATTCTAGGAATCCCATTTGCACAAGAAGCCACCTTATACTGAATCAGGCCCTCAGTCCGTGAAGGTCAGTATTGTCTACTCAGACTGGCAGCAGCTCTCCTGGGCCTTAGATGGCATCCTCTCACATAATCTGCCCAGCCCTCTCAACTGGAGATGCTGGGGGTTGAACCTGGGACCTTCTACATGCCAATCAGAAGCTCTCCCGCTCAGCTGCAGCCCCTCTTCTCCCTCACCATCATTCCCTGCCAACAAGTCCTGTATTCCACATTGCTTCCTCCACACCCATCTTCTTTACCTCTGGTCTGGTTACTGGAGTGCTTCAACAGCGCTCTTTGGGATACTGGATCTGACCCTAGATCCACCAGCACACGTATGAAGCTGCTTTCTCCTGAATCCATCAAGGTCAGCACTGTCTACTCGCACAAAGGTCTTTCACATCACCTACAATCTGATCCTTTAACTGGAGACGCCCAGGACTGAACCTAGAGCCCTCTGCATGCAAAACGGAGGCTCTTCCCCTGCGCCACAACCTCCCTCCCCCGTGCTATGCGGTTCAAGGCAAACCCTCTTCTTTTGAAACCTCTGGGCACCAAACTAGGCCCAAGTCTGCAGAATCTCAACAGCCTAGCCTCCCTCCTCCATTTCCATCTACCTGATCATACTACTGGCTCTCTGAGGTACGTGCCCTCTGCTGCGATTAGCAGGCTGAAAGCTGGCATCCCGCTAACTTTGGCATAAAAGTAGTACTTCCTGGCCTCAAGGAGGGGTGTAGACAGGGGTGGAATTCCAGCAGGAGCTCCTTTGCATATTAGGCCACACACCCCGGATGTAGCCAATCCTCCAAGAGCTTACAAGGCCCTTTTTTGTAAGCTCTTGGAGGATTGGCTACATTGGGGGGTGCGGCCTAATATGCAAAGGAGCTCCTGCTAGAATTCCACCCCCGGGTGTAGCATTGTCTCTTTCACACTCTAAGCAAGTGCTTGTTACGGGGGGAGGGGGGGAAGAGACTCACCTTGTGGTAGAGCTTCTGCTTTGTGTTCAGCGTCTCCAGATAGAACAGGTTCTGCTTGAACAGATGGATATCGGGTTGCAGGAAGGACTGGCCGAAAGCCTGCGGGGACAGAAGAGGCTCTCAGGACATGGTCTAAGGACTGGGTGGCTGGCCATCCAACTCTAACAGGGCAGCTCAGAACGCAGCACAAAGTCATCCCCCCCACCCAGCGAATCCCCTAAGAAGTGACCCCAGTTAAATCAGCTGCGCCCAGCCTTTCCACCTTCTACTGTCCAGATTCAGGGCACTAAGGCGCAGTTTGCTTAAGCTGAATTAATGGTTCAGTGTCATGTTTTAGCGCAGCCTATCCAGCATCTCACACCAGCAGAGGAAACGAGAGTCCAGAGCTTCCTTGGGCTGTGCATCAAACTGCAGGCCGGGCCTGTCAGGAGATGGCCAGCTATCACCTTTGCTCCCGTCTGAGCCGATAGCAGTGCATGCCACTGCACCACAAGCAGTGCTCAGGAAAACAGGATATTTCCTCCTATGGCACAGTCAGCCCCCAGAAAGAGATCCCAGGGCAAGAACAGAAGAGTAGAGGAACAAGCTGTGCTATGGGAGACTGGATGGCGTGAGGTGCCCTTAAACCTGCCTGTTGAAGAAGGAGGCCACAGAAAAGCAAGGCTCTCCCCAACTCCCTTCTCTAGCAGGGGATCTGCACCCTTTTAGAGCACTGCTTTCTGGGGCTTCCTCAGCTGTGCTGCCCACGCATGGAAGAATGGCTGGATGCCAGGAATTTGCCCCTTTGACTTGAGCAAGCTTGTCCTTCCAACAGACAAGGAAGGTCCTTGATTTGCTAAGCCTGCTTCTTCTAAGGAGGACAAGATCTGCCCCCATCGCAAGTTTAAGCCAAGCTCAATGGGACCAAGCACCAGTGGATTCACATTCCTAGCAAACAAAGAAATTGGGTAAGAATTTCAGAGTGGGAAGTCACATGAGTCTTTTGTTGCAAGAAACAAGCAGAGACACCTTCCGTTTTGGGAGCCTTTGGGGAAAGAAGAGCAAAAAACCCTGCACAAATTGGGACCCTTTCCCTGTTCTCCTCAAACCACCAGTTGCTTGGGAAGGTGGAACTGTAGGGGCAGGTCTCAGTTAATGGCGAGAGATATCAGAGAATCTGTACTCTGACCTCGGTGGCGGTGGGCAGCTGAGATGGGTACAAGCGCTCCGTCCCATGCAAAAACATGCAGAGAATGTTAAAAGAGACTGCGAGCGAGCTGAGAGCTGCAAAGAGCCAGGAGAACTTGGCTGGGAGCAAGTGTGGGTTAACAGGCAGCTGGAGCCAATGACCACCGGTTGGTACTCTGCTTATAGATTAACAGAAGGATCAGTGCTTGGGAGAATGTGTGACAGCATGCAGGCCCTTTGAGGGGCTGGATGGGAGAACTGTTCCCCCCAACACAAAACATTAACAGCCTCTTAGCAAACGCCAGATAAAGGACCGACGCTGGAGAAAGCAGTCCAGCACACAGCGAGGGGGCATTTCTAACGACACGGTGTGACCTCCGGTGATTTTGCAAGAGCCATTATGCGCCGTGTTTCATATCTCCCCAATAACTAGCTGGTAATAGATGGGCTGCATTCACAGCTAGTGGGCTCACTTGAGCTGAGAGGTGGCTTGCAACTCTCACAACGCTAAGCACTTAATATGATACGCCGTTATCGCTCAAGTGGTCATTGAGTTAAAATATGCAGCTGTGCTTTATAAGCCCCCCCCCTTTTGAACAATCCTGAAGCATGCACAGAGCTGCAACACGAATACGAGTGTGAATTTCCATCTCTTCTATGCTGTGTGTCGTCAGGGCAGTATCTGAGTTACACCGTTATTCTCAACAGCCCAGGATTCTCACAGCTCCTTTGCAGCAAGACGGCTAGTGTACCACCGGGATTATAGCGTAAGATTAAGACCGCCCCCCTGCCCAAACCCACCCTCCACTGTGAACCTCACAGGTGTTGTTGGTCCAGCCATGCTCCCTCAGCCTGAACTGCAAGGACAAAAATGGGCAAAGGAGACCCATATATGCAGGGTTCACACCTCTCGCTTCCTTAGACAGCCAGTTTGGTGTAGTGGTTAACTGTGCAGACTCTTATCTGTGAGATGCGGGTTTGATTCCCCACTCCTCCATTTGCACCTGCTGGAATGGCCTTGGAACAGCCATAGCTCTCGCAAGAGTTGTCCTTGAAAGGGCAGCTTCTGTCAGAGCTCTCTCAGCCCCACCTACCTTGCAGGGTGTCTGTTGTGGGGGGAGAAGATATGGGAGTGTAAGCAGCTCTGAGTCTCTGATTCAGAGAGAAGGGCGGGTTATAAATCTGCAATTCTTCAATTCTTCTTCTTATATCAAACTAGACTGATGGACATGTTTTCTCTATTAAAATAGGATCAGAGGTAAAGGCCTTTTACCTCTGCCACTCAATCCATGTGACGGGAAATGCTGGTGATTGAACCTGGGATGGTCAGGGGTGTAGAACGCATTTGTTACGAGGGCCGGATCTGACATAAATGAGACCTTGCTGGGCTGGGCCATGTGTGTAAAATGTAATGCCAGGAAGCGACGATCTAAACTTCATAAAGGACACAGACGAGAACAATTAAAGATTTTGGCAATCTCCTGTGTGGCTGAGGGAACTGGGCAAAGGAAGCTCTGGCTATCTCTCTCCCTCCCCCCGGGGGGGAAAGAGGCTTGGCTCAGTAGCTCCGCTGTGCAATTGAGAGAACCTGGCAAAGCAAGCTCTCCCTCTCTCCTTCCTGCCCAAGGGAGGAGCCTCAGCCAGTTGGGAAAATGGAAGCTTTGCTCTATAGCTCCTGTACAATTGAGCAAGTCTGGCAAAGCAAAGGAAGCAAGAGAGAGGGAGAAGAAAGCAGACTTACTCAGAAGTTGAAAGGAATCCTCCAGGAGCCTGATTTGGCTCCTGGGCTGCATGTTTGATACCCCTTGTCTACATGCTGACTGGATGCTCTGCCACTGAGCCACAGTCCCACACCTTCAGCTTCTTGGGAAAAGGGCTGATTAAGCAAGGCACCTGATAGAACATCCCACCGGGAAGACCTGCTTTGAACCAGTTCTACTGGGTCTGACCAAGGGTCTACTTGACAGAAGATCTGCGGCTGGATTTTTATTATATCACAAGTCATCTTGCTGATCAGACATGCTTTCATGTAGAAGTGAACTCATATCACGTTCAGCTAGTGGTCAAACTGATTGCATAAGGGCTCCCCCCCAGCCCCCAGCTCTGACAGCTAATTAAAACAGTTACAGAAATACTAGATTTATTTGCATTTTGACAGACATGCTGAGAAATGAGTCTGGCCTTTTAGTCTTGCTTGAAAAGGAAAACAAGCACATTAGCAGATGTCATTTTGGGCGCACCTGTCTGATTATCTCATCAATATTTAACAACCAGTCATTTATCTAGATGATGATCACATGGTTAAGCTAGAAAAGATTTAACATGTGATATGAATCCCATTTGCACTGCTGTGATAAGGAAATCAGATTTTCCTGGACAGGACTCTGAGGAGATAAGGTGAGATTTCTGTTTATGTGTGAGTTTATAGAGAAATCCCTCAAAGCAGTTTGAGATCACACTCAAATCTGCTTTGCTTATCCAATTTTACTTATCCAATATGGCTAGAAAATGCTAGGAGATCTAATATTTTGGCAATCGTCTGCAACAGCTATTTATTTATTTATTTATTTTATGACTTCTATCCCGCCCTTCCCAACAAGTGGCTCAGGACGGCTTACAACACAAAAATATAACATAAATAGAAGTTAAAGATAAAACATTTAAATTTAAGTATTAAACCATTAAAAACATTAGAACATTTAAAACATTTAAAACATTGGGGCAGCGGACATCCAGTATAGCTACATTCAGTTTCTTGTACCAGCTAGTCATAGGCCAGCCGGAAGAGGGTTGTCTTACAGGCCTTGCGGAACTGGGCTATGGGGTTAATTTCTGTGTGTTTTGTAACACCTGGTCCAATAAAGAGAATTACTTTTTTGACAGATGATCAAAACTTGCTGAAGGCTTTCTGCTGGTTTGCTGTAAAAGTTCGAAGGACAGAACTCACAGCTATCAGAAACAAAGGTTGCAAGACAGACGCTAGCTACCGCCTGCCCTCTCTGGCATGAATTCTCCCTTTCTCATTTTCCTAGCTGGGATGAATTGATACGAATCAAGATCTGTAGGTCAGACAAGTAGAGAAAGTGGGGTGGGGGGGAGAGATCCTGGAGATATCTGGGGCTAAATGTAGAATTAGTTAGTCCAGAAGTTCTATTTCAGGGTTGTCCAAATTTGCTTAATGTAAGAGCCACATAGAATGCCAGATGCTTGAGAGCTGCAAGACATGAATGTCAGATGTTTGAGAGCTGCAAGACATGAACATCAGATGTCTGAGTAGTAGTAGAGCCAGTTTGGTGTAGTGGTTAAGTATGTGGACATCTGGAAGAACTGGGTTTGATTCCCCACTTCACTTGCAGCTGCTGGAATGGCCTCGAGTCAGCCATAACTATTGTAGGAGTTGTCCTTGAAAGGGCAGCTTCTGTGAGAGCCCTCTCAGCTCAACCCACCTCACAGGATGTCTCTTGTGGGGGGAGAAGATAGATGAGATTGTAAGCCGCTCTGAATCTGATTCAGAGAGAAGGCTGGGGTATAAATCTGCAGACTTAAGAGCTACAAGGAAGTTAGGCAGGCAGGCAAATAGATGGTGGGAAGGGAGAGGTGAAAAGAAAGCAGCTTTAACTTTAAATGTATTCTCCAAGCTGCTCCAAGCTAGCTGGCTTGGAGAAGTGATTTAAAGAGGCAAATGCCTTCTTCCAAGCCGGCCAACAGGGCAGTGGGGGCTTTGAGAGCCACACAATGTGTGAAAGAGCAACATGCAGCACCTGAGCCGCAGTTTGCCCACCCCTGCTCTGTTTGGACAGAAGAGAATATTAACTTGTTGCAGATCCTGAATGCCAACTTCTGGGAGCTCCCAAGCAAGGCGTGACACCTCTAGCAAACAGGTCAAGAGTCCTTTCCCCCTCTGCCCTCCGATACCTGCATGATGGCACTGAATTGTGGCTCGTTGTCCATCTGCTCGTCAGTCACCCCTCTCTGGACGCTGGCCAGGACACTGGACTTGAAGAAGTGCCGCCAGTTGTGGTGCAGGACCCGAAAGAGCAGCTCAAAGAGTTCCGCTTTCACATCTGGGGAGGATCGCTGGGGTGGGGGGGGGGGAGAGAGGCACACAAGGAAAGGCCTGCATGTCAGCGCCACTGAATGTCACCACATGCATAGCCAAAAAGGGTAGAGAGCCAGAGTCTCTCACATAGAGGTCTGTGAAGGGGCAGAAACACCAAGGGGGTTATTCTGCACTGGGCACCTTTTAAGAACTGCCCTTCTAGGAAATACCTTCCTCCTGAATACATTGTGGTTGCGTAAGTACATCCAAAAGGTTAAATGTAACAAATGTAAGGGCCAAATAAGATCAATTAAAAACATACAATATAAATATTATCAAATATACCAAAATACATGTATTTCTTAAAAGTTAGACAAAAACAGATATAAGCCCAACAGTAGCCTGAAAGCAGGATAAAATCATACATAGGTATCAAGCTGAAAACGTGACCAAGACGACATGTATTGGCCAATTCAGCCTTCCTTAGTGGTCAAACATATATTGCACATTTGCTCCTGAGTAGTACAATGAATACTGAAAACTGGATCAGATAAAAATATTTCTGGAGGAGAAAGGGGGGGGGGGCGAATTATAGGAAATCTCTGTGACGCAAGACAGAGATAAAATATGGAGACCTCATTTTCAAATACTTTCTGCCCTGGTCATATACTTGTGTCTTCAATTATTTTATTTATCAATGGGATTTATACCCAGCCCATTCCGCCAAGCCAGGCTTATGTGTCTTTCTTTCCAGGTCCAAGGCAAGTATACTCTATGATACAAAAGGTGTCATCCGGGCTGCTGCTTTTTCATGGCAACTGATGGTGGGTTCTTGGCTGTCAGAGTGTTGGCCTGGGTGTTGCTCAGTCCCCAACAAAGGTCAACCAGCAGGCAAAACGATTCCTCACTGGCTCTGACCCTTGGTTTGGGGGCACATCTCCCTGATTTGCAGTTTCAGCTTCCTGAATACACACAAAGTTGCCTCATATTAATTCAGATCCTTAGTCTATCAAGAACCATATTGCCAGCTCTCCAGGGTCTCAGGTGGAGGTTTTTCACATCACCCACTACCTTTCTGGAAGGCAAGGCAGAATAGTATACCCAGATCTTGTCAGATCTTGGAAGCTAAGCATGGTTGGTACGTTGAAGCGAGACCACCAAGCAAGATTCTGCAGAGGAAAGCAATGGCAAAACACCTCTGCTTCTCACAGGCCCTGAAAGCCCCTTGCTGGGGTCACCTTAAGTCTTGGATGGGAGACCACCAAGCAAGACTCTGCAGAGGAAGGCAATGGCCAACCATGTCTGCTTCTCCCTTGCCTTGGAAGCACCTTGCTAGGGTCACCATAAGTCTTGGATGGGAGACCACCAAGCAAGACTCTGCAGAGCAAGGCAATGGCCAACCACCTCTGCTTCTCCCTTGCTTTAGAAGCACCTTGCTGGGGTCACCTTAAGTCTTGGATGGGAGATCACCAAGCAAGACTCTGCAGAGGAAGGCAATGGCCAACCATGTCTGCTTCTCCCTTGCCTTGGAAGCACCTTGCTAGGGTCACCATAAGTCTTGGATGGGAGACCACCAAGCAAGACTCTGCAGAGCAAGGCAATGGCCAACTACCTCTGCTTCTCCCTTGCTTTAGAAGCACCTTGCTGGGGTCACCTTAAGTCTTGGATGGGAGATCACCAAGCAAGACTCTGCAGAGGAAGGCAATGGCCAACCACATCTGCTTCTTCCCTTGCCTTGGAAGCACCTTGCTGGGGTCACCATAAGTTTTGGATGGGAGACACCAAGGAAATCTCTGCAGAGGAAGGCAACTCCAAACCACTTATGCTTCAAACTGCCTTGTGAGTCCCATGCTGGGGTTCCCATAAGTCCTGGATAAGAGGCCAGCAAGACTCTGCAGAAGACGGTTATGGCCAACCACCTCTGCTTCTCCTTTGTCTTTGAAGCACATTGCTGGGGCCACCATAAATCTCAGGTGGAAGACCACCAAGCAAGACTCTGCAGAGGAAGGCAATGGCCAACCACCTCTGCTTCTCCCTTGCATTCGAAGCCCCTTGCTGGGGTCACTGTAAGCCTTGGAAGGGAGACCCCCAAGGAGGACTGTGCAGGGGAAGGCAATGGCCAGCCACTTCTGTGTATACACTTGCCTTGAAAGCCCCTTGCTGGGGTCGCCACAAGTCGAATGCTTTAATGCAGGGGTGGCCAATGGTAGCTCTCCAGATGTTTTTTGCCTACAACTCCCATCAGCCCCAGCCATTGGCCATGCTACTGTTGGCCACTCCTGCTTTAATGGCACTTCACACACACACACACACACACCCCTTTCCACTGAGGATGCCAGAGACTGAACCTGCGACTGCTGCAAACAAAGCAAAGGCTCTGGGTTGCCAGCCTCCCAGCGGGGTTTGGAGATCTCCCAGAATTACACCTGACTTATGAACAACATAAGCAGCCCCATGGTGCAGCGTGGTAAAGCAGCAGTACTGCAGTACTGTGATCTGAACTCTCTGCTCACAGCCTGAGTTCTATCCCAGCAAAAGTTGGTTCAGATAGCCAGCCCGAGGTTGACACAGACTTCCATCCTACCGAGGTCAGTAAAATGAGTACCCAGCTTGCTGAGGGAAAGTGTAAAAGACTGGGGAAGGCAATGGCAAACCACCCCGTAAAAAGTCTGCCCTGAAAACCTTGTGAAAGCAACGTCACCCCAGAGTCGGAAATGACTGGTGCTTGCCCAGGGGACCTTTCCTTTTCCTATGAACACTTTCTCTGGAAAAAAGAGCAACTTACGTAATATTACATCATGCTGAGGTTCTTCCCTTCCTGCAAAGCCTGCCCTCCCCAGGCCTCCACTTCAAAATGTCCTGGAATTCCCCTACCTGGAGTTGGCAGCCTTACAGCTGCTCCCGCCCTCCTGTCACATGTCTGCCGCTGGGCCAGCCCCGAGTCTTGAAAGGCTGAAGCCTTCTGCACAAGACAAGACTTTTGCAATGCAGCCCAGCCTGAGCTGTGGCCTGCCCTTACCTCCGCCACGATTGGGTAGACCTGTTCCATGGAGAGCGAGATGATGCTGGGCAGGAAGGGCTTGAAGACCTGCCCCGGCTCCTGGACCACCACCTGGAGGATCTTCAGGAACTTCTCCACCACTCGGCAGCCGGTGCTCCCGTCGTGGAGGATGCTCTCCGCCAGCTGCTCTCTAAAGGGAAGACCATGCGCCGAAAAAAAGAATCAAGGCCCTTCCCAGGGAAAGCTCAGAGCCCTGCTATATAGCTCGTTTACAATCCATGAACTGGTGGGGATTCCCTTAGGCCGAGAGAGTCCTCACAGAAGGGAGCATCGCATCTTAATTTTAAAAAATACAACTTCTGGGTCAAGGAAGTGCAGAATTATTGCAAATACTAAGTCCAATTCCCCCCTAGCCTTACGCCGCTCTCAGCTCTCCTCTTCTCCGCAGGGCTTTGGTCGGATTTCACACGATCTGCCCTGGGGCTGCAACTCGCTCAGCCTCTTCTGCCCAGCAAACAAGATCCTCTAAAAACCAGTTTCTGTTTGCCTTGCAAAAAAGGCAAAGCAAGCTACAGCCCTGGGGCAGATAGTGTGAAATTCGACTGAAGCCCTGCGGAGAAGACGACGACTGCAGATTTATACCCTGCCCTTCTCTCTGAATCAGAGTCTCAGAGTGGCTTACAATCTCCTATGTCTTCTCTCCCACAACAAATACCCTGTGAGGCGGGTGGGGCTGAAAGCTCTCCCAGAAGCTGCCCTTTCAAGGACAACCTCTGCGAAAGCTATGGCTGACCCAAGGCCATTCCAGCAGGTGCTAGTGGAGGAATGGGGAATCAAACCCGGTTCTCCCAGATAAGAGTCCGCACACTTAACCACTACACCAAACTGGCTCTCAAGAGGAGCGTGAGAGCGGCATAAGGCTAGTAGGGAATCGGTCTAAGTGTAGTTCAACTTCAATTCAAATGCCTTTAATGGCGTATCTGTAAAATACATAGTAAGATAAAAACACGAGCAAGAAGGTGTTTCAGAGACAGCAAAATAAGGCAGATCTTACAAAAAAATTTTTTGTCTATCTTTAACCACTTCAGCCAAGAACTTGGCAACCGGAGCTGTAATGTCCAGGTTTGTGTCATTTAAGAAATATCATATAATTCTATCATTGTTAATACAACATTTACGGTATGGTGGGAAAGAGAAGAGTTTCTTGCATGAGATTGCAGGCAATTGACAGTCCAGAATGATATGAAGGATTGAATCTATTTATTTTAGAAGAAGAAATTGGATTTGTATCCCACCCTTCACTCTGAATTTCAGAGCAGCTCACAATCTCCTTTATCTTCTTCCCCCACAACAGACACCCTGTGAGGTGGGTGGGGCTGAGGGAGCTCTCATGGCAGCTGCCCTTTCAAGGACAACCTCTGCCAGAGCTATGGCTGACCCAAGGCCATTCCAGCAAGTGTAGAAGTGGGGAATCAAACTTGGTTCTCCCAGATAAGAGTTCGCACATTTATACACCAAACTGGCTCTCAGACACATTGTCTTCCATGGAAAGTGCAGTTATTGTCCCCCATTATAACCTGGACTGACAAAACAAAACCCAAGGGGTTCATTCAGAAGAAATTGCCAAGCTTTCTGCAAAATTCTGATAGGTCAATACAAGACCCTTCCCCACCAAGGGATCGAGCAACAGGCAAGGGCGGGCTACCTGGTGAACATGTTGAGGAACGTCTGGATGACCTGCTCGGTGAAAGGCACGCCCATCTGCACCCGCAGCCCTTGGAAGAGGGTGAGGAAGAAGCTCAGCATCTTGTCTGTCACGTCTGGAAGGAGGAGGGAGAGCCAGAAGCGTTATCAGGGCTGGCAAAGTGCTGTTGCTATCTGGTGCTGGGATTTGTGACAGAATCTCTCCCCCTCCCCTCCAACACAGCTAATGCTCCCAGTGGAACCTCTTAAGCTCTCTTCTCCCAGGAGGAGCCAGAAAGGAACTGAGAAGTGGCCGATGACAGGCCTCTGAGTGCTGCCAGCGCAGGGGCACTTTTGGCTCCCCGGTGAGACGCTGGATTCGTTCTTATGACTGTTTCTGGCACTCCCCTGCAGTAACGCAGCACGGAAGGGGGAAAGGGAGTCCTGTCGTACCCCACCCACAACGTGATTTCCCTGTCAAATCCCAGTCGTTTCAAACATACATGCATGGCACAATCCTCCACGTTTGCAGAGAAGCAAGCACCACCAAACTCAGCGTGTACGCATATGGTCTGCAGCCCCATTTGAGGACTGCATCTGAGAAGCTCCATTTCTGCAGGTATTATTGGGGGGGGGGGGGAGTTCCTGCTGGGTCTGGAAACAGATGCGGCTGCATCTAAGGGACCAGGGGTCGTTTTATAGAAACAATAGGTGGTGGAGCTGCATAACTAATTAGCATATCCCCACCCCCCCACCAGCCAAAAGCAACCCAATGCAAGAAAAGAGAGCCCCAAGTGAGTGAGGCCTGCTTGGGCTGGCTAGAGATCCAGCCAGCCCAACAGGTCTCGTTCGCCTGGGGTCTCCTGGGCCACCCCCCACTCACAGTCAAAAGGCCAGCAAGCCACCTGTTGCCCAAAATCACGTAAATGGAGAAAGGGTGTTGTGGGCTTCTCCAGGGGTTAATGAGGGCTGCTGGGGGCGTGGCAAAGCTCCTGGTGGCTGGCTGGCTGGCTGCCCGCTCTCCTAATCCAGGGATTGTTATGAAGTTGCGCCTACTATTCAATGGACAAGGTAGGTGGGGAGGAGGAAGGAGGAACCCTCAGAAAGGTTCAGGATCTGCGCTCCTGTTGAATTCAAGCCCTGCAAGGGACCAGTAAACCTGAGCAGCAAACTGAATCCATGTGTCAGCCCCATCCTGCATCTGAGCTGTGCTTCAGTGCAATGGCAAAACGAGATTCGATGCTATTATGAGTGAGTCTGAGAGAAAAAGCTTATGTGGGCTCATGGGCTCCCTCCTTCCCTCTTACACAGAAAGAAAGAGAATAGGTTACTTCTAAGCTTGTGGCAAGCCACGGTTTGTGGCTTGCTCTCCCTGAGAAGCAGGAGTGCAGTCCACCATTTTACCAATTTCAGTTTGTGGGAAAAGTGCAACCCACGGGCTGCGAGGTTGGATTTAACAGATGGTTGCTCTGAGCATGCTGAATTGATATGCAGGTTGAGGGCAAGAGGAGCCAACAGTGTGAAGATCCCGCAACATCACTCACAGAACAGCAAGCTACGGCTTGCCGTTGCATCTCAACCATGCCCAAGGAGCACCACGCTTGGCTGATTTACCAGTGAATCGACTCCTTCGTAGCCCAAGCTTTGCCATCCCCCCCTCTCCTTAACCATTCGGGGTACTGAATCAAGTGGCAGAACAGACTACAAGCATGAAACACCCATCTTTTCTCCCACCACTCTAGCCAAGCCACCACACTCTTAGGAAGGCAGGGAGATTCAGCCGTAGGGTTACAAGCAAGAGAAGTTACCCTGTCACGGCTTTCCTCTAAGAGGGCTCTTGCATTAAAGATTCCTATTGGCCAAGACAAAAAAGAGCACTCTGCCAGCATAGAATCACAGAGTTGGAAGGGACCCCAAGGGTCATCTGGTCCAACCCCCTGCACAATGCAGAAATTCACAAACACCTCCCCCTAAGTTCAAAGGATCAGCATTGCTGTCAGATGGCCATCTAGCCTCCAAGGAAGGAGAGCCCACCACCTCCCGAGGAAGCCTGTTCCACTGAGGAACTGCTCTGTCAAGAAGTTCTTCCTAATGTTGAGCCAGAAACTCTTCTGATTTAATTCAACCCACTGGTTCTGGTCCTTTCTTCTGGGGCCACAGAAAACAATTTCCCACCATCCTCTATAGGACAGCCCTTCAAGTACTTGAAGATGGTGATCCTATCACCTCTCAGCCACTTCCTCTCCAGGCTGAACGTGGAAAGTTCAAACAGCTGGGACAGCCTCCTTCACTCATAGGCCAGCTAGACTTCCCTGTCCCCTTGTCCAGGAAGGACGTTCCCCGCTCCCGGCTTCTGCTCACCACCACTGCTCCAAACACTGATAGGGAAAAATTAACTTAAAGGCAGGGCATGCATTCTTACATCACTTCTTGTGAAAAACAGGATGTGATGTAGGGTAGCGCTAGGAAACACTGGAGACTCTATGGTAAAACCATAAGAGTTGCTGGTAATTCCTAGAGCTACCCAATGCCACTTCCAGGTTGTAAAGATGCAACTGATGGTGTGTCGCCCCCACCATGCCCCTCCCCAAGCACTCCTTCGGTTGCCAGGCAACCCTAATACCACCATCAAACCCACCAACAAATAGCCAACACAGTTGACTGGGCAGATGTACAGAAATAAGAAGTGTGTTGCACCCACAGGTGACCAAACCCGACCTTCCAGGGACTTCTTGATGTGGAGGCTTACAGACGGGAGTGCGCAGGAATCACAGTGGGTGATTAGACTTTAACCCTACGAAGGCCCTGTGATGGGTGTGTGTCACTGAACGACTCAGAGCAGCAAGGACAGCCCACGTGGTTATACCTGACTGGTGAATGAAGGCGGGGAAGAGAGCTAGTGAGACCTGCACGGACTCCTGCAGCGACTGGTAACAGATCTGGCGGGACTTGGTGGCTTCTCCGGAGATGCTCTCTACGATGTCTTCCAAGACGCTGAGCGTCTGATGGATCACCACCTTGGCTGAAGGGTTGAGAAGGAACATTGAAATGATCATCGCCCATTCATGGGGACTGTTGATTAAGGCAAGGAAAGACTTGAAACAGCTAGGGGGGGTTATGGGAACTAGACACCAACACACCCTCCTGTAGTGCCCGCTGTGCTTCTGCGTGGAAGACGGTAACGCATTGCCTTTGCCCTCCCTTTTAAGGGGTGTACCTGTGGCCCATAGGCAAAGCTGTTCAGGAGTCCTAAAACCCACGCTGGGGTAGACTTACTGTCGTCCTGCTGCGCCTTCCTCTGAGGCAAGATCACACTGGACTTCAGGCTGCGGTAGTTGCTGGTGAGGGCGGAGACCAGGCTGGCATGGTTGGTGGAGCGGATGGCCCACTGCTGTTCGCTCTCGGGGAGGTTTGGCCACGGCAACAGCAGGATATTAGACAGCGCTCGACACACCAGTATCTGAGCCTGCGGAAAGTGAGACAAAATGGGACACACAAAAAGTTAGGTGGAGGAAGTTGGAAAGACAAGAATCAGAAGAAGTCATGGGAATAAAAGCAGGAGTTCTGACAGCTGGTGAGAAAATGTTAGCAGGGGATGGTTCAGTTTGGTGTAGTGGTTAAGTGTGTAGACTCTTATCTGGGAGAACCGGGTTTGATTCCCCACTCCTCCACTTGCAGCTGCTGGAATGGCCTTGGGTCAGCCATAGCTCTCATAGGAATTGTCCTTGAAAGGGCAGCTTCTGGGAGAGCTCTCTCAGCCCCACCTACCTCACAGGGCGTCTGTTGTGTGTGTGTGGAGGGGAAAGGTAACAGAGATTGTGACCTCTTTGAGACTCTGAATCTGAGTATAGGGCAGGATATAAATCCAATATCATCATCATTTTCTTCTGAATTGCTTGTAGCAACTGGTGACAGCAAGGCAGTGAAGTCCAAGCTTTCATTTAAGTGACTGCCCAGCTAAAATGGGGCACATGCCCCATGTCGGAGAGCCAGCTGTGACTGACTGTTCAGCGGGAGCTGGCAGGCTCTATCCAGCCTTTCCTTACCACACTTTCTCATCTGCCTCTTCATTTCACCTGGAAGGATCTTAAGCCCAATCAGGAGAAAAGCAACTCAAGAAATAAGAGGAAAATTGGAAGCACTGGCAGAGGGAGAGCCCAAGCCCTGCCCCCCCACCCCCTTGCACCTGCTCAGAAGCAACCTGCAATGTGAAAAACAGGTCTGCAGCAGTCCCCTAAACCAGGAGTCCCCAACCCCAAGGCCACAGACCAGTACCGGTCTGTGGCCTGTTTGCAACCAGGCCGTGGAGTGAGGCAGAGACCTTTGCCTACTCCTCATTTAAAGACCCCCACAGGAGGGCAGGGATGGGGTGTGGGCTTGTGGGCAGCCTGGGGCAGCAAAAACCCCAGCACACCCCACCCCCACAGGTCCGTGGAAAAAATGTCTTCCACAAAACCGGTCCCTGGTGCCAAAAAGGTTGGGGGCACTGCCCTAAACATCCTAGGAATATACTCAAAGTCACCGATCCTTTATTCAGTCTTCCTAGGGAGCCCCGTGGCTCAGAGAGGTAAGCTGCAGTACTAGCTCTGCTCATGACCTGAGTTCGATCCTGGCGGAAGGTGGGTTCAGGTAGCTGGCTCAAGGTTGACCCATCCTTCTAAGGTCAGTAAAATGAGTTCCCGGTTTGCTAGGGGTAAAGCGTAGATCAGGGGTGGCCAACGGTAGCTCTCCAGATGTTTTTTGCCTACGACTCCCATCAGCCCCAGCCACTGGCCATGCTGGCTGGGGCTGATGGGAGTCGTAGGGGGAAAAACATCTGGAGAGCTACCGTTGGCCACCCCTGGCGTAGATGATTGGGGCAAGCAATGGCAAATCACGCCGTAAAAAATCTTCCAAGAAAACGTCGTGATGCAACATCCCCCGCCGTGGGTTGGTAACGACTCAGTGCTTGTGTGGAGGACCACCTTTTTAAACTCCTCCTGCATTTGTTGTCATGCCAGCTCCAGAAAGGGGAAAAAATGGAGACTTCAACACAGCCCTGCATTCCCAAAGGGAGTTTGTGTGGAGGGGGGGGGGGAGTGTTTATCGAAGCGAATATGGAGCAAACTGCTGCTGGCTGCTCCAGGCCAATCTCTCTGGGGCGGAAGAGGGCAGGCCCTGAGGCGTGTGGCTTGAGTGGTCAAAACCCACTCCTCTTCTGGCAAGGCTCAGCAGGAATGAGGGGGGGGGGGGCTGGCTGCTGCTCTTGGGACTGAGGCAGTCGTCCCACTAAAGATCAGGTTAGGAACACAAAGAGGGCTTCTGTGCTGTGCTAATGGCAGCCATGTTTGCTCGTGGAAGAAACACACCCTAATTAAGCTAATCAGGGTGATTCTGCTCCTAGTTTCCATATTTACTTATTTAGCAGAATAAGGAGCCTTTTGTCCTGATCTATGCAACTGACCAAGGAAGGGCAATTAGAGCTTCAAGGCGTGGAGAAACAGCCATTCAAAGCTTCCACATCCATGAAACTCAATATTATAGCCTCTGTCCACGTTCTACGACGTCCGAGTTCTGGCCCGTAAACGGGCTGGCGTGCCTCTGATAAACCGGCCAAAAACCGACCCCTCGCTCGCCCACATCTACCCTCACCTTATCAGGAAGGCGCTGTGCAGAGCTGTCTGTGATCCTGTTGAACATCTTCTGGATGGCTGGGATGCCGATCAGAAACACGGGCCTCACTGTAGTGGCCAAGGAGACCAGCAGGTGGCAGGCCGACAGCAGCAGTTTCTCTTGCACCTGGGGACAGAAAGCATTTTAGCCTGCTCCATCCCCGAAGGGTCCAAAGAACAAGTGCCCAAAGAGCACGTGTCACCTGAACACAGGTATTCTGGTGTCTCCTTTAGAACAGGGAACCAAGCTCTTCCAACAAGAAAGAAGACGACTGCAGATTTATACCCCACCCTTCTCTCTGAATCAGAGACTCAGAGCAGATCACAATCAGCTATATCTTCTCCCCCCACAACAAACACCCTGTGAAGTGGGTGGTGCTGAGAGGGCTCTAGCAGCTGCCCCTTCAAGGACAACTCCTGCCAGAGCTGTGACTAGCCCAAGGCCATTCCAGCAGGTGCAAGAGGAGGAGTGGGGAATCAAACCCGGTTCTCCCAGATAAGAGTCCTCACACTTAACCACTACACCAAACAGGCTCTCTAAGCTACCCAAGAACCTACCGACAAACTCTCCTCTGCTCTAGGATTACAGGGAATCACTCTAGCCCTTTTGTGGCTTTTTAAAAAAAAGCTCTATGAACATCCAAGTATGAGACTAGAGAAAAATGCCCCCCCGGCAAAGGATCTTAACTCATCCGTTCATTCCCAGGATGGGCACAGGAGAAGCAAGACGGAAACCTGGAAGGTTCATGAACTGAACCCTTCCTGTCTTCTCAAACCTTCATTGCAGAAAGTTTCCAATCTGAAGTCATTCCCGCCCCCCTGCCATTTAAAGCAGGGGTGTCAAACATGCAGTTCAGGGGCAAATCAGGCCCTCGGAGGGCTCCTATCAGCCCCCGAACAACTGGCTGTCATCTGCTTCTTTCTCCCTATATCTTGCTTCCTTCTGCATAACTACTTGCTTTGCAAGGCTTGCTCAATCGCACAAAAGCTACAGAGCCAAGCCTCTATTTTCTTCATTGGCTGAGGCTCCTCCCTTGGGGAGGAATAGCTTGCTTTGTCAGACTCTCTCAGTCGCCCAGCAGAGTTACTGAGCCAAGCCTCTCGTCTAATGGCTGAGGCTCCCCACCTCCCGGGAAGGAAGGAAAAAAAGAACCAGAGCTTCCTTTGCCCAGTTCCCTGGATCCCATGGGAGAAATACAAAGAAAACATCTTTAAAACCAAGGATTGCTAACATTTTAAACATGTTTTTAAGTTTTATTTATGTGTGTGTGTGTGTGTACATGTATATATATATGTATATATGTGTGTTTGTGTGTGTATTTATATATATATGTGTGTGTGTGTTTGTCTGTGTTCTTTATAAAATTAAATCTCGGTTACCTAATCTTAAATAGGTACACACATGACCAGGCCCAACATGACTCAGCTCAACAACATCTCATTTATGTCAGATCCGCCCCTCATAACAAATGAGTTCGACACCTCTCATTTAGAGAAAGGAAACTGACCATTTCCCACAAGACTATTTGCTTCAATACAGCCCAACACTGTTCCTTTGGCAGCACTGATGGGGCCAGCCCCCCCCCCCTTACATTCTTAGCAATGACTGTCCACTCCCTCCCCCCGCCACCAAGCTGCTCTGCCTGTGGATCCTCAGTGCTGAAGCTGGCACCTTGGAGCTGATGAGCGGCATGATGGCTTCCAGGGAGGTGGAGACGAGAGAGACGAACTGCTCGGGGTTCTGCCGATGGACTTCGCTGTAGAACTGGGCTAGCCAGTGACAGTACGCCTGCAGAGCAGCCAGCGATTGGGCATGCCTGGGGAGAAAAGGAATCTTCCAGGTAAGACAAAAGCAGCCTTCACAAAGGCAAGGAGAGAAAAAGCGTCGCTGGAAAGATTCAATATGGGTAATGCCCGCCCTAACCTAGATAGCCCAGGCAAGCCCAGTCTCATCAGATCTCAGAAGATAAGCAAGGTCAACTCTGGCAAGTGCTTGGATGGGAGAGCTCCTTGAAATACCAGCAGTCGGGGGGGGGGGCAGGGGCAGGCTCTATTTAGCCACCTCTCTGAAAATCCTTCAAGCCTGCAGTAGGCGACAGTCACCAGAGGTCGCCATGATTTCCAGGTTCTTCTCTGGCAAGTGCTTGGATAGGAGACCTTGGAATACCAGAGTCAGGAGGGCAGGGGCAGGCTTTACTCAGCCACCTCTCTGAATATCCTCCAAGAACCCAGTAGGGGTCAGTCACCAAAGCCCGCAATGACTTCCAGGTGCACACCTGGAAAAGCATAATGCACTCAGCAAAAAGCAACCTAGGGAAACTCAGTCCGAGAGGCAGGGAGAAAAGGAGTTGGATTTTTACCCCACCCTTCACTTGGAGACTCACAGCAGCTTACAATTTCCTTCGCCTCCTCTCCCCACAACAGACACCCTGCAAAGTAGGTGGGCCTGAGAGAGTGCTGAGAACTGCTCTTGATAGAACAGCTACTGACCCAAGGTCACTCAGCTGGCTGCAGGTGGAATAGAGGGGAATCAAACCCAGTTCTCAGATTAGAGAATGCCGCTCTTCAGTACTATGCCAAATTGGCTAACCTGCTACACCAAAGGGGGGATTCAAGTTGTGTGTCAATTTCTAGTAAAAACCAAGCCACGTTCACTGACCACGTTCTTCGACTGGCCCAAACCACCTTCTCTCTGTGCCTTGGCAACTCTATGATGAAGCCTTAATATACTTTTTGCAATGAGGGAAAACCAGTTTTATTCTAGACCAGAACTGTCAATTCTAGTCCCCCAAAGATGTGCGATTCTCCTCTTTCACTCCATAAATGAGACAGGAAGACCTAGTTATGGGGGCTCGACGGTTACGCTGTCGTCCGAGCGTCTCCTCCCCTGACCCCTGGGCATGTGTGCCTTGAACGTCTCCAAGCTGAACTCGCTGCATCAAATCTGAAAAAGGGAGCCAAGTTTGGGTCACCGTAAACTATCGGTATTGCACAACACCGGCACAAGGACTCCAAGACACCTTTGCAGAGAGTCAAGCTGCAATGGAGACCTGAGTGCTTGGAGTGAAGCTGCAGCACTTGAAGATGATGATGATGATATTGGATTTATATCCCATCCGACACTCTGAATCTCAGAACGGTCACAATCTCCTTTACCTTCCCCCCCACCACAACAGACACCCTGTGAGGTAGGTGGGGCTGAGAGAGCTCTTACAGTAGCTGCCTTTTCAAGGACAACTCCTGTGAAAGCTACGGTTGACCCAAAACCATTCCAGCAGGTGCAAGTGGAGGAACGGGGAATCAAACCCGGTTCTCCCAGATAAGAGTCTGTGCACTTAACCACTACACCAAACTGGCACAGAAGGAGAGCCCTGCCGGATCAGACCAGCTGGTCCAACATCCTGTTTCACACAGCAGCCAACCCGTTGCCCTGGAGGGTGGCTAAAAGGTGAGCCGTGGTGAGTAAAGGTTCCCTCCTGCACCCTGCGGCACGCCACAATTTTGAAGCTTCAAGTCTGCCGTTTCCCTCGGGGTAACTGATCTCTATAGTCTGAAGAGAAGTTCCCTTTACTCACCATGGCTAGTAGCCACTGATGGACCTCTCCCTCCGTATCACCTTATTCCTGCAATCTTATCACTGCTGAGCAAATAGGTTTGGTAAAGAGCACCGTGGAGGCAAAGGGGAAGATCTTAGTGCCTGGGCCTGCACAACCTGTGTAGAGACACACCTCTGTACATTCAGCAAGGGCTGTATTCTGCTAGGAAGGCCACTGGTGAAGCTACTGTAATAGCACTGCAAGTGAGACCAAGGGAAGGTATGAAAAAAATGAACACAGCCCACTAACGGTATCACTACGCCAAACCCTAGCCTTGTAGTTCCTACCAATCGCCAGTTGGAGAAGCACATCTGGGGGCAGTCTATCCTCCCAGTACACATAACCAGTCAATGCCAACTGGCTCTTCAGATGGAGACTGGGTCAAGTCAAACGTTTCTGAGCCCTGTTAACTTCCTATCCAGGAAAGAGATCTTTGAACAGGGCCATGGGGAGAATGACCCCCACAGCATTCCCACAAAGAACTTGAACTGGATTTTTAAATTTTGACACAGGATTGTCAGGGAAATGTTTCCAAAGCTGAACACTGTGCTTCAGGCTTCGTACTCACATGTCAATGAGGTCAGGTTTCAGCACGGATGGCACGGCAGTTTCAATGTTGTACAGCTTGATCTGAGACCCGTAGAGGGTCACTTTGACTAATCTGCCGGAGAAGCGAGAGCAGAGGTTGGGGGAACAAGGGAAGTCAGTTGCAATGGAAAAGGGGAAAGAGGAAATGGTGGCTGTAACCCAAATGCCTTAGACCACAGGTGGCCAAACTGTGGCTCAGGAGCCACATGTGGGTCTTTCACACTTGTGTGGCTCTCAAAGCCCCCACCGCCCTATCAGCCACCTCGGAGAAGGCATTTGTTTCTTTAAATCACTTCTCCAAGCCAAGCCAGCCAATGGTTTGAAGAATGCATTTAAAGTTGCTTTCTTTCCACCTCTCCCTCCCCCATCTATTTGCCTTCCTCCCTTCGTGCTCTCAAACATCCGACATTCATGCCTTGAGGCTCTCAAAAACCTCTGATGTTTATTCTATGTGGCTCTTAAGTTTGATCACCCCTCCCTCAGACCAAGCCAGCCAGACCAGACACAGGGTCTCAAGGACACACTGATTTTTCCTTGAGCCCTTTTAACTGTATTAAACTTGGGACCCTGCATGTGCAAAGTTGGTACTCTACTGCTGAGTCACAGCCCCTCCCTTCTATACCCATTTAGATCTCTCTGTCGTGGGAGAGCAAGAAAAGGAGCAGATACTGATTTTTGCCTATTTATTACAGACTGGGTTCAATGCAGAAGCAAATAGCATCCAATCTGGGTAATATGGATCTCCATTACAGTCCGGCTCCTCAGGCCTTCCAAATTTTACAAGCACTAGGCCAACAACTTTTGCATCCCTACATGTCTCAGACCCAAGCCCCCATATGATGCTAGGCATGTAACCAGGGGTGGAATTCTAGCAGGTGCTCCTTTGCATATCAGGCCACAGCCCCCTGATGTAGCCAGTCCTCCTGGAGCTTACAAAAAGAGCCTTGTCAGCTCCTGGAGGATTGCCTACATCAGGGTGTGTGTGGCCTAATATGCAAAGGAGCTCCTGCTAGAATTCTACCCCTGTATGTAACACATGAGCCAATGTGGCACAAGGGAAAATACTGGACTGGGCTAATAGGTCAGCTGCTGGTGGTGGAGGGGAAACCCACAGGCAACAGACCTGTCCCATGCACTGTGAGCATTTCAGCAAAGCTTACCTCTCCACGACCGTCAGAGCATCCTGGAACCGGGCGGCGAACATGTCTCCGGTGAAGTACTCGGCTAGGCGGCCGACAGCCTGCAGCAGGGAGCTCAGGTCTCGCAGGGAGCAGTGGAGACGCCGGCAGTCATTCTCGGCGGTGATGTTCAGCCGGTGACCTGAGAAGGACAGGGCAAACTCTTCAATTTAAATGGAAGGAGCGAGTCCAATGGAAGTGATTCTCTGGTTCTGCTGACGGGGACCGAGCGAATGCCGTTAAGGCTTGAAGAAGCGGTTCTCTCTTCTCCCCTCTGTGTGAACACTTCATAAAAATTTAAACATGACGCCCATACGGAGCCCCTAACCTTGTAACGCGCTAAGCGCCCAAACGAGAAATCTAATTATGGAACTCGCCTACCAGGAAATGAAGCATTTGCTGTAATTATGTTACATGTGTGTGCTTTGTATTAGCTGTCTTGCAGGTCACAGTTCAGGCAATGAATGCCAGAGGAGGTGGTTGAGAGAGATTGCTAAAAAGCCTGCTGTTAAAGGCCAGTCATTTCAGCTTTGTATCAGGCTTTTGCTCCTGTAGTTTCAGTAGATGAAGAAGAAGATATTGGATTTATATCCCACCCTCCACTCCGAAGAGTCTCAGAGCGGCTCACAATCTCCTTTACTTTCCTCCCCCACAACAGACACCCTGTGAGGTGGGTGGGGCTGAGAGGGCTCTCACAGCAGCTGCCCTTTCAAGGACAACCTCTGCCAGAGCTATGGCTGACCCAAGGCCATTCCAGCAGGTGCAAGTGGAGGAGTGGGGAATCAAACCCGGTTCTCCCAGATAAGAGTCCGCACACTTCACCACTACATCAAACTGGCTCTCCATACCAGTACCACAGTACCAGTGTTCCCTCTGAGCTGATAGTGTGAGCTAGCTCACAATTGTTAAGCCTCTGGCTCACACATTTTTGTCACTACTCAGGAAGGATGGCCCCAGAGCAAATTAATTTATGCTGCAGCTCACAACTTTCATGTCAGTAACTCACAAAAAGTAGAATTCTTGCTCACAAGACTCTACAGCTTAGAGGGAACTTTGTTCAGCACCTGGAGTTGTTATGCTGATACAAATCCAGAAGAGATATATAGTTTCCCCAGCCCGCTATCTATCAAATCTGGTAATTCCATCCCATCTGTGTGGCACAGGTAAAGCAGAAACTATTGAACATACTCTGCTCATGTGCAGTCTCTATAAAGAAATACGAACCAAATTTATCCAACCTTTATGGGTGAAATTTATGGGTCTTCCGGACTCTGAATTAAGAAATATACTTCTGGCAGATTCTGACTCCCAAGTTACACTTGCTTGCTCCAGATTTTTGGCTGCAGCCTTTAGAATTCGCAAAGACTACACAAAGGAGGGCTAAAAATGTCCCTTAGACTTTGCATTCTTCTTCCTTTATTTTCTTCCTCCCCACCCCCCGGTCAAAAATGCTATAAGATCCCCTCTGCCCTTAAATACCTCCTTCTTACGTCCTTGCATATCGTACTATAATACTTTCATTCACTTTCTGTATTTTATGTAAATTAGTTTGTTTTGATCTATGCTGACCATGGGCCGTAATAAGAAGAAACTGAAACAGATACACATTTAATGCACACAGTATTCACTTGTGCTCTTTTGAAGTGGCCTCTTTCAGAATTACTGCCAGTGTGAACCATAAAAGCACTCCAAGCACATTCAAAACACAGTTCTTAAGGAGCAAAAGTAATCTGCTCTTTGTTTTTAGAATCTGATCCTATACTGGATAATGAAAATACAGCGTATCAGTCTCTGAGGCCTTAGCTATGTTAAAGTTCCGCTCAAGAGATGAGGTTGCAATCATGAGGCCATTGACTAACGCAGGGCTTGCTTCTGAATCTGTCTGGAGCCAAAAGGAAAAGGGGGGGGGGAGGTACAAATATTTTGATAAACAGTCACTAGTTGAGATATTTAGTCTTCCTCGTCCTGTCCCCCAATCTCTCAGTGCCATTAGACACAGAGAAACGCCTGTTTAGTGTCACAGCAGAGACACAGGATAGGACAGCCCCCCCCCCCCACAGTAATGCACAGCGAGTGCGTACAGGACGTCAGCCAACAGGAATGGGCCTTACCTGTCCCTGATGTCACAATGAACTGTTGCAGTCCCAGATAGACATCCAAGTTTTCCTGAAGCACCGGAAACTGGGGGAGGGAAAGGGGAGACTGAGGAACGCGACCACAAGGGTTTCAACTGTAAGGAATGCACACGACAGCTCCCTGTCGTTCCTGAGCCTGGTCATGAGTGCGATTTAGCCGCCTTCTAAATGGCCCTTGCACGTTTAAACCTGAGAGTTCAGAAGGGGTGCCGATACTCCCCCTTCTGCCAAATTATTAACAATGCTCAAGTCAGGACAGGCCTGGGATGAAAGCAGTCCCAAGAGACAGATGCTTTTTCCAGAGTGCCAGCGGGAGACATAGGCTGAAATCTCCATGGTGCCATGGAAACTTGTTGGCAAGGGTGGAATTCTAAGAGGAGCTCCTTTGCATATTAGGCCACACCTCCTGATATAGCCAATCCTTCAAGAGCTTACAAAAAAAAGCCTTGTAAGCACTTGGGAGGATTGGTTACATCAGGAGTTTGTGGCCTAATATGCAAAGGAGCTCCTGCTAGAATTCCACCCCTGCTTGTTGGCATCTGAAGCTATCTCAATTTTTTTGGGCCCTCCCACCCTCTGCTGCTTCCGAGCAGACGGAAATAGTCCGCTTGGAAGCAACAGTGAGGCTCCCGGTCTCCCTGTGCGTGCCGCCGCTGCCTGCCGTTGCTCTGACAGGCACGAGAGAAAGGAAAGTTCCCTTGAGAGCAGCTGAATGTCATCCTCTCACAAGACTAAGGGCAGGGCTTTTTTTGAGCAGGAACACAGTTCCGGCTGACTTGACATCAGGGTGTGGCTTAATATGCCACAAGCGGACAAAGCAGTGGCGGGCAGTGATGGCGCACACACGGAGACCGGGAGCCTCGCTGCCACTGCGCTCGCCCTTGCCGTGCTGGCGGCGGGGCAACAGCTGCGGCTTACCCATGGGGGGGCACAGTTGTGTGGGCGGCCTGCAGCAGCAAAAACTCCAGCGCTGCCCCTGCTTCCCATCATTCCCTTACAGCAGTAATTAGGGGGAAGCCGAGCAAGGGAGGGAGTTCTGATTTCCGCTTAAACAGAAAAGTGTGGCCTCAGATCTCTGCCACGGGGCAGCCATGCTGTGTGCCCGTCTGGCCTGCATGACTCCATCTTTGTTACATGCTGGGGCTTAGTTGCCCTTAGGGGGTTTTTTCGTAGAAAAAGCCTAGCAGGAACTCCTTTGCATATTAGGCTGTACCCCCCGACATCACCATTGCTTCACAGGACATTTTAGAAAAAGCCCAGCAGGAACTCCTTTGCATATTAGGCCACACCCCATTGCCAAGTCATCTGAAACTGTGTTCCCGTGCGTTCCTGCTCAAAAAAGGCCATTCCCTTAGTCTTGAGAGAGGATGATGTTCAGCTGCTCTAAAAGGAACTTTCCTTTCTCTCATGCCTGTTAGCAGAGCTCTTCAAAGCCAGGGCTCTTTCTTCCCGCCACTGGTCAGCAGGTGCAAGACTTGTCCAACTGTTGGAATAGTTTAATTAGGGATTACTTGACTGGTAGCCAGCTTTAGGGTATAAGGTACCCAGTTTTAGTTAGGCATATGGTCTCAGATTCTGTCGAGCTTCACTATCTGTATGCGCTTGAGGCCCAGTTTTTGGGACTGTCCACTCTTTTGTCATCTAGGAACAGCATTCCCTCTAAGCTGAGTTAGTGAGCTAGCTCAGTGTTTGCCTCCGGCTCACGTTTTTGTCTTAGCTCAGGAAGGATGGCCCTAGAGCAAGCTGATTTATGCAGTAGCCAGATCACTGGCTCACAACTTTAATGCCAGTGGTTTGCAAAGTAGAATTTTTTGCTCACAAGACTCCAACAGCTTAGAGGGAGCATTGGGGGGGAGCAGCTGCCTTTCCTGCTAAGTTTTGATACTTTACTTAAAATCTCCTTATGAGCAAACCAGGATCTTGCGTACCATTTCCTTAGGATTTATGCAAACCCTGGAGCTCCAAGCCGGGGCCCCTTACAGCCCCACACACTCACATGGGAACGGCAGCACAGCGCCCTAACCCACCAGACTGCTGCGAGAACACGGTAACGATATGCCTCATCCACCAGAAATGCTCCACAGAATCAGAATGTCGCTGTACCAACTGGCTGGCAAATGAAGCTCACTTGGAGACCTTAGGCTGGTCGTTTCTTCTCAGCCTAACGTACCTCACTGGGCTGTTGTCAGAGAATCATGTATGCTGCTCTGAACTCCTGGGAGGATGAGATTAAAAACCCCCAAACTGGACTGATGGTGACCTATCAGTGATCCAAGCAATGGTAAGAATCTGGTCCCTCGTAGATCAGATGCTTATTGACCCAACTTGCGAATCCAACTCACCCCCCCCCAGAGTGGCTACCCAGAGAAAGCTAGAACTCCAGCCTCCTTCCCAGAAACTGACAAAGCAGCTCGATAAACTGTCCGGTGGGTGCCCCCTAGAGTTGGGTGTCAGGGATTGGACAAGAGAATCAATAGACAAGGTTTTGGGATCAAGGCGGACGTCGCTTGCTTACCAGGGTAGAGAAGGCGTGGGTTGGCAGAAGCTCCATAACTTTGGCTACAACTTCTAAACTCTGGCGTAAGTACCGCTGCCACTCTGTCTGCTGCTACGGGAGAGAAATATCGGGGTCAGCTAATTCACTCCTCCCCTACCCTGTGAGAGTACAGTTTCATTACTGTTGGGGGTGGGGTCGGGGAGAGAAAACATTGGACACCATCCGGCATCTTGGGCAGATTCCTAGCCCCCAACTTCTGTTAAGGCAGCTGCTTATAAAACTGCACATGCTTACACATGCTTACAAAGAGCAGTCTGAAAGCATTTAGTGGTTTAATCTAATTTTTAATTAAATTAATTAAATTGAGGGGTGGTGGTGGAAATAAAGCTCTGGCAGGTTACCCAGTGGGTTGTCTAGCCCAACTTCTATCCTGCACATGGCAACCCAACTTTCCAAGCTTGTAATTCTATGGCGCAGAAGATGCAGAAAGAACCCTCCCCACCCCAGCAAAGGTCAGCATCAGGAAAGTAGCTGCCTTAGCTGCGTGACAAGTTATTTAGAGGCCACAATGGAACAGCATGTTGGTCTTGCCCAGACCTAAAGTCCTAAACACTCCTAAAGTCCTAAACACTGGCTCTTACATCATCATCCAGTGTCTCGTCGTCCAGTTCTTCCAACTGGGCCTGGTTGTACCTGAACTGAATCCGATTCAGCACCTCCGTTAGCAGCAGAACCAGAGCATCTTCGTACCTGGGGAATGGGCCGAACCAGAGAGCAACAGTCAGGGCAGGGCACTGGAACTCACGAGGGGAGTTCTAGAAGTGCTGGGGTTCCGCGCTAAGCACCTACTGCTCATTCAGAACTCCTCCATTATTTTTTTCATTCCCAGGGACCTTAGAAACAAAAGAGATGTGATAGAGATCCATGGGGGTGGGTGGGGAGGAGAGACCCTGATACCTGGGAGAGCCAGTTTGGTGTAGTGGTTAAGGCCTTGGGTCAGCCATAGCCTTGGCAGAGGTTGTCCTTGAAAGGGCAGCTGCTGTGAGAGCCCTCTCAGCCTCACCCACCTCACAGGGTGTCTGTTGTGGGGGAGGAAGGCAAAGGAGATTGTGAGCCACTCTGAGACTTTTCGGAGTGGAGGGCGGGATATAAATCCAATATCATCATCATCTTCTTCTTCTACCTAGTAGGAGTGGCTGAATAACATCTCACCAAGTCTGTTCTCTTTGCTCACAGGGTCCAGGCCTGCCCAGAATCGGGAGCCAAAGGACTTCAAGCAGAGAGGCCCTTTGTGGCATCCGGAAGTCCCACCCCATCCCTGTTTATTTTTCTCCCCTGTATGGATAAGCTCTTTGGGACCCAACTGGGGTGGGGTGGGGAGTAAGCCATACCTGAATTAAACAAACAAACCAATAACTGAATTTCTACGTGTCCACCCATTCAGGTCTACAGCAGAGAGGTGAGAGCTGCCATTTCCAAATCATGCACACCAGCTGATAACAGGGGCAAGGGGAGATAGGCTTTACTCCCCTTCCCCCAATGTTGTTCTCCCCCCCCCCCCTTAATCAATATTTTTAGCAGCTCAATCCCAGCAGCCTTGATGTGAAGGATTGATAGCAGAGTTCACAGGAAGACACTGGAGAGCAAAGGTTTTGTTCTGCCTTATTTGTTCAGGAACTTGGGCCCTCTCTTACAAAACCACCCCAGCACTGACGGAGCTGTGCACCTTTGGTGGGAAAATGCTCTGCTGGGAAACAAGCTACTTCCTGTGCACAAATGCAGAAGTCACCCACCAGCCTCCCCAGCTGCAAAACAACCCCCCCCCCCGCCCTCCCTGAACACAGACAGACAGCAGCCCCCGTGTTGATACAGCACATTGCAGGGAGAACTCCTCAAGTGGTGGAAGAGAAAGGAGAAACCACCTGGTGCAGGAAGTGCCTATGCTGTCTTTCTGAAACACAGTTTCTCTCCAGGAGAATCAAGAGGCTGCCCTCGGGGCTTCCTCATTTCCTCTCATGCTATCTTTGCCAGGAGGAGGGAGAGATGAGGAATCCTGAAGGACACAGTCCATGGTTACCTGTGTGCAGATCTCCACTGGCCCTGGGAGGTCACACCTAAGACCCTACACTCAAACAATTAAGGTCTCTCTCATCTGGGCATCAGTTTCTCACTGTACAAGTAGTTTAAGCTTCTCTGATATCAAAACATATGGAGGGATAGTGATGTGTGTGTCATTTTCTCTGATAATTCTAAGCCAGGGGTATCAAATATGCAGCCCGAATCAGGCCCTCAGAGGGCTCCTATCAGGCCCCGGAGCAACTGGCTATCATCTGCTTTCTTCTCCTCCTCTCTTGGTTCCTTCTGCATCACAGTTTGCTTTGCCAGGCCTCCTCAACCACACAGGAGCTACAGAACAAAACCACTGTGCTGTCCACTGGCTGAGGCTCCTCCCTTGAGGAGGAAGTGGGGGGAGGCAGAGCTTGCTTTGCCAGGCTCTATCCATCACACAGCAGCTACTGAGCCAAGCCTCTCTTCCTTCCATTGGCTGAGGCTCCCTCTCTCTTGGTCCCTTGGGGAGGGAGGCAAAGAGCCACAGCTTCCTTTACCAGTTCTCTGGATCACACAGTAGAAATACAAGGAAAACACCTTTAAGACCGAGTGCTAACGTTTTAAGCATGTTTTAAGGTTTTTTTTGGGGGGGGGGTTAATTGTTAATCATGTTTGTCTGTGTCCTCTATAAAGTTTATATCTCTGCTACCTAATCTTAAACAGGTACACACACGGCCTGGCCCAACAGGGCCCAGCTTGACAAGATCTCATTTATGGCAGATCCAGCTCTCATAACAAATGAGTTCGACACCCCTGCCCTAACCTTACTCATTGTCTAAAGTCCTGGGATGAATGAGATCTATATAGCTAGAGATAAATGTTAGGTAATTAATCACCTGACATTGTTTTGCTTCTGCATGACTAGCGGGCTGTAAAGAATGACATTTCCCCCTGCAGAAGGGGCAGGGGACGCAAGGCGAAGACATGCATCTACTCTCTTCCTGGGGACAATCCAACAAGAAAAAACAAACAGGCCCTCTCACTTGAACAGAGAGAATCTAGGTGCCATGCGGCATCAGCTGTACCATCAGCTAGTACTGGAAAATTATTTTGTGACTTGACTCTCATGCTGGCTTCCCTCCAAGGAGCTCAGAGTATAAGCTGCCCTCTGAGGAAAGCTCAAAGTGGAGAAAGGGAGCGTACTTGGCCCAAATTCAAGCAGGCAGACAGGGAAATCAAACCCGGGTCTCTTCAGACTGACGCTAACCATCACGCTGGCTTCCTTAGAACAATCTGTAAGAGGAACTTGGGTGAATAAAAACAGGCTTGCACTGCTGGGGACAGGAAGTCACCGGCAGAGTTTGTGTGGTGTAACCGCACTCCAGGCCGTTCCACTAACTACACATAAAACATGTGCTTTACAACTTTCGCTTCATGTGAGGGCTGTAAAAAAAAAAAAGCACTTCACCAAAAAGGTATTCCAGAAGTAGTGATGAAAGTGTGCTCCTCCTGTACTCTGAAGAGTAATAAGATTTGAATTTGCTACTCCCTTTTTGGCTCCAATTCCTTCCCATACTCAAAGCTAGCGACTCAGGATGAAAGAATTTGGAGCGGTTGCAGATCCCTGCCACGTTATACCCATGGAACTTGTGCAAAAACAAGCTCCCTTCCTCAGGGTGGCTGGGAGAACACACACCCCAGCAGAAAACTGACACACTCAGAGCTGGGGACCAACAGGATTGCACCCATGCAAATACACAAGGGCTTAAAAGCTCTGTGCACCAAAAAAATCCCAGAATCGACATCTTTAAGGGGTTTAACCCTGAGCTGCCTCAAAGGCAACTGGCATAACTTACCTGTTGAGGACTGCTTCCTTGTCAGCCAGGCGACTCTTGATCTTGCTGGTCAAATAATCCAAGAAGAGCGCCCAGATGTCTAAGCAGGAAAAGTAACCTTCATGGGTAGGCTGGAAGAGGGAAGGCAGCAGCACAGTACAGTCACTATCCAGAAACTCGTAAGAACATAAGAGAAGCCATGTTGGATCAGGCCAATAGCCCATCCAGTCAAACACTCTGTCAAAAGGTAAAGGTAGTCCCTATGCAAGCACCACTTGTTTCCGACACTGGGGTGACGTTGCTTTTACAATGTTTTCACGTCAGACTTTTTACGGGGTTGTTTGCCATTGCCTTCCCCAGTCATCTACACTTCCCCCCCCCCAGCAAGCTGGGTACTCATTTTACCGACCTCGGAAGGATGGAAGGCTGAGTCAACCTCGAGCCAGCTACCTGAACCCAGCTTCCGCTGGGATTGAACTCAGGTCGTGAGAAGCTTAGGACTGCAGTACTGCTGTTTTACCACTCTGCACCACGGGGCTCTTGTTAACACTCTGTCACACAGTGGAAAAAAACCAAAGAACACGTGCCATCAGGAGGTCCATCAGTGGAGCCAGGACACTAGACGTCCTCTCACTGTGCCCCCCAAGCACCCAGAATACAGAGTATCACTGCCCCAGACAGAGAGTTCCATCAATATGCTGTGGCTAATAGCCACTGATGGACCTCTGCTCCATATGTTCATCCAATCCCCTCTTGAAGCTGTCCACCACCTCCTGTGCTTGTAGCCACCACCATCTCCTGTGGCAGTGAATTCCATATGTTAATCACCCTTTGGTGAAGAAGTACTTCCTTTTATCCATTCTGACTCAACTGTTCAGCAACTTCATTGAGTGCCCACGAGTTCTTGTATTGTGGGAAAGAGAGAAAAGTACTCCAGTGGGAAAGGATGGCCAGTCATTGTTTAGACACCTGAGCTTCCTCTCCTTGTGCAGTAAGGCTGGCCGTCCTTTAAATGCTCACCCAGTATCTAACAATCCCACCCCCTCAGGCATCCCTTCCCTTCCACAGCTCCCAGAAGCTTCCCTCAGTCAGTCAACAGCAGCCAAAAAGTTCAGCCACACAAAGGGGAACCCAGGTTTTGCTACCTGAACAAGGTATGCTTGTCTCAACAAGTGGAATATACTCTTAATCCCTGAAAACACACTGGATGGAATTAAACTAAATTACACTGACCCCTATGCAACATACAACAATCTAACCTTTTTGAAAGAAGACGTGTCATATTTTTAACATAGAGAAAGAACACAAGACCAACTCAATTTAATTTACTATTTGGAGACTTGCTTTTGAACCACAGACAAGCTGAACAGGGACACACACACACAAAAACACAGGGAAAGATGGTGGCAAGCATTTTAAGAGCAGGCCTAACCCACCACAAAGGGCTTGTTTTTTAAAGCCTCATTTAGTTCTTCCATTCTGGGACTGAAAGACAGAGACAAGCACAAAAGGAGGAAAGTGAACCCTGTGCCTTGGGAAACAGATTTCCTCCCCCCCCCACCTCCAAGGAAGAGCTCTGCCCATTAATAATTTCAGCTACAGGTTTCTGCAACATTCACAGTGCTGTTCTAAAGAGATTTACACCATTCTAAGCCAACTGATGTCAACAGACTTTGAAGGGTGTGAGAGGACGGCACTGTTAGTGGCCCAAAAAGAGTTATTCAAATATGCCACCTTTTCAAAGCTTAACAAGCAAAAACCCTTGAAAATTCCACTCTGTGGTTTTGGTGAGGATGAACCGAGGCAGATAAGATCTGATTTCAGCCAGAACATCCACGTTTCTAGGCATCAGAGCGAATCTGCCCAGGGCTCGCTTCTCTGCAGCCAGAGGTTTCAAAGACTGCTTGCGTAAATGCAGGGGGGGGGGGGAATGTAGTTTTTAATCAAGGGTGAACAACTCTGAGCTGACGGGAAGCCATATGACAAATGCTGCAATACTTCCAAGTCAAGTGCCAAAAAGCACGCCGGATGAAACGGAAGGTGCACCGTGACGCAGTACCTGATGAAAAGTATATTTGAACAGGAGGGCCAGGAATTCAACCACAGGAAACTGGGAGTAGGACTCGATCCGCCGTAAGTGGACGCTCACAAAGAGGCGCAGGAAATCGGTAAACTTCTCGATGTAACTACAGGATGGGGGAGAAAAAGCAAGAGGGGAGGGAGAGAGTCCCATTAAGAAAACGTCTGAATCGGTCGGAAGCAGCAGCTGTATTGAAAATATTGCAATTCACTCGTTTTTCAAGCCAACAGTTAAAATTAAAGCCCTACAACAATTACCTACATGGCCGGTAACCCTTCCTTCCATTTAACACCTGAAACATAGCAGAAAGAGACAGTCGCGTCAACAGCAACTTCAGCCTGGTGAAAGCATCCAAAACACAGATCTTCTGCTAAGCAGACCCCTTGGTGCTTTATATGGACTGTGCACCCTCCCTCTGTTAGCAGTCAGCCATTAAGACAATTACAACTGGAAGGCCTCATGGTTCTAGAGTACAGCTTGACAAACCCAAGGAAGGAAGACCTGCGGCTCCCTCATCCCAAGTCTGAAGGGGAAGGGAGAGTCAGGAGCATAGGGGTGGGTGGGTTTCACAGTCATGTGCAGAATTGCTAATATTTTTTTTTTAAACCCCACTGGATATCGGCAATCTTTAGATCTAGGCCAGATGTTCTAGCAGAAAGCCATCTAGTTGACGGAACAGACAAAGTCGGACAAGACCATCCTCCCACTAAAACCCTTAAATTGTTTTGTTTTATGACAGGTGTGGCCAAACTTGCTTAACATAAGAACCGCAGGACATGAATGTCTGGTGTTGGTTGGTTAGGAAGGAAGGAAGGAAGTTTAAATGCATTCTCCAAGCTGCTCGTTGGCTTGGCTTGGAGAAGTGGTTTAAAGAGAGAAATGCCTTCTTCAAGCCAGCCAATGGGGTAGTGGGGGCTTAAAGAGCCACACAATATTTATGAAAGAGCCACATGCGACTCCAAAGTCAGTTTGGCCACCCTTGTTTTGAGAGAACACACACCAGTTCTGAAGCCTGGTTCTTGAAGAACAAAGTCCAATGCATCCATATTCAGCTTCTTTTAGCTACACCTATTCCAGCTACACAATTTCCTCTACCTTGTAGCCAGCACATATGCATCCCAGGAAGCTTTTCTTTAATGGAAGAGGTTTTGCACCCAACAGCTTAAAGAGGCAGGCAACCATAATTTCTGTAAGCAAGAGCATAGACCACAGCCACACAAATGAGGGACGGGATAGAATGGCCAAGTAAAAATGGGAACTGGGCAATGTCTGTTTGGATGCTGGGTCTTCCAGGAGGCTCTCAGTCCAAGCAGTCTTCTGCCACTCCCTCGAGGATACAGGAGCCTTCGTCATCTGTAGAACAGCCCTGTGGGAGGCTCCTAAGCCATAACCCCTACATGATGCAAGTATTACTGGAAGGTGTTGGAAATCATTTGATTTGCTGATGCCCAAGGTTTTAATCAGGTCTTTAAAGAAACAGTTTCACTTTCATTCACCTCACTGTTGTGATATTCTATATTTGATTAAGTATTAGTTGCCTTGGGTTCCTTTGCACAGCAGTGTGGCATATAAAGGTTCATACTACTGTACTGTCACCGCCCTGGGATATTTAAACAGCAATAGAAACTATTATCGCAAGTTAATACCAAAGGGTTTCTTGGATCCAAGAGAAGAAGAGTTGGTTTTTATACCCTGCTTTTCATTATCCAAAAGAGTCTCAGAACAGCTTACAGTCTCCATCCCTTCCTCTCCCCACAACAGACACCCTGTGAGATAGGTGGAGCAGAGAGAGCTCTGAGAGACCTGTGACTGGTCCAAGGTCACCCAGCTGGCTGCATGGGGGGGAGGAGTGGGGAATCAAACCCAGTTCTCCAGATTAGAGTCCGCTGCTCTTAACCACCACACCACGCTGGCCACCTGCAACAACTCCTGCCGGTTTCAAGTTCAGCAGCTCTTCCAGACAGCTAAACCTCTCCTGTTTGCTCTCATAAAAGTCTTCTTGCGGTTTTGCACAGAAAAATAAATCAGCGAAGAAGCCTGCTGATCATGGAGCTCAAGTAATAAATAAAAAGTGGGGAACAAACCGATTTTGAAACACCTTAGCTGATTGGTGGCTACAGACGTAAGCGAGCTCAAACAACCAAAAACATTCCCTGATTCATTAAAATGCCTCCACGTATTCTAGATCCAGCGGAGTTAGCCATGTTAGCGTACTAGTTTTTAACTTGATGTTTTATGGTTTTATATGTTTTATGGAATTGATTGCTTTTATGATACTGTAAGCCGCCCTGAGTCCGCTTGCGGAGAGGGCGGGATATAAATGTAAAGTAATAAATAAATAATAAATAAATAAATGTTAGTCTGTTGCTGCAAAACCGTAAAGAGACCAGTAGCGCCTTTAAGACTAGCCGATTTTTATTGCAGCATAAGCTTTCAAGAAACACAGCTCTCTCCATCAGATACTACTGGACTCTTTACATATTTTACAGCATCCCATGCTGAACATTAGCATTTTATTTCTTTCAAAACCTAGAGGTTTCCTCCAAGGAAGGGGGAGGAAGAATCAGAAAGCTAATCAGAAAAACACTACCCCTTTACCTCATCAGGTCTCTTCAGCTGCTTTCAGCGACAAACTGAACACAGGCAAATTCAGATCTTGTACCACCTCAGACCTGCAGTCAAATGTAATGGGTGGATGGGGGAAGGACAATACAACCCTACAAAACTGCTTTGCCAAAAAAAAAAAAGTAATGTGTCAGCCACTAACAGCCAACATACCTGGTTCCATCTCCCTACCCCCATCGCTCCATCACAGGAACTCTGAAAAAAGGGTTGGTTAGACACACCACACACAATAACCAATCAGCAATAAGCAGAGAATACAAACAGTCCTTTCTGTAGCTTGACCCTCCTCCCTCCCCTTACCTCTCGTCCAGTTCCTCCAGCCGCCTCTTCACCGTGTGGGCGTTGTTCTCCTTGGTGATCTTCTGCAGGAGGTAGAACGTCTGCTGGAACATCCGCAGCAGGTACTCTTCGAACTCCACCGGCACGCAGTTCTTGGACATCAGCTCGTTGATGCACGACATGGCCAGCACCCCAAGCCGGCCCCGCTCCGGCCCCAAGACAGAGTTCTGGCTGCTGCCATTGAGGGAGGGAGTCTTGCGGGCTCGGGTGTCGCAGCCAAAGCGGGCAAAGTGGAAGATGGTGGTGAGGAGGGAAGGGGTGATGCTCGCCGAGAGGGGAATCCAGCTAAAGAGGTGGGCCAGGCACTCGAGGGCCAGGGAACAGACGTACTCGCTTTCTGTGTCCAGGACAGGGATTGGCTGGTTCAGCAGTTTGGCCGTGCTGGGACTCTGCAACAGGCTACTTAGGAGGTCACCTGGGAAAGGAAAAAAAGCAAGTGCCTCGGTTCACTCTGGCAGAGCAAAGTGCAGGAGCTGCAGTAGTTTGTCTTCTTCCTGAGCCGCTGGCGCGTGTCAAATGCAGGGCCGGTGCGTGGGAGTTGGCGGGGTAGGTGGGTGAGCACTACCTTACCCCTTACCCACGCAGAGCACTCCTCTGAGCCTGCCTTGAAGGCAGGCTCGGAGGAGCGCTGCACAGTGCACTAAGCTCTTCAGAGGCTTCCTTAGAAGCCTCCAAGGAGCTTAGTGCAGGTGGAAAGCGGTGGTGCGGCAGCACTCTTGTGTGCCACCCGTTGCTTTCTCGTTCCCCGCTGCCCTGCACAATGACATCACTTCTGGAGACATCATGCCGCACGTGTGCAATGACCTCCATAAAGGAAGCTTGCAGTGTGTGTGTGTGGGGGGGGGCACGGCACAGGAGTCTGCCTTGAGTGGCAGAACCCCTAGCACCAGCCCTGGTCAAACGACATCCGCACACGGGAGCAGGAGGTGACAGTCTCCTTTCCACACCAGTGTCACCCCTCTGGAAACTGGAGTTACTTCAGCAGCATAGCAGGGACTGGCTACAGTAGCTTTCTTTTGTACCCACCCACAGACCTATGCCCTAAGACCTCTTGATCTGTAATGCAAAGGCAGCCAGCATCCGGAGTCCATATTCTACCTATTTTGGCCTCCCTTGCTATGACATTACTTTTATTACCACCATCTTATCGTTGTATCCCCTGGGCCTGTAGCTGTATTGATAATGTTGAGTGTACCCAACTGGAATGGCTGCCTATGTTGTACATTATTGTTTTAATGGTTTTACCATACTGTTTATGTTTTCAGTCTATAAGCATTAATCGTTGTTTTATATCATGTCGTTCTCCGTCCTGAGCCCACTCGCAGGAAAGGGCGGAATATAAGCCAACTAAAATAAATAAATGTATCCCAAGTGGATAAGCGTGCACACACACACACACAAAAGAGATGGTGGGAGAAATGGCCTTACCGCTTTCTCCCGACGTCGGAGATGGTGGCGGCGTGGCAGCAGTAACACTGTATTTGTCCCAGATGCTCTCCAAGATACCTATTACAAAAGCAGCACAAAAGCCACCAGTATTGCAAATCACCTCCTGTTCCCTCCAAGAACAAGTGGCAAGGTTTATACAAGAGCTCCCCTCTCCCAATGGAGACACGCATTGGTATCAGGAGCCAACAGCTGTTTTGGAGAGCCTCTTTCAAAGAGTTCAATCAGTCTGGTGTGATGCCAGCATTCAGGTATTACCAGCATCGGCATCAGAGAAGAAGACGCCAGTTTGGCCCCACCACAGTCTCTTCTGGGCAAGAGCAGTGGAGGAATGTGGAACTGAGCATTTTACACCCTCTCTCTTTTTGTTTGGGTATTTTGTGTTTGTCACGGCTGACTTCTGGTGACACCTGGTGGGGCATGGAGGCAAGGGACATTCAGAGAATTGGCTTACTATTGCCTGCCTCTGCATCCCAGCTCTGGTATTCCTTGGAGGCCTCCCAACCAAGTACTTGCCAGAGATGGCCCTGCTTAGCTTCTGAGATCTGGATTGCCTGGGCTATCCAGGTCAGAACCATCCTACCCCTTCTTGAAGGAGACTTCTATAGATCTCCTTTTCTGTTTTACCCTCACGGTTGCCCTGTAAGTTAGCCAGACAGAGAACAACTGGCCCCAAGGTCATGTGGTGAGGTTCATGGCTAAGGAGGAATGTAAACGCACAGTTCCCTGACCTTGATCCACTAAACCAACGGTCCCCAGCCTTTTTGGCACCAGGGATCAGTTTTGTGGAAGACAATTTTTCCACAGACTGGGGGAAGGTTTCAGGATGATACAATTGTGCACTTTACTTCTATTATTACATTATAATACATAATTACGCAGTTCACAGTCTGGTTGCTAACTGACCACCGACCAGTACCAGTCCACGGCCCAGGGGCTGGGGACTCCTGCACTAAACCACACTGGCTGCATGAGATCGTGATGGCACGATGTTGACATAAAAACAGGTGGCAGTGATAGTGTATGTGGATTATCTGCTACAAATTGTGAAGGTGCACAAAGAAATATTTAAAGGAACTACTGCCCAAATCCAAAAACCATCGCTGGGGAAAAACCAGGGATTCCTTCTCCTCATGAGAGCAACCGACCCTCACCTGTAAGAAGACTGAGGACTGTCTGGACCTGATCCAGGAGCAACTTCCGCAACTCTTCTTTCCGGGCTATGCTGAGATCCTCCCGTGGGCAGGCCAGCTCTTCTGACGTCGTCTTCAGCATGATCAGCCCAAGCGGTGTGGTTACGGGGGACTGGATCAACTGTAAAAAAAGCCTCAGGATTGAGTACTGGGGCTGGATTTTTCCCTCAACAAGATTAATGACTCTAGAAGAATATGATAAAATGTAGTATTGAGATGGGACTAATCTCTGAGCATAGCTGATGCCAAGAGATTTTTTTTACATGCAGAGTTTAAATAGTCACGCTTTGTCAAGTGTAAGAAGTCTGGTGACACATTCAGAACAGTCAAAAGGGGCAATAATAGCCTATATCTTGAATGACTAGGAAGGATGGATACTTCAGATATTTTATGCCATTCCTACAGAGTGACAGGAGGTTTGTCCAGGACGTATGCACTGGAAACCACTCAGAGGAGCAGCCAAAGGCCAACCGATACCGACAATGCCATTTGCACATTACAAAAACAAACAAGACAAGGCTAATTAGGGACAGAAATCCAGCTCCGTGTCAGAAAAGGCTATGCGCGAAGTGGACCCAGGAAACAGTACAACAGCTGACTTGAAAAAAATATTAACTCCCTGCTATCCTACTATGCTGAAGAAGTCAGAGCATGGGACTTGGGTAAGGGAGTCCTGGGTTCAAGTTCTGATGTGAGCCACAAAGCTTTATAGGTGATCTAAGACCAGTTTTTTGCTCTCATATCACCCATAAGGTGGGCGAGCCTCACTCACAAGGCTGTGGTTCCCCTCTTTGTGCCAAGTATGCCACCCAAAGTCATTGCAAGCCCACTTATCAAAGGAAGCTCAAGGCAACTTACAGGAAAAGCATGCACCAAAGAAGAGTCCTTCACTCTAAGTATGTTACCCTGAGCCACAAGCCACCACAACAAAACACATTAGCACTACTAATCCAGTAATGGCACGGACCCAGCAGCATCCAAACAAACACATGGGAAGTTCCCTCCAATGCTTTCCTAAGCTTTACAGCAATTGCCAAAAGCTGCTGGGGGCAGGTGCTCTCCTAGCATCCTTTGAAAGGCACTGTGAGCTCTGTGGGGAAATGGAAAGGAAAGGAACGGTCCCCTGTGCAAGCACCAGTTGTTTCCAACTCTGGGGTGACGTTGCTTTCACAACGTTTTCACGGCAGACTTTTTACGGGCACTCATTTTACCTACCTCGGAAGGATGGAAAGCTGAGTCAACCTTGGGCCGGCTACCTGAATCCAGCTTCCGCCAGAATCGAACTCAGGTCATAAGCAGAGAATTCAGACCACAGTACTGCAGTACTGCTGCTTTACCACTCTGCATCACGGTGCAGATGTAAATATGAGGTGTACCCAGCAAGCCTACTCTGTATTCAGAACTTAACACACACATCATTATTATCACCTGCATATTGCTGATGGGAAATTGAGGCTGAGAAATAGCAGCTTGCTGAACCAACACCTAGCATGGTGGTGTCAAACATGCGGCCCGGGGGCCGAATCAGGCCCCGGAGGGTTCCTATCAGGCCCCTGAACAACTGGCTGATTGTCTGCTTCCTTCTGCGTCACAGCTTGCTTTGTCAGGCTTGCTCAATCGCACAGGAGCTACAGAGCAAAACCTCTATTTTCTCCATTGGCTGAGGCTCCTCCCTTGGGGAGGAAGCGGGGAGGGAGAGCTTGCTTTGGCCAGTTTCTCTCACTTGCAGAGCAGAGTTACTGAGCCAAACCTCTTTTCCTTCTATTGGCTGCAGTTCCACCCCCTCATCCCCTGGGGAGGGAGGGAAAGACCCAGAGCTTCCTTTGCCCAGTTTCCTGGATCATACAGGAGAGATACAAAATCTTTAACTGCGTTTGTGTCTTTTACAAAGTTTATATCTCCACTACCTGGCATTACATTTTGTGAGACATATGGCCTGGCCCAACAAGGTCTCATTTATGTCAGATCTGGCCCTCATAACAAATGAGTTCGACACCCCTGACCTAGCAAGTTCGTGGAGTGAGATTCTAGGCAAAGGGATATTACTCATAGCATGTGACTTAAGCTAAACCCACTATCTTAAAGGTTGCAACATCACAGGTGCCAATGCGGTATAATGGTTAATGTTCAATCAGGATCTGGGAGACCCAGGTACAAATCCCACCCCTCACCCCCCGCCAGCTTCCTGGATGACACTGGGCTGATCACACACTCACAGCCAAACCAGATGGAGACAAAAACAAGGGAAGAAAGAAGACCAAAGTAAGATACTTTGGGCTCCCATTGTGGAGAAAAGTAGAGCATAAATGAAGCAAACAAACTACACAGGACAACTGAGACCTGGAACAGAAGACAGTTTCCACAAGGCACATGTTATCGCTCCATCATCTGGTTTAGTTCTATGATATAACTCGCAAGATCACCAATAGATGATCTTCACATTCATCACAGAGAACTAATTCAGCATGAACTTGCCAACTGACTTCAGGTGCGCAGTTTTGAGGGACCACCTTACCTGCAAGATGTTGGTGAAGAAGTCATGGTAGAACATGGGCCAGTCTTGCCGGCCGATATCCACAATGACCTTGCAGAGCTTGTTCCTGATGAAGTAAGGCATAGTTTTGTGGTGAGCCAAAAGGAGCTTGGGCAGGCAGCTGCGAATCTCCATCTTATCTTGCGAAGGGACCCCGAGCCACATCTTGTTGATCAGGTTCTAAAAGTGAAAGATGCATCTGGGTATTACGGATCTGACCGAGGCTGCAGTGAAGGTCCCATACCCAGGGGAGGAGACTTCATTGCTTGTAAGAGGTCAGACGAGGTTGTATTTCCTCTCCCTGTCTTTTCAATCTACATGCAGAACATATCCTAAGGGAAACTGGATTAGATTAGATCAGGGGTGTCAAACATGCGACCTGGGGGGCTGAATCAGGCCCCCGGAGGGCTCCTATCAGGACCCCAAGCAACTGGCTCTAGTCTGCTTCTTTTTCCTCTCTCTTGCTTCCTTCTGTATCTCAACTTGCAAGGCTTGCTCAATTGCACGGGAACTACTGAGCAAAACCTCAATTTTCTCCACTGGCTGAGGCTCCTCCCCCTCCTGGTCAAAGAAGGAAAGAGCCAGAGCTTTCTTTGCCCAGTTCCCTGGATCTCATGGGAGAAATATAAAGAAAGCACCTTTAAGACCAAAAAGTGCTAATGTTTTAAGCATGTTTTAAGGGGTTTTTTTGGTCTGTGTCCTTTAAAAAGTTTATATCTCTGCTACCTAATCTTAAATAAGTACATACATAGCCCTGCCGAGATGGCCCAGCCCAACAAGGATTTATTTAGGTCAGATCCAGCCCTCATAACAAATGAGTCCGACACCCCTGGATTAGATGAAGATGGAGTGAAAACTGGTGGAAGGAACACTAACAAATCTGAGATATGCAGATGACAACACATCACTGGCAGAAAACTGTGAAGGCTTGAAAACGACTCCTGATGAAGATTAAAACAGGAAGTGCTAAAGCGGGATTAGAGCTGAATATCAAGCAGACAAAGTAATGACTACTGTGGAATTATTCACCTGTAAGGCTGATGGAGGAGAAACTGAAATTGCTCAAGCTTTTCTATTTCTTGGCTCCATTACCAACCAAAAAGGAGATGGTAAACAAGAAATCAGGAGACTGAAAACAGGAAGGGCAGCTGGGAAGGAACTAGAAAAGATCCTTAAGTGTAAGGATGTGGCACTGACAACCACGATCAAGTTAATTCATGCCGTTTCTCATTAAGATGGTTATAATACTATAAAGGTATAAATGTAAGTACTTTCTGAAATGTTACACTCCCTGAAATAATGACATATTTGAGACTATATAAGTTAATTTTGATATGTATTTGAAGCTGTTTTAGCATTATTCTTTTTATTTTTAGAAATGCTTTTAAAAAGTACTGTCTTTAAATTTGATTTAAATTTGAGTATGGTAATTGTAGTACTACTAAGATGTCTTAGAACACACAATGAAATAATTAGTGTTAATAACAGTAACTAATGTTAATGAATGTATGTCAGGCTTTAATAATAAGCACAGCACATAGGATCTACCAAACATTATGTATCTTGTGCCTATATTAAATGTTCTATATTTACTCTGATGTTGTTTGTTCTTGTGATAAGTAATAGATCAATATACCTATAACTCCCCTTTGTCCTCCCCTTTTCTGTACTTCTGTTTTAATTAATAATAATTTTTTAAAAAATTATGAGGGAGAAAAAAAGAATGTTACTGGCATCTTCACCTGGGCCCCAAATCTCACCTCAAACACTGTCAAACTGTACATCATGACGTAGTCGTTCCTCGTGCTCGACAGGAAATAGATGCAGAACCTCCAAGCGCCAATCTGCTGGGCAAAGTTATTTAGGAGCTCCTCTGGAAAAAAGACATTTGCAGAAGAGGTGTTACAACTGGAGACACTCATGACACAGTCAGCAGTGGGACTGCACTTTCAGGATTGACAATCATAGACAACGGGGGTCCCAAACCAAAGCTTCTGGTGGTGTGTCACTGCTGTGGTTCTCATAACCAGCCTTTTTGGAAACCTGGGGATACCTTGTGTCATTTAGCAGGTTGCTGGGGTTTCTGACTCCCCTTCGCAACTAACAAGCTTCATGCTACACAATGTTGACATCTGGAGCGTCTCCGGCTGATTCAAACCAGAACACAAGGAACTTCACCAAAAAGGTAGTTAATACGTGGAATTCACTGCCACAGGAGGTGGCGCCAGCTACAAACATGGACAGCTTCAAGAGGGGATTCGATCAATGTTCTATTCTCTTCAACACAGAGGTGTGAAAATGCCACAATTTCACACTTCAGACCAGCTCTTATTTTAACAGAGAGGGTGAACAGTCCAGCCAACCCATGACACTGATATCACGTATCAGACCAGTGCCCTATCAAGGCATATCTTGTCTTTTGTGACTGGTAGCAGCTCTCTAGAGTCTTTGATAAAGGCTAGTCACGTCATCTTGCTACCTGATCCTTTGAAGTGGCAATGCGGGGCACTGAACCTCAGATCTTCTACATGCAAAGCGGGGGGGGGGGGGGGGGGCGTGTCTACTACTGAGCCATGGCCCCACCTCATGCCAGTTATCTTGCTGAGAGATCATGGAACGAGGTTGGGGTGAAGGATGTACTTCCCAGGGGAAGAACGCCAGCAGGGGTTTCTGAGAGTACATGGAAATGCTTCAAGTAGCTTATGCAATATCTGGTCTTGATCACTAAGCCTCAGAGAGCCAGTTTGGTGTAGTGGTTAAGTGCATGGACTTTTATTTGGGAGAACCGGGTTTGATTCCCCACTCCTCCACTTGCACCTGCTGGAATGGCCTTGGGTTAGCCATAGCTCTGGCAGAGGTTGTCCTTGAAAGGGCAGCTGCTGTGAGAGCTCTCTCAGCCCCACCCACCTCATAGGGTGTCTGTTGTGGGGGAAGATGATATAGGAGATTGTAAGGCGTTCTGAGTCTCTGATTCAGGGAGAAGGGCGGGGTATAAATCTGCAATTTTTCTTCTTCTTCAGCAGAGAGAACATCTTTGACAAGATGGCCGACATCAAATGGAATTCATTAATTCAAGAATGGACTATAGGAGACTTGGAGTAAGGTGCCATTGTATAGTGTCAGTCTGTTTATCTGCTGCTGTTGAACCGGCCCCTCCCTGCTGTAAATGAACATTCCTTTTGTGTCAGTGGAAGAGAAGTAACTGCTACTGTTTGTCTCAACTGCTGGAGATGCTGCTGGCAGCAAACTACCAGCAACTAAACCTGGGCTAAGTTGGTCGTCTTCCTGCAGGTATTAGAAAGCTTGGATGTGGCCACAGCCGTGAGCTAAAGGTAAACTAGAGAATAAAAGCCTCTAGTTTCTGTTCACAAGATATGTTGATCTCCTTTCTGCCATCCCTTTAAATTTGTTGTTTACTGACACAAAAGACGTTTCACTGAAGCAGTCCAACAGGGAGCTTTTATTCTGAAATGGTCATTCTTTCTACAGTCCAAGGAGATGCACGAAAAGTAATGTCATTTTTTTTTTGTAGATTCCACCCATGCCTTGAAAATGGATTATACAAAGTCATGTCCCAAGCACTTCTGGTCACCCTCCATGGTGGGGAAGGACAGCCTTGTATGCATAAAGCAACTATCCTTTCTGTGCAGCTTGAAGTCCCACATCCTTGGGACTTGGGGACTAACTCAGGAAGGTTGACTGGGGATTTTACAAGCCTTTGTGCTGAGCTTGAACTAAAATCTACAAAGAAAGACCAACACTGGTCTTTGCCAATTAATAGCTGTCAAGTCGGCAGATTCAGTAACGAGTCGTTGTTGAAACAAAATAACTAGTTTATTGATACTGTGGTTCTCGACTACGGTAAGATTGAAAGACTAAAGATCATACAGTAGAATGCAATCATGTAAGGTACACTTCAAAGGGATTCTTCAGGGAGGGGCACTATGCAGGGCACATTCACACATTGATGTTACAACTTCGTTCTCAGGCCCGCTTTGGCCTTGAGCGTCTCTGGCTCCAACCTCCCCCAGTGCCAGGCCTGAGAAGGCTTAGATAAAACGTTCACATATTCCCATTTTAAAGCAATACTACATAACAAAGAGAAGGAGGGGGGGTGAGGAGAGTTCAAGCTAGCAGCAATGGAATACAGTTTGGCTTTACCCAGGATGCTCCTCTCCTGAGCCAATGTTAGGTACAGACTTGACCAGAATTTTATACAGACTTGACAATAGCTGGACTGCCCAGCAATAAATTAGAACTATCTGCCACATTAAGAAAAAAAATCAGGGCACTGTACGTGCAACATGGGAGTAGGTGTGTGGATGCTCTGGTCGTGGTCCAGGGCTTATGCACGCAACAAAATATGCAGTGGTATATAACGTACCACACACCAAACTATGAAAATCTTTTACTGGTCCTTTAAGTGTGATGACTAGCCAGAAGCTGGAAAGTCAGGGTGCTTACCGATCTCGCGCTTCCTTTCGTTTGTTGTGCCGTTGTGGAAAAACTCAGTCATTAGACTCTCCAGAGCTCGTAACGAGGCCTCTTCTGATGCCTACAGAAAAGGTTTGGGGGACAGGGTTAAAATAGTGCATTCTGCAAGTGTTGTGCTGGCTACTTCCAATCTGACCTGCCCCCAGGGGCCTCTGATCTCTTACATGCTTTCGGAATCTCCCCTGCTGGTTTCCTTCCACCCCCAGCCTGTGCCAGAACAGTCCCCAAACCCAACTAAATTATGGAGAGCACACCCAGTATAGTGTCATTTTTGAGCATAGAATCTGGGTTTCCTTCTTACACAACATGGAAGCTTGCAGGCAAAGTACACATGACTCCATTTCTCAGAAACAGCTTATTAAACCATCCAACCCAAGAAAAGGTATCTGGAGCAGGATTGTGACCCATTTCCCACTCACCTTACACCGCTCTCATGTTCCTCTTCTCAGCGGGGCTTCCTTCCGATTTCACACTATCTGCCCCAGGCTGCATTAGCATCGGCTTTTTCGCGCAGCAAACAGAAACTGGTTTTTAGAGGTTTCTGTTTGCTGCGTGAAAAAGCTGATGCTAGCTGCAGTATCTGTCTCTGTGTGTCTAGACACAGGTGAGCAGGGGGAGATTCTCATACAAGGTGGCAAAAAGGAGGGAAGGCCTGCCTAAACTTGTCCCAACAACTGAAGTACTGGAAGAAACAGACATGACCTTTCAACAGACCTGTACCTAAATCTTACTGCAGTTAGTTTTCAGGACTAAATGAGTTACCTGCCACCACAAGCAAGGAAGAGATTATCAGATGCTCGTGTAATGCAACACCCAGTAGCATTCTCAAAGATGAACACACTCACTATTCATTTTTCAAACAAAGCAGCCTAATATCCAAACCTCCTCATGGGGTGGGTGGGTGGGGGGAGAAACATATTTCCTTAATCGCTATTGGAGAGAAAGGCTTGCCACCTTCACCCTTCCAAGCAGAATGCAGAAATTCTCATTAGCTGAACCGAATCAAGGCTGGCTTAGTAAATGCAGCATGTAACTTAGCAACAGAATCCTGTATTTTCATTTTCCTTGACCCTCTTCAGAGTCTTAAAATAGAAGGCATATTCCATAAAGACAGCCTCTTTCCGAGGATTGTGAATGATACAGGAAGACTATCAAAACCAGTGTCGCATCTTATACCTTCAGATCCCTGAAGCTCCTTATCCTCAATATTTTTTACCTTTTTTCTCTTTAACAGAAAGTCAGTTCAAGTGTGGGAGAAACTCTCCATTGTTCATTGTACTTAAAAAAAAAACTTAGTGATTTCGGAATACTGTTAAAAACTATGTGTTTTCAAATTATTTCCAACTTCCATTATTCAGGCAAATGCAGAGACCAGCTCCTCATCACAGTTATGCTGCATTCTGCCATCACAGTTACGCTGCATTCCAGTTGCCCAGAGGAGTAATTTGCAGAGCTCCTTGTTAAACAGAACAATATCCTTGTGCTAATTCTACATAGCCACAGTGCTGCTGAAAAAGCATGGAGTCCCCTCTGCCTCTCATATGGCTTGCTAAACAAACACACTGACATCTGTAGTTCATTGGTCCTAGAAAGGCTCTGTAGAGGAAGTGTTTGAAGATGATTAAGCCATTTGTCTCCTGTATGATACTTCTTAGTCAGCAATTATTGAGCATACCTTTCCCCATCCACACTCATTACCACTGCATTTTTCAACAGAACTGCAGCTAAACTGCCTTGTTTTTGGACCTCCAGAGGAACTGGTTGATAAGATAGGACACCGGACTAGATGGACCACTGGTCTGATCCAACTGAGGCTTTTCTTATGTTCTAAATACCTTCTTGAAAAAGTTAACAGGGAGACTTGCTTGGGAAAGAAAACAACACAGAAGCCCTGCACTTTGCACAAAATTGCTTTATGAATTCCTGCAATACAGCAGCAAAGGCCAGCTCTTTAGAACAGGGGTGTCAAACTCATTCGTTTTAAGGGCTGGATCTGACATAAATGTGACCTTGTCGGGTCGGGCCACGTGTGTCATAGAATGTAACACCAGGCCGTAGAGATATAAAATTTATAAAAGACACCACAATTAAAGATTTTTAAAAACTTAAAATAAAACATGGCCTTAAAGATGCTTCCTTTATCTCTCTCCCATGTGATCCAGGGGACTGGGCAAAGGAAACTGGCTCTTTCCTTCCTTCCCCAGGGGACCAGGAGGAGAAGGAGCCTCAGCCAATAGAAGGAAGAGAAGCTTGGCTCTGCTGTGCAATTGAGAGAACCTGGCAAAGCAAGCTATCACTCCCCCTCAGCCAACAGAAAAAAAAAGAGACTTTGCTCTGTAGCTCCTGTGCGATTGAGCAGGCCTGGCAAGGGAAGCTGTGATGTAGGGAAGCAAGAGAGAGGGAGAAGGAAGCAGACAACAGTCAGTTGCTCAGGGGCCTGATAAGGGCCCTCCGGGGACCTGATTCAGCTCCTGGGCTGCATGTTAGACACCCCTGCTTTAGAACAAAAAACACACATTTATGTTTGTATCTGAACAGCTATACTTCAGCACTGGATCTGCATCCTCCCTAAGGTTGCTTTCCTTAAGGACTACAGGTGACCAATTCAAGGTTTTGTTCAGACAAGCAAGTAATCTGAAAGTGGATATTTCTAAGGTCTTGACTGTTGTGCTTACACAAGCCGTTAACCTGGCTGCCTCCAATTAGCAACTGAGTGCAGAATATCGATTGTAACTGAAGCTGCGGAGTTATGTATGGCAAACCCTACTCTTAGTGCAAACCACGAGTGCATAATGCCACAGGAAGCAAGCCTTTGGTGTATGTATGTTTGGAGACACATTTTTATCCCTTACAGTGCAAGGGGCGGGGAGAGAACTGACTGGTGACTAACCCCCCCCCCCCGCCCCAACTCAAGAGCAAGTAACAACTGCTGCTATTTTACTCCTCGCTTTTTCATGGAGCTGCGGCTGGCACACACTAACCATTTTATCCTTTCAGCAAATCTGGTGGGATGGGTTAAGCTGGGAGTGGCCAGACCAGTGAACTAAAGAGCTGTGTGGGGATTGGGATCTCCATTGCCCTAGCAATCCAGCTGGGAGGAGCATTTTGTCCGTAGCGAAAAGATCATTTCCGCATTGTGGAAAACCTTTGGCATGCATAGCAGCCTTTATTAAACCAAACCCAGACTCATCACTATATAAAAAGACGCAACATGTATAACCACAGCAGCAAACCTCCACCTGACACATTTCCTCCACAACTGTCTTCCTAGTGCCAGGTTAAGTTTTTTAACAATCTCAAACATTACAGTGTTGTGGACTGCCTTTTCCCCATACTTTATACAGTTTTCTTTTTTATCTAATGGCAAACTACAATGATGTTTATAGTGTACAGAATGATGTTTATAATGTATGCTACATGTTAAAAAGTGTATCAGGTAGACAAGAGCATCACTAGGAAATGCATGTCTTTTTGTTTTACCTAGACTTGTAGCAAGAGCAATTAACAGGCAACTTTAATGACCTTTTATTGATTTCCCACGCATATGCTATCCAGACCAAAGGGCCTTTCAATTTGTTTATTACACTGTTTTGCCATTGGATCCTAACTTTGTATCATTTTACATCACTTTGTATCACTTTACATTCTTAACTGGGAGAGCCAGTTTGGTGTAGTGGTTAGGTGTGCGGACTCTTATCTGGGAGAACCGGGTTTGATTCCCCACTCCTCCACTTGCACCTGGGTCAGCCTTGGGTCAGCCATAGCTCTGGCAGAGGTTGTCCTTGGAAGGGCAGCTGCTGTGAGAGCACTCTCAGCCCCACCCATCTCACAGGGTGTCTGTTGTAGGGGGAGAAGATATAGGAGATTATGAGTCGCTCTGAGACTCTTCGGAGTGGAAGGCGGGATATAAATCCAATATCTTCTTAACCACTCGCCAACAGCTATATGTAAGTTCTGCTCACTGTACCCCATTCCCTTGTCTGATGAAGCGTGCATGCACACGAAAGCTTACATTCTGAATAAAACTTTGTTGGTCTTAAAGATGCTACTGGACTCCTACTTTGTCATTCAAACCTATTATTATTGACTAAAATTTATTTAACCATAGTCAATCTGAAGGTAAACTATTCCCATTTCTGTGCTATGAGCACTCCTGCAGCTATCAGTAAAATGAAAAACAAGTTTGACCTTGTATTTTTGGGTTCCAAGTCCTTTTAAATACCCCAGTGTCAAACGCTATGAATGGACTCATCAGTAGGCTTAGCATCGTTTTTTAAGATCTCTCCCCAAAGATATCAAACAATAGTGTCAAGTAGACGAAATGGAACCTCCATAGCCAAAAGCCAAATACCTGTGAACACCAAAGTAAGTGCTGCCTATCACCATTACGTTATGCTAATTGTTAAAAGGTTCAGAAACCTCCAGAAGCCTCCAACAGCCAATACAAAATTTATTTACTGGATCCTCATAGGGCAGGGGTGGCCAAACTCCCTTAACACAAGAGTGACGTAGAATAAACGCCAGATGTTTGAGAGCCATAAGGGAGGGAGAGGTGGAAAGAAAGCAACTTTAACTTTAAATGCATTCTCCAAACTGCCGGATGGCTTGGAGAAGTGATTTGAAGAGAGAAATGCCTTCTCCAAGTCAGCCGACAGGGCAGTGGGGGCTTCAAGAGCTACACAATATGTGTGAAAGAATCATGTGTGGCTCCTGAGCCACAGTTTGGCCACCCCAGGCATAGGGAGAAAAAAATGATTTAAGAGTATAACATAGTTGGTCTGAATAAGGTAATCATTTACAGCCTAACCCAAACACATTCTCCATCCCCGCTACAACTCCTCCCAGTTCCGGAAATAATCTCTCCTGCAGTTTGCAGTTCACACAGTATTTTGTTTTCAGAGGCTCCCTGCAATGTGGCAAAGACACCAGCTTTCCAAGTCCCACACACCTCCCTGTGAGGCTTTGTGTCTTGTAGGAATAAATTCCTCTACACTTTACTCTATTGGCTGAGAAACCAGTTGTGGCCAAAAAATGACCTCTCTTTGAACAAATTACCTGTGTGATGTTTTCTAATAAAACATACTAATGGAAATGGGAAGCAAAAGGGAACTAGGAAGATGCAGAATGCACCGAGACCTTTCATTTTTTACAAGGTTTCCTTGTAAGAACTGAATGGAGGACCCCCAATAGCAGCAATTAAGTCCTACCCTACCCTACACAGCACACATATACCAAATTCTGTCAAACCAGAGCATCGCATCATAGCAGTCTCAAGGGGCTGCGGCTCAGTGGCAGAGCACCTGCTGCTTGGCATAGCTCCCAGGTTCAAGTCTTGGCATCTCCAGTTAAAGCATCAGGCAATGCGAAAAGACCTTCCGCTGCCTGAAACCTTGAAGAGCCGCTGCCAGTCTAAATAGACAAGACTGATCTTGATAGACCAGCGGTCTGATTCAGTAGAAGACAGCTTCATGTATTCTTGGATGTGTGACTAAGACTAAACAGCAGGTCACTTGGTGGTGGTGGTGGTGGGGGGGGAGGTTTAAGCCTTCTGACAATAGGGTCACTGCCATTTGCCCAGATAGGAAGAGAAAACCTATGCACTACAGCTGTCATTTTAGAGGTGAGGGTGCCCCCCTCCAGTCAACCTGATCTAAGAACTGGGCATTTGAGCAGGAAGAAGAAATGCGGTCTTTAAACCACCACATCTATTACAACAAAAGATATGCTAAACTCAACTAAATATCCAAACTGTGGGTTTACATCTTTTACTGTTATTCCGGCCTACTTATTCGTCTCACTGCTCCCTCACAGGGGCAGCAGCAGCCTGTCTCAAGGTGTTGTCAGTTTGCCTCCCCCGCCCCATTATACACTGGCCTGCCTCTGGAGGTTTGGCATGTACCTTCTTGGACCATGTTCAGAAAACGCTTTGAGACAGCTAGCAGCTTTCATTATTAACTCCAGTGGATTCACTCTGGCAGTCTGTAAGTCAGACTGTTTAGTCTTTTACACATTGGCTTTTCCATATAAAACTATGAAAAAAAATCTTTTTAATCCTTAAAAAAGATTATGAAACATGAAAATCAGCCTTTAAAAGTGTTTCTCTCAGATGCCACCAGTTTTGTTTTATTCATTTCACAACATTTGTACCCCACCTTTCTGCCCTCATAAGGAACACCAAGACCACCAATACATTAAAATGTACAAACCACATCTTAAAAACCATGAAAATCAACAAAAAGTACCGTACATCATTAAAACCAGGAGTAAAATACATACAAAACCAACAACTGTGCCATCGGGCAGGGAAAGTGGGATCACCAAAGGAATGCCAAATGAAACAAAAACATCCTCATAGAGGATGGCAAAGGTAGGGGACAGATATATCTACCTGGGGAGAGAGTTCCAGGGTTTGGGGGCCACTACTGAGAAGGCCCTTTCCCATGCTGTCACCTGCTTAATCTCAAAAGCAGAAGCACTCAAAGCAGGGCCCTGGAAAATTACTGAGTTACAAACTGCGGGGCAGTAAAGCTTTGCTATACTACTAGTCTGCCCCCAACTGCTTCAGAGCAGGGGAGGGAGAGATACGTTGCATGTGTCCAACTATGGCAGCCTGCTGTCCCTATCTGCATGCATATAACCCTAGAAAACAACACACATGGACCACCGCCAAATTATTTCTGCATCTTTAACTCACCATTCTTCATCATCACACATTGAAGCAATCCCAACCATCCCAGCTTCAATACTTGGATTAACAGATCTCTGCTATCCTCTCCCTAGATTTATTTTCTAAGCCTAGGAAGGGCACTGCCCCAATTAACTTTGTATTAGCCCTTAACAACTGCTCTTCTCTCCCCAGCGTCCTTCTGCCTTATCTTTACAGGAACACTTGTTTCCAGCCCATTTTAATTCCTGATACCAACGAGGCGCTCAGTTAAAATGCACTGGCAGAAGGAATGTGAACACATGTCAGCGCAATACAATGTATGGGAATCAGAGCGGACAAAATCCTTATGTCATACTGAAGAAATGCGATCAGGCCAAAGTGGAAAAAGGAAATCCAAGGCTCTGCCTGAGTTGTGAGTGTTCTCCGTTAAACATGGTTTTGGATGGCTTCAGGAAGTGGAGGCAATTATACAGGCAGGTAGGTACACAATTCAGATCATAGCTAATTACATACAAGGTTGGCATGTTAGAAAGCACTCAAACATTTGGGGTCAAAGACAACTGTCTTAGGAGAAGTAAACTGAATCTGGGACTCTTCTGGGGTTTCTTGTGGCGCCCCTGGTAATCGTAACAATACGAAGTAGCAGCACAGTGAGCAACAGTAGCAAAATAAACAACTGTGGAATAAAAACACATACAAGTATCACAAAATCTTATCGTTTTCGCGCAGTATTTTATACAACCTCACAACCAAAACATCGATACCATATAGTAAAAAGTAAATTCTAGAAGAGGATGGGCCTCCAGTTTTTCACAATCTCTAAAATAGCCATCTAGAGGCCGCAAAATGTTAGAGACTGCAAAAAATAGAATTGGAGTCCTACCCTCTTCTAGAATTTATTTTCGACTATGGTATTGCTGTTTTGGTTGTGAGGTTGTATAAAAATACTGTGAGAAAATAGAATAAGATTTTGTGATACCTGTACGTGTTTTTAATTCACAGTTGTTTATTTTGGTATTACCTGGTAATTATAAGGCAGTCGAAGAGGCAAGCTTTTTAAGCCAAGTAATGCGTGCAAATGTTTACACGTGTCAAGGAGATCCTTCTCCCTGTATGTGCAGAGAAATCTGACTGCCACATGCTATGCTACATGTTGCCTTGGAAGCATCTGGGATGACGACAGCCCTCCATCAGCCGGAAGCGGCATGCAAATCCAACAAAGAAAGGGCTACCTTACTGTCTAGCATTTGGTAACAAGCATGTTTACTGTACAGACCCCGCCAAGGAACGAAGAAGTGAAAACAACCGCACGGAGGCTGTATATAAATTGCCTTTTTTGGTGGGGGGACCGCTAGAATGTTGAAACATTCAGTATTAAGGAAGAAACTGAAGTGGTACATGCCAGGGGGCACGTCAGCGTGAAATTGCTGTTTTGGAGAACACCTCCCTCATTTTACACAAAAACTGAATGTGAGAGCAGACGGGGCCGCTTGTTTGCTTACCTCTCCCCCTACATGCATTCTTAAGAAATATCCCTCCTGGCTACTTCTCCAAAGTCCTCTGTCGTAATCTAACCAAGATCAGTGACCAGCCCACGATACAAAATGTCTGTCCAAAACAAATGTCAAGACTACCTTTGCCTACAAATCGGAAGGGAAAAGTCACAACCCTCTGGTACAAGCTTAATTATCACTGACCCTCTGGGTGCTCATGTTAAAAGGACAAGTGAGCTACTGATCTGGAAACGTGGAAGTCACCATTTTAAGTCTCTGTGCTATTCTTACACCCACACTGTGGTGAAAAAATTATTCTGTACTGATTATCAAGATCTTGGGAGCAACAGCGGGCTGACAGCAACCTGATTAATACACCACCCAGAAACAGCCAGAGCAAGCTGCTACAGCTCCTTTCCTCCAAATATCAACAGGTTCCTTAACCCATTCATCTTTCCCCCAATCCCTGTAAGCTTTCTAAAGCTACAAGACTATAAGAAACCAGGACTCACTTTGCAGACAAAGACAAAAAGCATCAAAAATGCAAGCTAAGAGAACTGCATCAAACCCAGAATTACATATACTGTCAAGGTACTAGCTCTCATGGTCTTAGCCTTGACCAGGCCTGTTTATTGTTTAATTGGAACTGGAGTGAAGTCAGCTCATGTATGCAAAACATGCACTTCCCCAATGTGCCAGGGCAGGGGTCTCCAAGCATTTTGAGCCCCCAGGCAAAGAATTTGGAATTCTGACATGGCATGGTGGGCGCAGCAACAAAATGGCTGTCACAGAACGGCTGCCAGAGGCGGAGCCAGCCACAAAATGACTTCCACGGTTTAACTTCAGTGACAGCGAAGATCCTCGTGCTGTGGTGACAGCCGCTGCTGCTACAGCAACATTTTCAAAAATCTGCTTAGCCAATCAAACCTCCAACAGTCAATCAGAAGTCTTACTGGGCAAAAGCCCTGCCTGCCCACTTTCCAAAAACCCACAAGTGGATGCCAGAAAAGGTGTTGGCAGGCATCACGCTGCCCAAAGGCACCACACCTGTGCTAGGATCATTCCCACCCCCCATTAACGTTTAAGACATCATCAAGTTCTTCATGGCTACCAAGCACCAAAAGCATCTCGAACATGCCATGCGGACTGCAGGACTGTACAGATTATTATTTACCCATTGCCACCTCTGTTTCAGACCAACAAGGCTGCCCACCTGGATCTACCTCTCAGTCAGTCATTTGTCCAAGTGCCGATAAGTGAAATTTCCAAGGTCAGTGGGTTTCCAACCTGGCAGTCTAAAGAAACCCTTTCTGCATCCAATTCATCTCTTATGAAGTGCCTTCTCCCCAGCAGGGCATGTAATCCTTTAACTGTGCTTCTAAAGGGCAACAGCCAGGCCTGTCTGAACTGAAAGCATCACTTAAAAACATGGAGAATGCTACTGACGCACTCCCTGTTTTTCACAGCATCCTGGAAAGAGCCTTGATGGGCCATCTAGTTCAATTCCTTGCACAGGGCAGGAAATGTAAAGCTAGAGCATCCCTGACAGATGGCTGCCCAACCACTGCCTAAAAATATCCAAGCAAGGGCAACCCTCCTGCTCAGGTTAATTGGTTCCACAGTCAAACCAACAGAAACCCACCTTCCTGTAGCGTTTCTTAGATTTAGTCTTGACTTCTGGATCGGAGAACATGCACTCGACCTCTTCCATGTGACAGCCCTTTGAGTACTGGAAGATTACTATCCCATTGTTGCTGCCCTGCATCTTATCATTATCCTCCCCAGCTACACACGTATCATTTCTCCTAATTTTCATCACAGGACGCGTTCCATAGACCCCTGATCATCTCCGCTGCCCACCTCCAAACCCATTCCTATTTGTCTTTGTCTTCTCAAAGAGCAGTGCCCCAAACCAGACATAGTACTCTGTATGAGGCTGTGGCTCAGTGGCAGATTATCTGCTTGGCCTGCCCTGGTTCAATTTCCAGCAAAAAGGCCCTGGTTCAATCTCCAGCAAAAAAAGAAGAAGATCTGGCAGTAGGTGACGGGAACTACTTTCAGTCCTTGGAGAGCCACTGCCAGTCTGAGAAGATGGCACTGACTCTGATGGACCATCGGTCTGATGCAGTATAAGGCAGTTTCACATGTTCATGTGCTCAGTATAAAGTACCTCTCTCAACTTGAGGATCATGCTTCTTCACAGAGAGTCTTCTTGCAGCCCAAAATCAAATTTGCTTTCTCTGTAGTCATAGCACACCAACTCACGTCTGACTACAATCCTTACACTATTTAATCTGTATCCTGCTTTTCTCTCTAATTAAGACCTAGCATCCTCCTCTATTGTGCCAGTTAAGATTATGATGGGCCCAAAGTCACCTGGTAAGCTTTCATAGCAGAGCAAAGGTTCTAACCGGGATGCCCCAGGTCCTAGTCTGGCATTCTAGCCACTATGTGACATTGGCTCTCGTGGTCGTCCATGCAAGTATTACTACAAAACAAGACAGGTAGTCTCCTCTTTTGTACATATTACAGGGCCTTTTTTGCAGCAGGAGCTCCTTTGCATATTAGACCACAAACCCCTGACATAGCCAATCCTCCAAAAGCTTACAGTAGGTCCTATAATAAGAATCCTGTAACCTCTTGGAGGACTGGCTACATCAGGGGTGTGTGGCCTAATATGCAAAGGAGTCCCTGCTACAAAAAAAAGCCCTATGTATGTGATTACATTTGTTTTCATGCAGAAATTTGCATACCAGGCCCCCTTCAGAACTGCTGCTCCATGATCAGCTGGAAATGGAATTTCTGGTTTCACGTGGCACTTAATATAATGAAGATGCCACAATACCCATTCTCCATGACAAAGAGAAAAGCAGAAAGAAATACTAACATAGTGGGGAGACTGTGACTGCAGAGGGGGGCAGCTAACAAGCAGATACATGTAGCGTGTTACTTCAAGACTGATGCTGCTGCCATCATGGGAGATTTCGGAGTAAGACTCAAAGAGGCAGGATCTCAGGGATACAGCTGACAGCCCTTGTCAGGATCTCTGAAGATCCAATCGCTGATAGGGCAGCCGAAGAGAAGAACTGGCGGACCGACCACCAAACCCTTCCATGTAGACAGGCTGCAGCTATTTTGCTTAAAGATGGAAAATCCAACTATGCTGCTGATTAGTACTGAATAGGAAGACACCCCTAGTGCCAGAAGCTGGCTTTGATCGTACTGGTATGAAACTGAGCCTGAGACATTTGTAAGAAATGGAGGAGAACAGACATAGGGCCTCCATTTCCAACAAAACCAACTTTGGCTTTTTATTCAAGCAGAAAAACAATGCCGCTATTTAAAACAATGGGGAGAGGGCAACAGGGTGGTAGCCTAATTTATTTTTCACACATCTGTGCTCTTGTGCTTTAGCATGCCAACAAAAATAAACTTTTTTTTTAAAAGAATACTGCACTTGCAAGAAAAAACAAACCTGAAGGCAAAAGCTACTCTGGCTGCTTCTGCCTAACAGGACAAAAGGACTGTTAGAAGGACATGTCGTAGCGGTGCAACCAGGAAGTGGCAAGGCCCCTGCCTCCACAGCACTCTGCCAAGCCACACGTGCGAGTGCACCATCACATCTGCATCACAAGCCGGGGTGGGGTGGGGGATTATAACTAGCCCTTTAGACTACTGCAAAGTTAGACTACTGCAATGCCCTCTACATGGGGCTGCCCTTATACCGAACACGGAAGCTCCAGGTAGTGCAGAATGCGGCGGCCAGGCTATCTCGGTGGGAACACGTGCGGCCTGGGCTGCGGGACCTGCACTGGCTGCCGATCATCTACCGTGTTCGCTATAAGGTGCTGGTTATTACCTTTAAAGCCCTATATGGCCGAGGACCTGCCTACCTTAGGAACCGCCTCCCCCCATATGTCCCCCAGAGAGCACTGAGATCTAGTTCTCAAAACCTTTTACAAATCCCTGGGCCAAGAGAAGCTAGACTGAAGACAACTAGGGAGCAAGCTTTTTCAGCAATGGCCCCTCAACGGTGGAATCAACTTCCAGAAACGATGCGAGCCCTGCGGGACCTGAATCAATTCCGCAGGGCTTGCAAAACCTACCTTTTCCAGCTGGCTTTTGAGATAGAACCTGGCTAAATCAAAATTAGAATTGACCTGTAACCATCTAGCCATCTTATGTTTGATTGTAATTTTATAGCACCTTATAACATCTGTTTTTATTTATTTTAACTAATTTGTGTATTTGAACTGTATTTTAAAATTCGTGTTTACATTGTATTGTATTTATTTAAATCATGGTTTCCATGTCTGTGAGCCGCCCTGAGCCCGCCTTTGGCGGGGGAGGGCGGGATATAAAAATAAATTTGACTTGACTTTAAATGGATTGGGTCAGGAGAAGTGACAGTGGAATAAAATGGCATGGCTGCAGCCCACTTTCTGGATTTGCTGTGATACCCAAGTACGCAAATTACGTTGCTTCCCCCAGAAAACTGCAACTGTGGAAATGCTTCTCCTTGGCAACGCTGTTCACACTGGCTGTTACATAAATGTTGGGGGTGGGGTGGGGGGCTTCCAAAAACTCAGGCTCATGATGTCGTTTTGGAAGCAGTCAAGGTTAGAATAAAACGCCAGTCCCGCACAGGCCTGTACAAAATCTTGGCATGTCAGTATGAGATCTCTCAGAGCAACTGTCGTTTTTCTGGCTGAATTCTGCTACCTGCTTCCAAATTTCATGATTTCAGACCTGAGAAAGCAAACCCATCACACGCACCCCTTTCAGCAAGGTTACCACTCTCCTGGCTTTCCCAAAACTATGAAAAACTAAATTAATCCAGATTCTTATCCAGACAGATAATATGGTGAAGATGACTAGGGAAGACAACAGCAAACCACCCTGTAAAAAGTCGGCTGTGAAAACGTCATGATGCAATGTTACCCCAGAGTCAGAAATGACTGGTGCTTGCACCTTTTTTATTACGACAAAGCAGTTCCGATGGATCCTAAGGTTAGGGACTCTGGTCTGTATAGGTTGTATTATCTATTGATGTAAGTAGTATCTTACTACCTAGTTTTTGCATCATTTAACCATCATAATAACCCTTAATGCCTCAGTTCTGTTCCAGATTTCTGGCTGTTCCAGATTTTTACAATCCATGCCCTAATTTCACTGCTGATTGGATGTCCCATCCTGTTGATTGTACTGATGTGTAATCCACCTTGAGTACCAGTGAGAAAGGCAGAGGATAAATAATGTTAGTAAATAAATAACTGGCATACAAAGAACACATGGAATGCTACTGTTTCCCAGCTGGCAGTTCAAAACGGAACAGTGATTGCACAGTGTGGTTCCTGAATCCTTGCCTATACAGACCCCTGCAAATTTACCTGTGCCACAAGTCAGCCAAGTGAGAAAATTCTAAAGCATTAATTTAAAGCTCAAATTTTTATTCAGTTAACATTGTGAGCTCCCAATATCCTTTGTCAGCATCCAAAAGGCCTAGGCCTGCTAAGTAGGGGCCCAAAAGTTGTGGGAACTTTTCAAATTGCATTTCATTTAATACCCTGGGGATGATAACTTACATAATACTCTGACTTTCTTTAGGGACAGTTACTGTGTGCCCAACAACACATTTACAGCAATCGAGTCACCGCAAGCAGCAGTTATTCCTGAGCACACCAAGGATTTGCCTGAATCTTCAGTCCAGGACCTCATTGCACCTGTTAAAGCAAAGCCCCTCACCCTCTAAATTTACATCCAGCTGATCAATTTGCATTTCAGATCAGTTGCTGAACTGATGCTACAAGCCAACCCCCGCAGCCAAGCTGTTATGTGCACACCAAGCCAGGAAATCTGGCCTCCATTCAATCTGCCCACAGTGCTATCCTTTAGCAAGGAGCTGTGCAGCTCTCTGGGTCTTCAAACGCAGGTACCAATGCTCCCCCTTACGGCTCTCTACAAAACATCCTGTCATAAGGATTGCCAGCCATCTCTGACATCAGCAGACCAGGAAGAAAAGCGAACATCCTCAACCACAAAGCTCGCTACGTGCCCTTTTTTACCACGTTACAAATCTCTCTGGCCACAGTTTTTCTTGCAAAGGGAGACAGGCTTTAACTGCAGGGTCACTCCAGTCATCTCTCATTGGCACGGCTCTGAATTCACTGAGCATCCTTGCAAGTCTCCAAGGCATCTGTTCTTCAGAGCTTGCACTAACTATACTGTGAGGGCTAAAAGTGTGCATTTAACATCTCGAAGCTCAAAGATCCTGGACTCACAAGGCAGCCTTAGACCATTTCTCTTGGCCATTTTAATCTGCATTACGAGAACAACAATGCCAGCCTGCCTTACAGAACTACTGGCTGGAGACTGTTATTACTATCATCATTAAAATAGATTTATAGTCCACCCTTCCCTACTCAGAAGGGAATAATAATGAACACCCCTCCTTAAATATGTTCAAAATAAGCCGTACATAAAGGCTAAATATTAAAGTTCAGTACACACAGCAAATAAAACCCCATCCACCCTTCAAATCACACCCCTAATGCCCCTTTTAAACTTACCATGGCCACTTCTGGAGGCTTCCAGGGTTATTTGGCTCTTGGCGTTCGACTTTTTCTCCCCCCCCTTCCCTCCCTTCCGTCACCTCATGTCATGGTCAAGCTAGTAGTTTCCTACAAGGCCCTACATCTCCCATTTGGGTAAAACTATATATATATGTCTATTTTTAAAAGTTCCCCCACGTACCAATCCCTGCCTTCTCTCAAAAGCAGAAGGGTGACAATGCCTTCACTAATCTTGGGCTCCAAAAAACAGAGGGATGATAATGCCCTCACTCGCTTTGGGCTTCAAGAACCCATAAGCTTCAAGAGATGGGCAGCACAGTTACAGGAACACAACGTTTCCCCCCAAACCCGTCTCCACTATTCCCCTCACCCCCCCCCAAAAAAAACAGGTTTAAAGAAAAAATAGGTTTAAAAATCCCAAAAAATCTGAATGTCAAATGGGTTTAAATAACTGGAAAATCAGAGAAGAGGATAAAAACAGGGTTTCCTCCCCTTCCCTCCCCCCCAAAAAATAGGTTTAAAGAAAAATTAGGATTAAAACCCCTCCAAAATCTGAACGTCAAATGGGTTTAAATTATTGGAAAATGAGACAAGAGGATAAAAGACAAGATTCCCCCTTTTTTTGTGAGGGGGGGTCTTCTCAAAAGCCTGGGGTGGGAGTCCCCTCACAGGGGGTGGGGAGGAATGGCCTGTCTGTCTATCTGCCAGCTGTGGGGGCGTGATGAAGGCCTCCCCCTCTTTCCTCACTGCCCCACCCGTCCATTCACTCCCTCCTCAGCCGTGCCTAACCCCCGCCAGGCCCTCTTTCTTTAAGGTCTTTCGCTTCCTCTCGCCTCCTTCCTCTGCTTCTTCCTCCTCAGGGGTGAGGTTGGAAGAGGAGGGAGGGGAATTTTAAAAAAAAAACCCGCCGCTGCCCCGCCCCCAACCGTCCACCGCCCCGCCCCCCGCGACCTACACTCCCTTCCCCTTCCTGCTTCTCCCGCAAACACCGGAAGCGGCCAGTTCTCCCCCCGGCCGCTGCACAGGGCAAAAAGAGCCGAGGGCGCACGCGCGCAACCAGAGGCCAATCGGGGATGAGCGAGGCGGGGAAGGAGGGCCCGTGACGCCAGGGCGCGGCACGCGAAGCGAAACCACGCCCCCTTGTCAATGCCTATTTTTCTCCGGTGTTCAATAAGCGGGGGGGGGGGGGATGGAGTCTTGCCGTGGAGAGGTGATAGCCACGAGCATGCGCAGTGGGGCCTTAACGTTTTCCCTCATGAAATTGAGGGGGGATGGTTTCCCCCTAATGTATTTTGAAATTGTTTCCTTCAGGTTTTTTTTTAGGTTAGAATTGTTAATAAGACATATTAAAATTAAAAAATGAAAAGGGAAGTGTGTTTTGGGAGGAGGGGTCAGCTTCAGTCTTTTTGGTAATGCTGAGAGGATTTGGGACTGAGGAGAAAAATTGGGATGTGGGATAAAATTTGAGTCCTGTGGTGCCTGTAGGGGTTTGGAACAGGGGTGGCCAAACTTGCTCAACATATGAGCCACATAGAATAAATCTCAGATGTTTGAGAGCCACAGGAAGGAAGGAAGGAAGGAAGGAAGGTGGAGAGGTGGAAAGAAAGCAACTTTTACTTCCAATACATTCTCCGAGCCACCAGCTGGCTTGACTTGAGAAATGATTTGAGGAGAGAAATGCCTTCTCCAAGCTGGCTGGCAGGGTGGTAGGGGCTTCAAGAGCCACACAAGATGTGTGAAAGAGTCACGTGTGGCTCCTGAGCCACATTTTGGCCACCCCTGGTCTGGAATATGCCTCTTCAGAATGGTGATGGTCACACTTTCATCTGTGAAAAACGATTCCCTGCATGTAAAAAAGTAGCCTCTCATGGCAACTGCCCTCCCTTAAAGGCTAGTTTTCTACCTGCAGAGAGATTTCAGAAGGATATATGGAGGAGTGTTTTGTGGTGTGTCAAGTCCCCTGTTCCGAATGTACACATCTGGCTACAATTTACTATAGATTAATATTCCTGGCGATAAACGTTTTGTAAAATATATCTGTCGCTGGGATGATATTTTTTTTATATTGTCTGTAAGCTGAAATAAAATGTTAGTCTTTGGAGTACCTACAAGACCCCTCTTTATGTTTTTCTTCAGCTTCCACATGTCCCATAAATAGTGTTCTGCAGTCATTTGGAAAAAATGTGAGTACGTTGAATTATAATTACATTAGAATTAAAGTATTTCAGACAAAACACTTGAATGGTAGGTAGACATTAAACCCAAGGGGGCTGTTTCCCCTCAGATATACTGTGTTAAAGAAAAGCTTTACCTGTTGGATTTCTGTCTGTGATGAGTACAAGAATTCTGACCAGTTGCTCCCAAAAAAGTGGGAGTTTCCCCCTGTGCCATATACACAAGACCAGGGGTGGCCAGACTTGCTTAATTTAAGAGCTACATAGAATAAACATCAGATGTCTGAGAGCTGCAAGACACGAGCATCATATATTTGAGAGTCACAAGACTGGGAGGGAGGAAGGGGGAGAGAAAGCAAATAGATGGGAGAAGGAGGAAGAAGGGAGAGGTAGAAAGAAAGCTACTTTAACTTTAAAAGCATTCTCTAAGAGCCGTTGGCTGGCTTGGCTTGGAGAAGTGATTTGAAGAGACAAATGCCTTTTCCAAGCCAGCCAGTGGGGTGGTGGGGTCTTCAAGAGCCACACAATATGTGTGAAAGAGCCACATGTGGCTCCCAAGCCACAGTTTGGCCACCCCTGCACAAGACTGTGATCCCCTTTTGTAAATTATTCCAAAGTATAGCAGGGGAAATGCTGTATGCCCAGAACAGAAGCACTGCCTTGTGGTTGAAGAGATTCAGAATAGCCCACAATGAATAACAATGGTGTATTTATTGCACAAAATAGAACACTGCCAGGACTGCTTTTGATTACCTATTGCCCTCTGGGAGAACCAAGGTCCTCATTGGTCTTCATAATGATTTAGCCTTTCAGCTAAATCAAATGCTGAAAAACTGACGTTGGCTAAAATGATGGCTCGTTGTAAGCATAAAAGAAGCCAGAGGATCTTAAGAAAAAGGGTGACATCATGTGGCCATGAAATGAACTGCAGCCCCTGCAAAGCTTTGGTGAGGTGCCTCTGAAGACACAGGACAGGTACCCCAAGCAGAAGCAAGGTGAGTTCAGGTGGAAGGGCCATTTTGCTCCACACAAAACCAAGGTTTAACATGGATGATTTGGTTTTTCGATTGCTGCCTGCAGTTTAACATAAGAACATAAGAGAAGCCATGTTGGATCAGACCAATGACTCACCCAGTGCAACACTCTGTCATAAAGTGGCCAAAAAAACTATCAGGTGCCATCAGGAGGTCCAGTAGTGGGGCGAGGACACTAAAAGTCCTCTCACTGTTGCCCCACCCCCCAACCACCAAGAATACAGAGCATCACTTGCCCCAGACAGAGAGTTTCATCTGTACCCTGTGGCTAATAGCCACTGATGGGCCTCTGCTCCACATGTTTATCCAATCCGCTCTTGAAGCCATATACTTGTAGCTGCCACCACTTCTTGTGGCAGTGAATTCCATGTTAATCATTCTTTGGATGATGAAATACTTCCTTTTATCTGTTCTAACCTGACTGCTCAGCAATTTCATTGAGTGCCCATAAGGTCTTGTATTGTGAGAAAGGGAGAAAAATACTTCTTTCTCTGCCATGCATAATCTTTGCCATGCATAATCTTTCTCTATCCCATGCATAATCTTGTAAACCTCTATCATATTGTAGAATGTAGATTCAGATTTGCACTAGAACATGGACAGGGTGCCCGATAGATTTGCACTAATCCTGATCATAGAACTCATTTGCACTAACCTATCTTAACTGTTATATTTAAACAATTACATTCAAAGTATTATATTTGCAGAACTTGCCTTAAAGTATATGAAATAGCACCTTTTGTTATGTTATAGGCCTCGTGGTCTTGGGAACAAAGAACAATGACTCCTATTAGAGCCTTTGCTAAGCACATTAGATACCAAAGGAAGCCTCTTCTCTAGCAAAAATGCGTTATCACAAAATGTTCTGTAAACATATCCTAGTAAAAGTAAGCAATCTCCTTTCCTCCGGAAAACCTATCATTCTGCAAAGGTCATATCACTACTAGAGCAGGAGCTGTGCTTCTTACACATTTTTTGGAACTAGGCCAGGTGCCTACACAAGGAATTGACGTAGAACAGGGGTCCCCAACCCCCAGTCCGTGGACCAGTATTGGTCCATGGCCTGTTAGCAACCGGGCCGTGAGTTGTATAATTATTTCATTATATATTACAATGTAGTAGTAGTAGTAGTAATATGTTGGATTTATATCCTGCCCTCCACTCTGAATCTCAGAGTGGCTCACAATCTCATTTATCTTCCTTCCCTGAAACAGACACCCTGTGAGGTGGGTGGGGTTGAGAGGGCTCTCCCCAGAAGCTACCCTTTCAAGGACAACTCCTGCGAGAGCTATGGCTGACCCAGGGCCATTCCAGCAGTTGCAACTGGAGGAGTGGGGAATCAAACCTGCTTCTCCCAGATAAGAGTCCGCACGTTTAACCACCACACCAAAATAAAGTGTATAATTGTATTATCCTGAAGCCATCCCCTCCCCAGGTCCGTGGAAAAATTGTCTTCCACAAAACCAGTCCCTGGTGCCAAAAAGGTTGGGGACCACTGACATAGAAGACCAGCAGGAGGAACAGGAAGGGGGAAACCACAGATAAGAGATAATAGGACTTGGAGGTCCAGATTAGAAGACCTTTTGAGATATCACTTCATCTTTCACTTCTAAGTTGGGAGATGGAATTTATGTGACCAATGAGTATAATCAAAATGTCTGAAGTGGGGACTCTGTAACCAATCTCTAAGTTGGCCTTTGTTATCAGAAATGTATAAATGTTATGGCTTTGGAAAAATGGATTTGAAGGAAAATGGGGAAAAGGTTGAAAAGGGAGATTGTTTTCCTCCCCACATTAATGTGAAAGCAATAAAGACCTGCATATCTATCTCTTTACACCGCGGTTGCTGAGTCTGTTAATTGGGAGAAAAGGGACTCTTTTGCTGTGTACAACAATATCATCCCTCAGTTGACGTTTCTCCAAGCTAAAGAGCTCCAAGTGCTTTAACCTTTCTTTATAGTGAAAGCGTTCCAACCCTTTAATCATTCTTGTTGCCTTTTTCTGGACTTCTTCCAGTGTTATAATATCATTTTTGAGGTGTGGTAACCAGAATTGTACTCCAAATGAGGCCACACCATCAATTTATTACCTATTGCCCTCTGGGAGAACCAAGGTCCTCATTGGTCTTCATCATGATTTAGCTTTTCAACTAAATCAAATGCTGAAAAACTGACATTGGCCATGTGATGTCACAGGGTCTCAGAAAGCTGTTCTGATCCATTACTCGTGGCCAAAAAGGTACAATACACTTTCTAAATTGTAAATTAAAAACAAACAAACTCAGAAGAGTTGCCACAGTGGTCTGACGATATCCCCTAGCTGGAAAAGATGGGTGCTTGTCAGTATGGTTGATGAAAACCAAGGAGTGTCAGAGATGGAAGGCTGGTATCTCTGGGGATCATCCCAATGGAGAAGACTTACCAGTGGAAAAGATGAACCATCCAAATAGCACACACCATTTCTCATCTCACAATCTTTTCAGGCAGCCTCGCTAGCATTCCCAGCTCCATTCCTGCCTGATATTGGGCCAGGCAAGATTGACAGATCCTTTTCCTGACTCACCTTTGTAGGGCATGGCCTGGCACTGCCAAGGAGATGACCATGCTCCTTGTGTACCTCACTACACTCCAAAATGAGTGGTTCAGTGGCACTGAAAGACCATCTGCTTGGCATAGAGAAGGTCTCAGGTTCACAAGGATTAGGCAGTGGGGGATGTGAAAGACCTCCAGAACAGCTGCCAGTCCGAGTGAGCAATACTTGACCTGACAGATCAAAAAGTCTCACTCAGTATAAGGACCTGCCTACCTTAGGGACTGTCTCTTCTCACATGTTCCCCAGAGGGTACTCAGATCAGGATCACAAAATCTACTAGTAATCCCCGGGCCGAAGGAGGCCAAATTAAAAACCACCAGAGACAAGGTCTTCTCGATTGCAGCCCGCTGCTGGAGGAATCAACTGCCAGAGGAAGTGAACATAAGAACATAAGAGAAGCCATGTTGGATCAGGCCAATGGCCCATCCAGTCCAACACTCTGTGTCACACAGTGGCCAATATATGTGTGTGTGTGTATATATATACACAGGAAACCCACAAATACCTCCCCCCTAAATTCACAGGATCTTCATTGCTTTCAGATGGTCATCTAGCCTCTGTTTAAAAACCTCCAAGGAAGGAGAGCCCACCACCTCCCACCAACAGTTCCACAGGGCCTGCAAGACTGTTCTCTTCCGGCTGGTGTTTAACTGACACGGCGCCTGTCAGGGAATTGGAAGAAATGCCGTCACCACGGAAATAGCACCAAACTAATATTCTGTTCTTAATTGTTTAACTATTGAATACCTTGTTTTACTGTTGAATGTGTAATTTTAATATTTATTGATTTTAACTGTTTGTTGGGATTTTATGCTGTGAGCCGCCCTGAGCCTGCTTCAGCGGGGAGGGCGGGATATAAATCAAATCAATCAATAAATAAGGCAGTTTCATGCATTCCTGTGTATGTTCAGATGCAGGATCTGAAAAATGGAGGCTCAATTACCTTGTCTCCCAATGGATTTGAGCAATCATTTGCAGGATGAATTCTGGTTTCCCAGACCAACTGTCGTTAAAATAAAGCATGATTTTCCATCATGTCTGAACTGGGCTGAAGTATGATGGATTTGTCTAGAGGCCAATGAAAAGTTATTACCGCAAAACTCTACAGCAGTCAGATAATAACCCTATAGTCAGATCTGCCTATGAGACAAGTTTGGAGGCTCCCAGCAGCTCAGATCTTAGCTAAGGATTCACAATTAACACAAGGCACACTAGGCAGCTTGCAAGAATATGGGGCTATTTTTTAAAAGTATATTGTTTTGATCTAGGAAAGCCACAAAATCCAATCTGAGTCTTTTGGTAGACCCAGGGCTTTTTTTTGTAGAAAAAGCCCAGCAGGAATTCATTTGCATATTAGGCCACTTCCTCTGACACCAAGCCAGCCGAAACTGCGTTCCTGTGTGTTCCTGCTCAAAAAAAGCCCTGGGTTGACCCCAGCAACACAGTCACTGAGTGAGGAAAGCACTGCCTTTCTTGGGTGGCTGGGCAAAACAAAAGATGGAAGGTACCATCTAAACCACTTCCTTACTCGTATTCTGCTCTGTTTTGTACTGATTTAAAAAGCAAATCTAAAGAGGCCTGCTCAGAAGAAAATTATAATATAGTGGGTTCAATGCATGGAGGAGTAACCAGTTGAGTGATAACAAGTTCTTTAATAGACATGATATAGGATAGGTCTACATTACAAGACTGGGGATGGGGCCTATTGGCCCAACTCATATACATCTCTGGATTCCCGCGCTAGCACAAAATTGGGTCATTCAAACCGGTGGGGGCTTGTGATTGGTCTAGGGCTGCAGAGATTTGGATCCTGCAGCCCTTTGTTCCCAAGTCCCCTAAGCTCAGACCGTATGGCTCCAATGAGCCCCGCAGGCACACCCAAAGTTTTCACTTGAGTCCACATACATAACAAAGATATTGGATTTATATCCTACCCTCCACTCCAAATCCCAGAGTCTCAGAGCAACTCACAGTCTCCTTTATCTTCTTCCCTCACAACAGACACCCTGTGAGGTGGGTGGGGATGAGAGGACTCTCCCAGAAGCTGCCCTTTCAAGGACAACTACCAGAGCTACAGCTGACCCAAGGCTATTTCAGCAGCTGCAGTGGGGTGGGGAATCAAACCCAGTTCTCCCAGATAAGAGTCTGTGCACTTAACCACTATACCAAACTGTGTCTAACTTACTCAGAAGTAAGTTCCATATTATTCATACTCTTGTTCCTAGAATAAGTGATAATTGGAGGAAGAAGAAGAGACCCCACCCTTCACTTGGAGTCTCAGAGTGGCTTTCAAGTGCCTTCCCTTCCTCTTCCCACAACCGACACCCTGTGAGGACAGTGGAGCGGAGAGAACTTGTGACTGACCCAAGGTTGCCCAGCTGGCTGCAAAGCCGGTTCTCCATATTAGAGTCTGCTGTTCTTAACCACTACGCCAAACTGGCTCTACACCAAACTACCTCAAAGATGTGCCCTTGAAGCAGTGTCCAATCCAGGTGGTTACTGGAGGTGATCAGTCCTAGATGGTCTCGAACACAGGGGTTTAGAGCTCAGAGCTAGAACCCAGCATCTTGAACTGTTCGAACATTGTGTGACAGGGTTGCCTTGAAGCATGACTGTTATTAAGAACTGATTCCACTGCTGAATTTGACTTGGTAACTTTCAGTGTGGGATTAGCCGTCTGCCACTGGAAAGGGGGGGGGGGGTAATCTTTAAACATTTTTGACAGTTCCATGCAAATCCCATCAAGAGAACCTGAGCGGTGACTTCTGGTTGGATGGTGAGCGTCAAGATTCTAAGAATAGGGTTAAGAAGAAAGGGGCAGGAGGATCAAAAGGGCGAACTCTGACTTGGCAATTAAAGCTCTCATATGACTGAAGAGGGATTAGAAAAACTGATTGAATTATAAGAAGCCTGCTCATCAAAAGCACTTTGTGCTTTTGGCTCAGAATGTGCCGTTAAATCAAAGACATTGGGATTATTTTGGGAATGGGTTAAATGGGGTCTTCTGATGTAGAACAACAACCTTTTATTGGCAAACAGTTTTGATGCGTTGCAAAGAACAGCACTCTTCTTTGCTATTTTACTAAAGCAATACCAGCTCCAGTCCCTGACGTCTAGACTTCACTCCCCTTGCTTTTTTATTCTTCCTCTCCCACCTACTTTTAAGGAGATGTAAGGTGGCAGGGTTCTCAAACTGGGCGGGGATTCCTGCTGGCAAACCTATGCACCCCAGGTGGAATGGTGCTACTCAGAGGAGCAACCAAGGCAACATTGCAAGACCCACCGGCATCAGGTGGCTCAGGTCCCAATCCAACTCCACCAAACTCAATGTCCTGTAGACACACTTCTGTCCCTGTAGCTTGTCTGGTTGGCTGGCCATGCTCCAAGATGGTGAGCCGTAAATGGTGAAGTCCTGCAGTATGCCTCCTGGTGCTTAGCTTGAGCACTGACTTAGCTTAGCACTGACTCTGACCGTTGTGTTTTCCCGCTCACATCGTGGCCATGACTCCAGTGAAACCACATTTTGGCACGCTCCTTCCCATCTCATGATTCTGATGTCATATGACTTCCTATCATGCGCTTCCAGCTCTGTGAGTTCAGAGTTTAGTGGCACCTGGAAAGGTTGAAGACCCTGGGTGTTAAAGGTTGGACTTGCTAAGTTTCAGCTGTATGACTGTTTCTTTGGCCTGTGGATCATTATCTGCCCAATCATCAGCCAACAAGGCAAAATTAAAACTCCACATTCAGGAGGAATATACATAGAATCATAGAGTTGGAAGGGACCTCCGGGGTCATCTAGTCCAACCCCCTGCAGTATGCAGGAAACTCACAAACACCCCCCGCTAAATTCACAGGATCTTCATTGCTGTCAGATGGCCATCTAGCCTCTTGGTTTCCAGCTCTGCAAAATGCCCTACAGACTAAATTGCAGAAGGTCACAGAACAACCAGGACATTCCACAGAACAATCAGCACAGTCAATAACCATCTTCCTTATCTTCACACCCCTTCCAACCCTCCCAGCAATTAACACAGAACAATGGTCACATTCAACAGCCAGTTTCCTTATCACTTCCCTTCCAGGAAGCCCCACCAAACAATGGGCACATCCACAAACCAATTGCCCTCTCAACATACCCCCTCCAGCCTAGAAATAGCAGCTCTCCAGCAGCCCTGGCCTCACTCAATGCACAGCAGCCAAGAAGGTCAGAGCGCCTGCTCCGGCTGCAACGCCACTGAGGATGTTCTCCGCAGCTGAGAACGAAACGTCTGGAAGAAAAACTTTCTCCAGTAGAACACGGCACTTGAGCCTGAAAGATTCTACAAACCCTAATCATCTAGCCTCTGTTTAAAAACCTCCAAGGAAGGAGAGCCCACCACCTCCCAAGGAAGCCTGTTCTGCTGAAGAACTGCTCTAACGGTTAGAAAGTTCTTCCTAATATTGAGCCGGAAACTCTTTTGATTTAATACTCTTGATTTTATACCCCAGTCTACCAGTTACAAAAGGGGAAGGATTGGTGACTTGTGAGTCGTTCTTGCATACAAAATGTTAGACTTGTTGGTCTGATCCAGCAAGGCCATTCTAATCTGCACACACTGCCCCCTTCCAGCCTCCAGGTGGGACCTGGAGATCTCCCGCTTTTACAACTCACCTCCAGCTGACAGAGATCAACTCCCCTGGAGAAAATGGCTGCTTTGAAAAGTGGACTCTGTTGCATTGGACCATGCTGAGGCCCCTCCCCTCCTCAAACTCCAACCTCTCCCAGTTCCCAGAAGAAGGAGGAGGAAGATTTATACCCCACCCTTCACTCAGAGTGGCTTATAATCTCCTTCCCTTGCTCTCCCCACAACAGACACCCTGTGAGGGAGGTGGGGCTGAGAGAGCTCTGAGAGAACTGCTCTTGTGAGAACAGCCCTGAGAGAACTGGGACTGACCCAAGATCACCCAGCAGCTGTGTGTGGAGCAGTGGGGAATTGAACCCAGTTCTCCAGATTAGAGTCCACTGCTCTTAACCACTACACCAAACTGGCTCTCCAGCCCCATCCCAGACGGCAATGATACCTCAGCAGAGCCATGGCTTGCAGGTAGCCTGACCTGAGCCCTGAAATCTCAAATGATCCCAATGATGGTGCGTGAAATGTTCTGATGGGGAGCCAGCAGGCATGCAAAAAACCAGCCACTCGGCTATTAAAACCTTGTGATTTTTTCGAGACAATGATGAAGCTAATGGGTTTTTATTGAGTTCTGTCTTTTATTTAAACTGAAGCAAGAGAGGAGGGGTGGGAGGGAGCGAAAAGGAATCAAGCGAGGAGGAAAGGTCTCTTTCTTGGGGCACCTGGCAGCAGCACATTACTGCGGCGCTCCTTTTTCCCAGAACTGCTATGGGTTTGGGAAGAGTGACTCAAGCTATGTTTATTAATCTGAAATAATCTCTTCGATGCATGGCAAAGGCCTGCATCTCCCGGGAAAGGGAGGCTGGCTTGTGAAGCCCTTCTGAACCAGCAAGTACACGTTGCTTTTGGGCCAGACTTTTTTTTGCTTCCTAGAACCCATTAGGGCAATCCCAGGGGCCCTTGACAGCAAATGACACCTGTGTTCCCCTCTCACTATCAGGAATTTGCTCTCCTAAAACAGTTTGGTGCAGTGGTTAGGAATGCAGACTCTAATCTGGAGGACTGGGTTTGATTTTCCACTCTTCCTCCACGTATAGCTTTGGGTCAGTCACAAGTTCTTTCAGAGCTGTCCTCTCAAGAACAGTTCTGTCAGAGCTCGCTCAGTCCCAGCTACCTCACAGGGTGTCTGTTGTAGGGAGAGGAAAGGAAGGTGATTGTATGCCGCTCTGAGACTCTGAGTGAAGGACAGGGCATAAATCCAATCTCCTCTTCCTCCTCCTCTTCCTCCTCCTCTTCCTCCTCCTCTTCTTCTTCTTCCTCCATACCCTATCAAATACTTTCTGTGGCAACATTTCCCCCCGGTGTGCTTTTAAACAAAGCCAGATCTGCAGGCAACTAGCAGGTGATACTGTTGGTCTCCATTCCATGAAAAGCATCACCATCTCGGAACAAACTGCAGTGAAAGGCACAGGAGCAGGACCGGTTGTGTTTTCTCTGCTCAGTTGGCACCCCTGGTTGTAACCATGCACTGGGCTCATCCGGGCAAGATCTGTGGCACCCTCCAAAAAAAAGCGATACCCGTTCTAAGCGCAGTCCCTTCATTGGACGCTGAAGGGCGTAATTCCGCTTAGGACGGTACTGATGGTATCCCAACCACAATCTTGCAACGGCCACTCAAAATCCCCTCTAGATCTAAGTTGACACTTTGGAAAGGAGACCTCCTAACCCCCTTGCATTACCGCTGCCCATTAGGGGAGTTCAGCAGAGTCATCCATGTCCAGGTACCGTTCTCTTTATCCATTGTCTTTTTGGAACCCGTTCCGAGCTTCAGGGAAAGGCAATTGTTCCACCCTGGAGAGTTGGCTTTTGTTGTGTATGCTCTAGAGGATTTCAATAACAGCCGAGAACATCGAGGCCTTGAAAAAGCTCTGCCGCTAATGGGGATGATCTTTAGAGCGCAGGATGGTTCTGCTGTAGACAGAGAAATTGGTCTAAGTGGTTGAAAGAAGAACACCGGGGCCAAGTGCAATTGGAAAACGACACTCTCGGCCAGCCAGGACAACTCGGGAAAGCTGGGTTTCGTTGAGGGGAATTAGAGCATCTTCACCATTTTACTTTGTACTTCTGTGGGTTGCATTTCAAATGTTTTGGACCATGGTGCAGAAATAAACAGCCTCGGAAAGCAAGCTGGCATGATTAGCCCCATACTGCAGATGGAAAGGTCAAGGCTGAGTCACAACAGCTTACTGAAAGTCACCCGAGAATCTAAACAAGATTACAGTTAAATATTTTCTGCTATTATGCTATACCAGATAGATTCAGCATTGGTTTGAAGCTGCAGAAGAAAGTTTGAGTCCAGTGGCACTTTCAAGACCAACAAGGTTTCATTTACGGTGGGCATGTACATAAAAGCTTATACCAGGGATGGCCAAATCAAGAACCGCATAGAATAAATGTCAGATGTTTTAGAGCTGCAAGACATGAACAAATATCACGCACATCTTAAAATTCTTAATACTTTCTTTGCACAGAAAGATAAAATACATATGTATGCACTTTACAACACAACCATGCTAGAAGGAGACTTTTTAAAAAAACAAAAGCTGGGAATAACAGTCCCCATAAAACCAGCATAAGGAAAGGTTAGCAAATTATTTTTTGGCACCAATGGGAGAAGGAAACACATATGTACCATGTAAAGTACTGACCACCATTTACATCATTATGCATCTCTCTTTGCTTTGACACCAAGGTTAGTAAATACAGCTCCTACAAGAGCTATGAAACTAAGGGGGAACCCTGTGCTGCCCTATTTAATTCCGTCCATCCTTCCAGTGGCTCCCTTAGCTCTTGAGCTCCTTTTTCCTGCTTTAGGTCTCTGGGGTGGAGGAGAAGAGCTTGCGAGCCTGCCAATTTCCCCCTCCTTCTCCATTTCACACATGGTGGAAGTAGTCGCCTACCTATGGGTCAGCGCTTAGAGGCTGACTGGGGTTCCAATGCTAAGCACTCTGACTTGAGAGGAAACCTGCATTAAGTTCCGTTTCGACCTCTGGGAGCCACACAGTATGTGTGAAAGAGCTGCATGTGGCTCCTGAGCCACAGTTTGGCCACTCGGGCTTATAAAGTGAATAAAACTTCGTTGATCTTAAAGGTGCCACTGGTCTCAAACTTTGTTATCCTATGTCAGAGTTTGTATTTAGCTCAGGAGAGCCAGAGTGCTGGCACGTTTAGTGTCTCAGACTGGGATCATAGAGACGTGGGTTGAATCCCTACACTGCCATGGAAGCTTGGTGGGTCACCTTGGGCTAGTCGCACACAATCTCAGCCTAACCTACCTCACAGGGTTATTGTGAGGACAGTATGGAGGAGAGGCCAATGACGTCAACCACTTTGGTGTTCCATTGGGGAGAAAGGGGGAGTACAAATGAAGTAAATCAATCAGTCTCTCTGAGAGGCACCTCTGAGACTTGTGGAGGTCCAGTGCCAGCAACTGGTTCTAAAGCGAAGTCTGAAAAATATTCTGAACTTCTGAGCATTTGTAGGATACATTTTCGTGACTCCTGAATTACAGCTGCACCAACTGTAGGTCCGTATGGGATATGGGAAGTAGAGGCTGTGTCAGACTGAAATGTGGGAAGAGAGCTGAAGCACAAACAAGATTGGGGCCAGGCGTCTTCCAAAGCAAAAAAATGAGGACAAAATATGGCTATACCAGGAATACTTTGCAGGAAGAACAGAAACCCTCTGGGGCATAGACAGGTGGTGCTTCTGATAAGGAGGATGCTGGGACAGCAAAACCTTGCCCCCTAACATCTTATAGATCCAGCTGTTGTGATGATGATGATGATGATGATGATGATATTGGATTTATATCCTGCCTTCCACTCAGAGAGGCTCACAATCTCCTTTACCTTCCTCCCCCACAACAGATACCCTGTGAGGTGGGTGGGGCTGAGAGGGCTCTCACAGCAGCTGCCCTTTCAAGGACAACTTCTGCAATAGCTATGGCTAACCCAAGGCCATCCCAGCAGCTGCAAGTGGAGGAGTGGGGAATCAAACCCAGATAAGAGTCCGCACACTTAACCACTACACCAAACTGGCTCTCTGCCGCCTTGCTATAACAGGGCCCAGTCCTGACACCACTTATATGAAAGGATTTTTATCAGGGACTAAGCTCAGGCATCAGGGGAGGAGGAGGAGGAGATTGGATTTATACGCTGCCCTTCACCTACCTGAAGGAATCTCTGAGCAGCTTACAATCTTCTTTCCTTTCCACTCCCCACAACAGGCTCCCTGTGAGGTTGGTGGGGCTGAGCAAGCTCTGACAGAAACTGCTCTTGAGAGGAACAGCTCTGCTGAGAACTTGTGGCTGACCCACGGTCACTCCAACAGTTGCATGTGGAGGGAGTGGGGAATCAAACCCAGTTCTCCCTGGTAAGAGTTGGCACGTTTAACCACTACATCAAATGGGGTCTCTCTATCATGGGCACCTCTCTGTTCCTTGGGATGACTCTGCAGGTTCCAGCGCAGAGGGACAGCTCTCTGGAGTGCTGGATTGGAATCAGGTTGAGCCCAGGTTTAAGTCCACCAGGTTTAAGCCAGTTTGGTGTGGTGGTTAAGACCGCAGGCTCTAATCTGGGAGGACCAGGGAAATTAAGGAGAAAGAAAGTATTCAGTGGAGGAGGATGGAGCAACCCTCAGAATGAGAGACATTCAAGATATTCTCCATGCGGGCGCAAGGGATTCTGCAAAGATGTCAATGCCTGTTTTTGTGAGGTGCAGACTTTCATGAGGCCCTGCCCTGTATGAACGTAAGAACAAAAGATGAACGTAAGAACATAAGAGAAGCCATGCTGGATCAGGCCAATGGCCCATCCAGTCCAACACTCTGTGTCACACAGTGGCAAAAAAACCCAGGTGCCTTCAGGAGGTCCATTAGTGGGCCAGGACACTAAAAGCCCTCCCACTGTTGCCCCTCCCAAGCACCAAGAATACAGAGCATCACTGCCCCAGGCAGAGAGTTCCAATACACTGTGGCTACTGATGGACCTCAGCTCCATATGTTTAACCAATCCCCTCTTGAAGCTGTCTATGCTTGTAGCTGCCACCACCTCCTGTGGAATTCCATGTGTTAATCACCCTTTGGGTGAAGAAGGACTTCCTTTCTTCTGTTCTAACCTGGGATGGCCCAGGCTAGCCTGATCGTCAGATCTCAAAAGCTAAGCAGGGTCAGTTCTGGTTAGCACTTGGATGGGAGACCCCTGGGGAGGTCCAGGGTTGCTCCTCAGAGGCAGGCTATAACAGCAAACCACCTCTGAATGTCAATTGCCTTGAAAACCCAATGTGGTTGCCCAAGATGGCTGTGAATTAGCAGTGCTTTCCACCACCAATGCCAGCTTTCATGATAGAAAATCGTTCAAGCGGGCAAGATGCAGAATGTAGTTCAATAGCGGCTCCTACTCTTTTTTGGGTTGCAAGAAACTGCACATCAAGGAACTGGTTCCATACTGATGTGCTCTCCTCCACCCCTCGGTTCTCCTCAGGCTCCACTCTGGAGCAGCGATGTCATGTTGGTGTCCCAGAAAATTGCATGGTCCAGCCAAATGTTCTGCGCAAGCCGCATTCGAGAGCCTCCCGGCCCCTATAAATTAGCAAAAGATTGATTTTTCCCATTAGCAGGGGCGGGGCTCGGCTGGGGAGATGCACTTCCAACAGAGGCTTGCTAAATAATGCAGGAGAAGGAATGACACAGAACCCACAACTGGGGTGAGTGTGTGTGTGTGTGTGTGGGGGGGAGCCAGGGACTTGTGTCATTCCTCCCCTTCCAGCCCGCTCCTCAGATGGAAGGTCGTAGTGACAGGTAGGAACGGCAAAGCCCATTGGTCTTATTTAACAGGAGGTGGCAGATTAATGTCAGAGATCTGCTGAAGAGTTCTGTGGCACTCTGAAGTTTGCATGTTCCTAACCCAAATTTAATGGCTCCATGCAAATACAGTGTGCTGGATTTGTGCTGTCAGGTTTGGGACATGCAGCTTTTCGAGTGCAACAGAACTCACAGCTTTTAGTGATTGTTATGTATGGGAGGGAGCTTCAACCCCAAGTGTCCAACTGGGAACCAGTTTGGTGTAGTGGTTAAGTGCGTGGACTCTTATCTGGGAGAACCAGGTTTGATTCCCCACTCCTCCACTTGCAGCTGCTGGAATGGCCTTGGATCAGTCATAACTTTGTCAGAGCTGTTCTGGAAAGAGCAGTTTCTGTCAGAGCTCTCTCAGCCTCACCTACCTCAAAGGGTGTCTTGTGGGGAGGGGAAGGAAAAGGAGATTGTAAGCTGCTCTGAGACTTCCTCAGGTAGTGAAAGTCAGGATATAAATCCAATCTCCTCCTCCTCTGCTTCTGCCACCGCTGCTGCCACTTTTTCTTGTTCTACTTGGAAAATCAGGTGTACTTTCTAGGTTGCTGGAGGAAGCAGGAATACTAGACCTAATTCACAAGATGCTTGGATTAGGATCGCCCTTTGAAAAATACCCTTAAGAGTAGTTTCAGAGAGGCCTGAATCAAATGGAGGTCACAGCACTGGGCTAGGGATGCCAGCCTTCGGGTAGGACCTGGGGATCCCCAGAATTACAGCTCATCTCCAGACATTAGGATGCTTTGGAGGGTGGACTCTATGGCTTTGTACCCCACTGAGGCCCCTGTCCTCCTCAGGCTCCATCCCCAAATCTCTAGGAGTTTCCCAACCTGGAGCTGGTAACACTAACTCCCCCATCCCCCACCAGTTGCCAGCGGGGAGCTGGCAACCCTATATTACCTTACCCTTCTGACCACTTTCCAGGTACAAATCATTCCATCCCTGAGCTAGTTGCATGATTCACTCTCCCACAAAGGGCAAAGGGCATCTCTAGAGGAGGGGTTACTGAGACCAGGAAAATGGCAAAGGGCCAGAGGGAAATCCTTCCTTCCCAGAGGACTGTTGTCCTGCTCTGATCCAAAGTGTGTCTCCTTGTAGCCGTTAAAAAACAAAAAGGGATTTCTTGAGTTGTTTCTAGTTTAATAAAGGTGGTAATATGTGTTTGGGCTGCGTGTGAACAAAATGCTCAGCTAGACATTTTTAAAATCCTTGCACGCAGAAAATCAGGGTGTCAGGGAGAACGTTAAGACCAAACTCTGTGCTAGTTTTCCCCCTGTTGGGAATTGTTCGGGATCATGCCAGCCCCATCCTGTGGCTGGAAGAGATACAACCCCAAAACAGACTGACCACCATAGTAGGAAGACCTCTCTCCCTTGACATCCTTTCTAACCCCTGCCTCTTCATCTTGCTACTCTTTTCCTGTTTGTGCTCTTTTTAGACATCCTTCCTAGATCCTAAGTCCTCCCTGCCTATTGACTCTATAGCTCTTTGCATCTTCATTCTGTTCTCCCCCCACCCCTTCCGGAAAAGTCTTTCCCTCTTCATCTTTCTTTTCTGTCTAAAAGGTTTAGAGAAAGGGAAGAAGGCAGAAAAGATCTCTTCCCAGCAGTGGGACTTTGAGCTCTCCCCCTACTAGTACTTTAAGCTCATCCTGTCCTGCCCCCCCCCCCCAGCCGGCTCTTAGGTTTTGCAGAAGCATGTTTTTCTTTTTTGTTCTTTGCACCTCTGGGCACAAACATGACGGCTTTCAAGGGGGTTGGAAAGGTCACCTAAGGACAGGATGGAACACAGGCATGCAGCAAATAAATGAACAGATATCCGAGGCTAGCTGAATTTATTCAAGGCCTTCGACTCTCAAATGGATGCTGATTCCATCTGCACACCCAGTCCAAATCTGTTGCAAGCCCAGCAAAATCCAAACCATTTCCTTCAAGAGGGAGAGATGGAGGCAGTAAGGGAACTCAGGGCTGAGAGATCTGAAGCATTGGTGTGCCTCATGTCTTCGCTCTGAAAGTTCTTTCCGGAGCCTGCTGCGAACTCTTGAGGTGGGAGGAGGAGAGCTTGGAGGAGATTGATCGTCAACAGCTGACACTGGTGCCTGGAAAGTGACTGATGGGCCAGCTGCTGTTTGTTCAGCTGAGGAACTGGCTGGCAACTCTTCCAGGTCTGTTAACCCTTCCAGCTCCTCCTTGTCAGGGCTCATGATGCTATCCCTCCCACAGGACCCCCCCACACACACACAGAGATGGACCAGGCCGGTCAGGGTAGGCCACGTGGAACTGCTGCACGAGGTCAGGGGCGTGTAGGTTGTCCACGGGTTCCCATGAATGGTCCTCGGGGCCATCGCCTTCCCAGTCCACGAGGTACTGGAGGTCCCCGCAGTGGATTCGGGAGTCCAGGAGCTGGTGGACCTCGTATTCCTCCTTGTCATCGACCAGGACAGGAGGCAGCAGTGCTGAAGGTGGTGGTCAGATGGGATCCGGTGGTGTAGCAGGAACAAGGAGGGACTGGTGGAAGACCGGGTGGATGTGGAGGGTGGCCGGCAGCTGTAGTCAGAAAGCAACGGGATTGATTTGGTCCATGATCAAGTAGGGCCCCACAAAACGAGGGTCCAGCTTGCGAGACCGGCCAGGCCAACGCAGGTAATGGGTGGAGAGCCAGACGTGGTCCCCGGGCTTCAGTGGGGGCCCCACCTGTCGCTTTTGGTCGGCAGCTGTCTTGTAGGCCTCTTTAGCCTGTTGGAGCTGCTCTCGGAGCAAGTCCTGGAGAGCCTGGAGTTCCTGCAGGTGCGCATCAGCAGCAGGGACTACTGCGGGGGGCAGAACTGCGGGGAAGAAGCGAGGGTGGTACCCATAGGTGGCTGCAAATGGGTTTTGTTGCATGGACGCACGTACGGCGTTGTTGTAGGCAAACTCAGCCACGGGTAGCAAGGCGGTCCAGTCATCCTGCTGGTAGCTGGTGTAACAGCGCAGGTATTGTTCCAGTGTGGCGTTGGTGCATTCGGTCTGCCCATCTGTTTGGGGATGGTACGCTGAGGACAAATGCACCTGGGTGCCTAAGCTGGAGTGCAGGGCTTGCCAGAATTGGGAGGTGAACTGGGGGCCTCGGTCTGAGATCAAGTGTGCCAGGAGCCCGTGCAGGCAAAAGACGTGCTGGAGGTAAAGCTGGGCTGTTTCAGGAGCTGTGGGCGGCTTGGGACATGGAACCAAGTGAGCCATCTTGGTGAAGAGGTCCACCAAAACCAGGATGCAAGTGTGCCCCTTGGACCTGGGGAGCTTAGTGATAAAGTCCAGGGAGACGGTGTCCCAGGGTCCTGCAGGCGTGGGTAGGGGATGCAAAAGGTTCCGGTGGTCAGTCAGAACCTGGACAGGGTGGCGGGCCTCTTCAAGGCAAACCTTGAAGGTGGTCTTGATGGCCAGGACTTCCCGCTCCCAGATGATGTAGTTGCACTCTGCGGGCGTCAGCTGCCACAAGTAGTATGCGCAGGGTTGTAGCGGCTGGGAGAAGTTCTCCTGCTGCGATAGCACTGCGCCGAGGGCCATGCTGGAGGCATCAGTCTCTACTGTGAACAGCAGCTGCGTGTCTGGGTAACGCAGGAGTGGCTTGGTGGTGAAGCAGGTTTTCAGGATGGTGAAGGCATGGTCTGCCTCTGGAGTCCAGTGAAATGGCTCTTTGGGCCGGAGGAGCTGGGTTAGAGGTGTGGTTACGTCAGCATAGGCAGGGATGAACTGGCGGTAATAATTGGAAAAGCCAAGGAACCACTGTACGTCCTTGCGGTTCCACAGCGTCTGCCAGGTCAGGACCGCCTTGACTTTGTTTGGGTCCATCCGAATTCCATGGGGTGAGATGATGTGGCCTAGGAAATCGACCACTGTTAAGTCGAAGGCACACTTTTCTAGCTTGGCGTAGAGACCATGCTCACGCAGGCGCAGGACCTGGCAGACGTGCCCTGTGGGCTGGGTGGGGCTTTGGGAATAAATTAAAATGTCATCTAAATAGATGATCACAAAGCGGTCGAGCAGATCGCAGAAGATGCCATTCATCAGCCTTTGGAAGACAGCGGGGGCATTGGTCAGGCCAAAGGGCATCACGAGATACTAGTACTGGCCATAGCGGGTCCCAAATGCCATCTTCCAGTCGTCTCCTGCGCGGTCTTCCAGTCGTCTCCTGCGCGGATCCGCACCAAGTTGTACATGCCCCGAAACTCCAGCTTGGTATAGACCTGAGCCCCTTTAAGGCGATCCAGTAGTTCTAGGATCAGTGGCAGTGGTCCTAGACGGTGATTTTGTTCAGGGCCTGGTAGTCATTGCAGGGCCAGAGCTCATCGCCTTTCTTCTTGACAAAGAGAACAGGGGTGGACAGCGGAGATGTGGATGGCCGGATGAAATCCTGTTCCAGGTTTTTGGCGAGGAAGTCCCGCAGGGCTGCTAGCTCTGGTTCGGACATAGGGTAGAGCCGCCCCATGGGCAGGGGTGCCCCTGGTACCCAATTGATGTCGCAGTCATAAGGCCGGTGCGGGGAGAGCTGGTCGGCCCCCTTTTCCTCAAAGACATCGGCAAAGTCTGTATAGGCCGGGGGAAGTAGAGGACCAGCCGCTGGGGCGGTGGCGGCCAGGGTGGCCGACTGGGCCTGGTGAGGACAAGGGTCTTGAAGCTCAGCTTTCCCTATGCCCAGTCCACAAGGGGGTTGTGCTTTACGAGCCAGGAGAATCCCAGAATGAGGGGAAAGCGGGGCATGCGAGCAACATCAAATTGTACTTGCTCGTGATGGTGTTGGATCTGGAGCGTGACTGGGTGGGTCTCCTGGGTCGCCGGACCGGAGTGGAGGAGGCGCCCATCAATGGCTTCGACCAGGGTCGGGGTGTCTTTGTCCTGCACCAAGATCTGGTGTTGCTTCACAAAGGCCACGCCAACGAAGCAGCGGGCGGCCCCGGAGTTGACCATGGCGTAGATAAACAGCCAGCGCCCGTCTGGCAGGCTGAGTGTGACCGGTACGAGAAACGGGCCCTGGCCAGTAATGGAGGGTTCAGAGGACCCAGCTAGGTGCCCCAAGTCGGGGTGTCCACTCAGACTTGGGGCTGGTCTTTTACTGGCGGCGGTGGCATGGTACTGGGCGGGGTGCACTTGGCGGGACAGCTGGAGGAGAAGTGCCCCCCCTCCACAGTACAGGCAGAGATTCTGTGAGCGGCACCGTGCTTTTTCCTCAGAGGTGAGCCACGGCCATAGGCTCGGGGTTGTGAGTCCTGGGGCTGGTGTGCATCAGGGTTGGCAGCGTCGCTGGGCAGCGAGGCAGCTGAGAGGGATGGACACTGCTGTGCGCTTGGTGGCGGCTTTCCCGGGGGCCATCGATGCAGAGACAGCGTGATTAGGCCTTGCAGCATGGCCGGTTGGTCTACTCATGCCAGCTCATCAAGGACTTCGTCAGCCAGCCCCTCCATAAACTGGTCCAGGAAGGCAGCCTCGTTCCAGGCCAGGTCTTGGGCCAGAAGCTTGAACTCAGTGGAGTACTGGGAAACCGAATCTCTCCCCTGCACTTCAGGGTCCGGATCTTCCGATTGGCGGTGGCTGCTTGCTGAGGGTTAGCAAAAGCTACCGCCATATGATCCAGGAAGCCCTGGTAGTCAGCAGGGGTGATGGGGCTAGAAGCAAGGGGGTAGCCCATTTAGCTGCCTGCCCCTTTAAGAGGCTGACAAGGAAGCATACCTTGGTCTTGTCGTTGGGGAAGTCTCTGGCACATAATTCAATATACAGTTTGCACTGTGCCCGGAATACAGGAAACTCCTCCACCTTCCCAGCGAACTTCTCTGGGGGAAGCACCGGGCATTTGGGTGGGGGTAGCGACAGCGGCTTGCAGCTGCTGCTGTTGCAGATGAGCCACCATTTGGGTGAGGTGCTGCACCTGCGTAAGCATGGCTTCTAGCGGCCCAGAGCCTCCGCTTGCCTCCTCATCCATCTTGTGGAGTGAGTGTGTAGGTGGAAGCAATCTGTCACGTTCTCGGGGTGCAGGCAGGCAGGAGTCAGAATCCAGGAAGTCAAGCAGGAGCCAGGTCACCAATGCAGAATCACAAACCGGAATCAGAAGTCAATGTCCAAAAGCCAAAGGTCAGGGTGCCAAGGAAATCAAGCAGGTCAGGATCAGGAAGGAGCGTGGATGCAAGCCAGGGTATAGACTTGTTGGTTCCACAAGGTTCAGCTGAGGAACTGGCTGGCAGCTCTTCCAGCTCCTGCTCGTCAGGGCTCATGACATGTGTTTTGACTGAACAGTCATCTCCGGTGGTCTCTGATACATAAATGCTTCAGGCTGCAAGTGGGAGATTCCATTGTTGATCATTCCTTTGCGTTAAAAAAAAATCCTGAAATTAGAAAGCTAGCTCTTCGGGGAGGGGAGATCAAACCTCCCCCCCACCCCAGCTTGTTGTGCCATTTTCCTGTTTGAAGCAAGCTTTCCCCCCTGGGGTCCATGCCAACTTTCACTCTTCCTCTTTGGGTTTCTGCTGCCTCACTCGCCACCCTGATGAATTACTCTTTCCTTCTCCCTGGAGGCTCTGGAAACGAAACTACAAATCCTGGAACAGGGGACTCCAATTTGACCAGACTTTATATGTTTCTCCAGGCTGTTGGCAACCTGATGAACCAGTGAATGCTTTTGCAGTGTAGAGGAAGAGTTAATCTAAGACTAACAGGGCTTGGATTCAGCAGGAGCTCACAGGAGCGCAGTTCCTGAACCTCCAGCCAGGGTCTGCATACAGTGGGGAGTTCTCCCCCCACTGCACACAGATCCTGGGGCATATGCTACTGAGTTCCTGCACCTTTTTTTCCCTATGAAACAACCCTTGCCCATAGCAGCTGCCATGGGGGGTGGGGCAAATTTCAAAAAAGCTAGGAGGTTCCAAGCAAAGCATTCTTCTTAGATGGTGGTTGCTGTTTCCAAAAAGAAGCTCCCAGCAGACTCATTGATGATGCCTTCTGTGTAGGGTTACCAATCCCCAGGTGGGGGCAGGGGATCCCCTGGTTTGGAAGCCCTCCCCCCCTTCAGGGTCCTCAGAAAGCGGGGGGGGGGAATGTCTGCTGGGCACTCTATTATTTCCTAAGGAGACCAATTTCCATAGGATATAATGGAGACTTGATACATGGGTATCTGGAACTTTAGGAGTGCTGTTTTTTTTAGGTATAGGCACCAAACTTTCAGCATAGCATCCAGTACCTCTCCTCAAAACACCCTCCAAGTTTCAAAAATATTGGACCAGGGAGTCCAGTTCTATAAGCCCCCAAAGAAGGTGTCCCTATCCATTATTTCCAATGGAGGGAAGGGATTTAAAAGGTGTGGGGTCCCTTGAAATGTGATGGACAGAACTCCCTTTGGAGTTCAATTATTCTTGTCACAACCTTGCTCCTGGCTCCACCCCAATGTCTCCTGGCTCCACCTCCAAAGTCTCCTGCAACCCTGTTTCTATTAGAAAAACCAGATATAGTTCTTTGTTATCAGGAAGCATACCGGGGACTACTCTCAAACTTCAGGTCAGACCTAGCAACCCAGGAGAGTATCTATTCTAACATCACCCCCCAGCCTAACTCTGCTTGAAGACCAAGAAGCGAGGGATTCGTTTCCACTTAACATACAGTCCAGATCTACATGCAGCGGGGCCTTTTCAGTGATGGCTCCACTACACAAGCTATGGCAACCCTGCTAGATTAGCCTCACTTCTTCTTTCCAATGCAGCCAGGAAACATTCTTGTTTAATCGCTGTTTTTAAGGTCCCAACTCCTCCTTCAAATAGCTGCTGAAATACCTCCCCCCTCCAATTAAAAAACCCAGAATTTAAAAAAATTTCAAACTATTGTGATTTTTTTTTTAAAAAAAAAAACAGTTTTAGCTATTGTAATGGTTTTATTTGTATGCTCTCTGAAACTGTCAAAAAGCAACCAATTAAAAAAACCCCAGTAAGTAATTAAATAAAAGAAATCCTCCTAGTATCTTAACTGTATTTGGTTCCTTGAAAAGTTAAAAAAAAAAAAACTTGTTTCCTGCTAGCATTGATCCCTGGCTGTCCAGATTCTATCCTAGTGGTTCCCCAAACCTGCCAGGTTTCACCTAAGACTCATGAAATTTTGCGCCACCCACCTTCTCCTTGTTCTGGCTCCACAATATGGCATACCTGAGTACCAAATAAACACAGTGAAATCAGCCTGCATGTTGAGGGCATCATGTATGGTTCTTCTTCCCTCCACAGTATCACCGCAACAGTCCTCCAAGCTATATTAGGCTGGGTAAACATCTGGAGCAGATGGAGCACTATGTCTGGGGCAGTGATGTTCTGTATTCTTGGTGCTTGGGGGGGCCACAGTGGGAGGGCTTCTGGAGTTCTGTCCCCGCTGGTGGGACCTCCTGATAGCACCTGGGTTTTGGTCACTGTGTGACACAGAATGTTGGACTGGATGGGCCACTGACCTGATCCAACATGGCTTCTCTTATATTCATATGAGAGTGACTGGTCTAAGGTTACTCAGCTTGCTTGATACAGGGTGAGACTTTGAACCCAAGTCTTCTAGCAACTTGCAGCCCTTACAGAATGCACCTAAGAGAATTCTTCCTCAGTTTTGCTACTCCTGTGTCTTTGCAACAGGATTAAAACCAGAGCTTGGGAGCACCCAGAGTGGACTTTGTGCGAGGAAGAAATCTGTATAAGCTTGCAAAATGTGTTAGGAACCTAGGAGACCCAATCTTGGATTCAAACTACATGGCCTGCATGTCAACCAGGGTGGCCTTAGTCAATAGGCAACAAGGGCAGTTGCTTCCAGGCCTGATGCTGGAAGACCCCCCAACAACCCATAGCCTATACTAAATCAGACTCTTGGTCCATCAAGGCCAGCTGGGTGATCTTGGGTCAGTCACAGTCCTCTCAGAGCTGTTCTCTCAAGAGCAGTTCTCTCAAAGCACTTTCAGCCCCAACTACCTCACAGGGTGTCTGTTGTTAGGAGAGGAAGGGAAGGCAATTGTAAACCACTCTGAGACTCCTTTGGATAGTGAAGGGTGGGGTATCAAAACCAGTTTCTTCTGCTTCTTCCTCCTCCTCTTCCTCCACAGATTTCATTAGTCTTTAAGGTGCTCCTGGACTCTCCTGCTGTTGGGAAAAGAATATATACTACACAGGACACATGAGGATATTGATTTGACCTAATTTCAGGTTTCATACTGCCAGGGGGTGGCCCCATAGATTCCCCAGCACTGAGGATCAGGGGGTTTGCAAGACTAGAGACATTCTGAGATGGTCTGCCATTGCCTACCTTTGCATGGCGACCCTGAAATTCCTTGATGGTTTCCCAGGGCCAACCCCACTTAACTTCTGAGATTGAATGGCTTGCCTGGTCACTTCAGCTCAGGGCTTCTCTTTGTTAGTTTTTTTTAATCATGTATTTGTTTACTCTGTATTGTTGGTGCTTGGAGGGCAACAGTGGGAGGGCTTCTGGCCCTGCTGGTGGATCTCCTGATGCACTTGGGTTTTGGCCAATGTGTGACACAGAATGTTGGACTGGATGGGCCATTGGCTTGATCCAGCATGGCTTCTCTTATGTCTGGGGCAGTGTTGCTCTGTATTCTTGGTACTTGGGGGGTACGACAGTGGGTGGGCTCCTGGAGTTAATAATAATAATAATAATAATAATAAATTTTTATTTATAAACTGGCTCTGCTGGTGGACCTCCTGATGGCACTTGGGTTTTTGCCATTGCGTGACACAGGGTGTTGGACTGGATGGGCCACTGGCCTGATCCAGCATGACTTCTCTTACATTCTTATGTTTGGGACAGTGATGTTCTTGTATTCTTGGTTCTTGGGGGGACAACAGTGGGAGGGCTTCTGGAGTTCTGACCCTGCTGGTGGACCTCCTGATGGCACCTGGGTTTTGGCCATTGTGTGACACAGAGTGTTGGATTGGATGGGCCACTGGCCTGATTCAACAGGGTTTCTCTTAAGTTCTTATGTCTGGGACAGTGATGTTCTATATTCTTGGTTCTTGGTGGGCAACAATGGGAGGGCTTCTGGAGTTCTGACCCTGCTGGTGGACCTCCTGATGGCTCCTGGGTTTTGGCCATTGTGTGACACAGAGTGTTGGATTGGATGGGCCACTGGCCTGATTCAACAGGGCTTCTCTTAAGTTCTTATGTCTGGGACAGTGATGTTCTATATTCTTGGTTCTTGGTGGGCAACAATGGGAGGGCTTCTGGAGTTCTGACCCTGCTGGTGGACCTCCTGATGGCTCCTGGGTTTTGGCCATTGTGTGACACAGAGCGTTGGACTGGATGAGCCACTGGCCTAATCCAACGTAGCTTCTCTTATGTTCTTACCTCATTTAGGCTTCACTTCTCTCTCCAAAGGGGACCCAAAGTGGCTTCCACCATTCTCCTCTCTTCCATGTTATCCTCACAACAACTCTGCAGAGTTGGTCCAGCTTAGAGCATGAGCGGCCTGAGGTCACCCAGTGAACTTCCAACAGTGGAGTGTGGATTTGAACCTGGGTCTCCCAGATTTTAGCCTGACATTCTCACCACTGCACCCTGCTGTCTTGTGGCTTGCCAGCTGACCAGACAAACAACAGCCTGGCTTGCTCTTGGTCAGTATCCATGGCTGGATATTCAGGAATCAGGAAGCGAAACGGGTGACTTGCGAAGTGTTACAGCTCAAAATGCCAGTCGGCTGGGGAAGTGGCAACCATCTCTTGGGCTTAGGAGCCCTGTGTGCCTCCACCTTGAAAAGCAACCCGATGCCTGAAAACACAGCAGGTAAACCTGTGTTTAATCTCCAGTCCAGGTAGAGCTTCACCTTTTAATTTCTGTATTCCCAACTGCTAAAGACCTGGGAGCACAAGAAAGAAAGAGACACAGGGCAACCCTTGGCCTCTCTGACAGCAAGGGAGTGTGTGCATGCATGCTCATGAGCCACGGGTCTCCTGTTCCTCTTGAAAATCTGTGGACGAACCGGGCTTTGTGCTGGGAGTGGAAGAGTTAACCCTCCAGCTTCTCCGCGTGAATCTTGAGCTATTAATACCCACACTGGTTTATCTGTCAGAGAGAACCGGCTGCTCCGTCAAAGAGACAAGCCCTGCAGATCTGGGTCTCTCGAGCAGGTCCAGAAGTTTGCCTTTGTGGGGAGAAGGAGGTTGTGCGTTCCTGCTACCCTGCGGGAGGCCGTGGCTATCACCTGAGCTGACGAGAAGGACCCCCGTGCATTCTCCCTCTTTCTCACGTGCATGCTTTTGCTACCATCCCGCATCTTCTGTCCCCCAGACTGGGAACACCACTACTGACTTGGTCTGCACGGAAGGTCAGTGCCTCCACTCCGGAAGGTGAACAAGAAAACTCCCCCCGAGGCTCCCGGTACTGGAGTGTCTGACTGGGAATCCAAGAATCCACCTCCTGGCTGGACTGCAACCTACCCTGCCTCCCCCGAAAGACATGCAGCATCTTTGAAGTGCATGGAACAAAGCCAGACACCCTGAGCTTCGGCATATGGTGAACCCTTCAATGTATGCGGTCACCCTGGTGAAGAGCAGTGGAAGAGATGCCCATCTCGGAGGTGATTCCTCCCTCGTCCAAGTTCCTGTCTTAAAGTTCAACAACTTCTCTGCTTTCCTGGCTTGGTCTAAGGTGAGGCCCCACAGTTAAAAGACCCTTCCAGATTTAACCACAAGGGGCCCTGCGACTTGCTCTTCACCACCAGAGACCTATTTTTATGTGGGGTGGCAGGAAGACTCTGGTTTCATCAAGAACTGTAGACTCAGGGACTCTCGGGTGCTGATAGGCGAGGCTTTGAGCCCCTCCTGTTGGAAAGGGAAAGAGAATTGGGACTGATGGGAAATGCCAAGCCCTAGGAGAGCCGTACCTGAGTTCCCCTCTCAACACAAACAATAAGGGAGCCCAGTCCGGCACAGCCAACAATGCAGCAACTTCTCCTTGCCTGGGCTGCAAAACGTTAATATTTTCCGTGCCAGAGGTTAGCGGGTCAATTCCCGGCGGGGTAGCTTGTCTGCGAGGGAACCCGCCAAGCTTTGCACGCTGGAAGGAACAGCGGGTAATCGGAGAGGCCTGGGTGGGAGATGGATGCTGGACCCGGCAGCTGGGCTGGGACAGCTGAACGGGGCTCCAGACTTGTCAGAGGAGGATGCTGACACCAGCTGGGAACGGTCAAGAGAGGGTCAGCCCCTTCCCTGCTCCGTCGGAGAGATGGAGGCCTTCTGCTTCTCCTGCTTCCACAAAGATGAGCTGCAGCCGCTGCAACCGAACAGGTGGGTCGAAAGGCATCCTAAACTGTGCGGCATCCTGGCCTACAAAACCTCCCCCCCCCCGGTCATTCTTTTGGGCACAACCACAGGAAGCATTGAAAGGGTGTTATGTGTCCCATTCAGTGTTCCCTCTAAGCAAGTTAGCGTGAGCCAGCTCCCAGGTTTTTAGCCTCCGGCTCACACATTTTGTCTTAGCTCAGGAAGGAGGACCTCAGAGCACACTCATTGATGCAGCAGCTCACAACTTTAATGTCAGTAGCCAGGGGTCGTTTTGTAGAAAAATAGGTGGTGGAGCTCATTCAGGGATTGTTATGCAGCTGCACCTACTATTCAATGGACAAGGTGGGGAGGAGGAGGGGGAACTCTCAGAAAGGTTCAGGAGCTGTGCTCCTGTGAGCTCCCGCTGGATCCGAGGCCTGCCAGTAGCTCACAAAGTAGAAGTTTTGCTCACATAACTCTGCAGCTTAAAGGGAACATTGGTCCCATTACTGGGGTTACCTTGCGTTTGTGAGCAGCGCTGGGGATTCCACCCCGATCTGTCAACCCCTAACCCTTCTCCAAGGTGCGTGGAAACTCCCTGTGAGGGCACTCTGCTCGTGCTCACGTGTGCTCTTATCAAATCAAAGCCCTGAGCTTGCAAACAGATTGTGGAGTAATCTTGCCTTAAATTACACTCTTCCTGTGAGTCTGCAGGTCTTGTTTGACTTCGACATAGCTGCCTTCAGGAGAGAGTCCTCTTCTGAGGTTGCAAAGCTGCAGGAGGTGAAGCAATTGCTGTGTCCCATTTGTCCACCTTCTGGTCACTCCAGCCCCATATTCAGTGGGGCAGATGTAGAGTCTTGCTTAATACCCATACTAGCTTCAGGATCGGGGTGGGGTGGAGGGCTTGGCAAAGCCCTGTATCACAGACAAGCGAGTAGGATTGTCCAAATGGAGAATTTGGGAGGAACGATGGCTCAGAGGTAGAGCATCTGCTTGGTAAGCAGAAGGTCCCAGGTTCAATCCCTGGCATCTCCAACTAAAAAAGGTCCAGGCAAGTAGGCCTGAAAAACCTCAGCTTGAGACCCTGGAGAGCTGCTACCAGTCAGAGTAGACAATACTGACTTTGATGGACCCAGGGTCTGATTAAGTAGAAGGCAGCTTCATATGTTCATAGGTTCAATTATTTCATGGCGTTGCCGACCTGTTTGGATCCTCTTTGAAAGGGAGATGAGAGGGCGCTCCCTTGTGCTCTTTGGGCCCCCTGCAAATGCCTGACCTCCTTCTCTTCTGGAGCCTGCTTGCTGCATCCTGCAAAAATGTATCTCCCGAAGTCTAGCTGAGTCGGAAAATCCCAGCAGGAGTTGTGTATGTGTTTTGCCAAAGGCAGCATACGATTTTTTTTTTTTTTTTGAGCCCAGATTAGGCACAAGCCAAGAATCAGCCTGTCAGGGTCCGTTTCTGTACTTAGGTGCTGCTGTTTTGACAGTTCTTTCCCTCCTCTTGGGGCACAAGCAGAACAGGTGCATGCAAGAAGAACAAGCTACTGGAACGGAACGCTTTGCTTCAGAAGGCAGGCGGTAGAAGCCAGGTCTGAATATCCATGTAAAGAATCCCTGAAGACAGGAAACTGTCATGGCAGGAGAAAGAATCTACCTTCTCTCTTTTCTTGCAGTGCTGGCTTTCCGCTTGCGGGGAGCTTTTAAGCCTAGGAGAGCACTGCGAAGTGCAATGCTTTGCCTGCTGTTTGAAGAGCAGCACTCCACTGTCAGCCCAGACAACCCCCAATTCTGATTCACTGGGGCACTCCTAACCTTTAGAAGGCAACCTTAGTAAAAACAACACACAGCCCAGCTCTGGGTGAGTCTAGGGTTTCCTCTCTGGGCCCTGCTCTTGTGCTTGTAACAGGAGGGCAACAGATAGAAATTTACCAAGGAATGCTCATCCTGGTGTAAGATAAACCATATGTGTTGTGGGTGGGTAGGAAGAAAACCTCACCTGTTACATTTCTGTCAGGCAGCTGTGAAAAGCAAGAGTCAAACCATTTCTTGGGGGGGGGGGGGGGAGAGGGAGATACCAACTGCACAGGTGCTGAAGGAAGAAAAGAGACCTGCATATGCTAATCCTCTTTTCCTTCTAATCTAAAAACGGGTTGTGCAAATGAGCCAGAAATGTGCATTTTGGATAAACGTCGGTTTTAAAACATCCAGAGGCAGCTTTTGAAAGTGCCTGGATGGGGAGAAGCACTGGGGGGGGGGGGGAGAGGTGTTCCTTCTCTGAAGCCAGGCAGAAAGCACTGATCTAGTGCTTACAAGTCTTCCATGAAAGGGTGCTGGGGGGGTTGCCAGCCTCCAGTTGGGGCCTGGAGATCTGGAGTTACAGCTGATCTCCAGATGACAGGAGAAAAAAAGAGTGGATTCTATGGCATTGCACCCTGCCCAAGTCCCTCCCCTTCCTGGATCTCTGCCCTCCCCAGGCTCCACCCACAAAATCTCCAGGTCGTTCCTGACCCAAAGCTGGCAACCTGCTAGGATGTGGTCTGATCCACCAGGGCATTTCCCATCTGCCAAAGCAAAATGGCCTACCGAATAAAGTACTCAGTCGCATCCTCTTAGCCAAAGCTACCTCACAGAGTTGTGAAGAGAGGATGGAGAACAGGAGAATGGTGTGCAATGTTTTGGGTCCCCGCTGAGTATAAAAGGCAGGGGACCAATGGCAGTAAAATAAATTGACAGTGACAAGGTCTGAAGCACTGATCAATGCAGTTTTCGTCTCGCCCTTCTTGCAAGGGGCTCAGAGTGTTGTACTGGCCCTTTCCTCCTTTATCTCCCTGACAACCTTGTGAGGTAGGGTAGGCTGGGAACCGGAGCAGGGGTTTGACCCTGTGTCCCAGAGATCCTAATATCCTGAGCATGCAGTCTTACCAGAGGGAGAGGATGAGTTTTGAACACTGAGGATTTTCTCTTTCCTTTTAAGAAGACTAAAATCACTTTGTACTTGGTCTATATGCTGAAAAATGGCCCCATTTAGATCGAGAGGCTGTGCGGCCCCTATAAGCTGACCCAGGGTAAGGAGGAGGAGGAGAGTTAGATTTATATTCCATCCTCCACTACCCAAAGGAGTCTCAAGAGTGACTTACAATCACTTTCCCTTCCTCTCCCCACAGCCCTGTGAGGTTGGTGGGGCTGAGAGAGCTCTGAGAAAACTGGGACTGACCCAACGTCACTCCAGCATCTGCATGTGGAGGAGTGGGGGGGAATCAAACCCAGTTCTCCAGATTAAGGTCCGCCACTCTTAACTGCTACACCAAGAAGCGATATTTGTCCCAGAATCCCGCAATCTGAGCATCCCTCTCTCCCCGGAGTCCTTTGGCCAACTGCTGCCGGTTCTTCCTGCGGTAGCCATGCAAGCAGAGTGGCATAGCCCCTTCCTGCCAAAGCTGCAGAGAAAAGCGTTCCAAGTGGGAGGCAGGTTACATGACTGGTCTTCTCCCTCCCTCCCTTTACCTGTGATATGGTTTAATCCTAGCGAATTGTGAGGTTTGCCAAGAACACTCACGTAGACTTCCTTTAGATGAGTATAAGTGAAGTTTTATTTCTGATACATTACAGGTACCTCCCTCTCTCTACTGCAGAGCCATTGCTAGGAAGAAAGGCAATTGATACAAGTACCCCTAACTTCCCCCTCCCAACCCTGGCTCACTCTTACAGCAAAAACATTGGAAGAGCAGAAAAAAAGTTACCTTCTAGAACAGAGGTGGCAAAACTGCAGCTTAGGAGCCACATGTGGCTCTTTCACACATATTGTGTGGCTCTCAAAGCCCCCACTGCCCCATCAGCCAGCTTGGAGGAGGCATTTCTCTCTTTAAATCACTTCTCCAAGCCAAGCCAGCTGGTGGCCTGGAGAATGCATTTAAAGTTAAAGTTGTTTTCTTTCCTCCTCTCCTTTCCTCCCCCTTCCCTATCTATTTTCCTTCCTTCCTCCCTCCCTCCCTGTCTTGCATCTCTCAAACATCTGACATTTATTCTTATGTTAAGCACCCCTGCTCTAGAATAAACAAAGCAGGATATAGTATTGAAGGTACAAGGTGTTATCTTGAAGATCAGTATTCTCTTTCCTCCCACTTGGGGTGTGTGTGTGGGGAGGGAGCAATTCACAATAGAGTGTTCCCAGTCCCTAGGACAATTCATACAGGAATGCTTTCATGTAACTTTTCCTTCATCCCCAAGGACAGTACATACATTACTATACAGAGCAAAGGCACTTAATAAATATCTCTAATGTGGCAGAAGATGTAACAGGCATGGCATGGATTCTGACAGGCAGTTAGAAATCTAGCAGATTAAGCTTCTCCGTCCGTAGGGCCACACAGTTGGAGGGAAGCTGCACCATTTGAATTTCTGCCTGTCACACTGTTGTTCAAAACCCTGGCAACGCCTTGTAGTATACCTATGTATACACTTTCATGGCTTTCAGATTGTGCTGAGTCCCTGATAAGAACATAAGAGAGGCAATGTTGGATCAGGCTAATGGCCCATCCAGTCCAACACTCTGTCATACAGTGGCCAAAAAACCCCCCACGTGCCATCAGGAGGTCCATCAGTGAGGCCAGGACACTAGAAGTCCTCACACTGTTGCCCCTCCCAAGCACCAAGAATACAGAACATCACTGCCCCAGACAGAGAGTTCCAACAATATGCTTTGGCTAATAGCAACTGATGGACCTCTGCTCCATATGCTTATCCAATCCCCTCTTGAAACTGGCTATGCTTGTAGCCGCCACCACCTCCTGTGGCAGTGAATTCCATGTGTTAATCACCCTTTGGGTGAAGAAGGACTTCCTTTTCTCCGTTCTAACCCAACTGCTCAGCAATCTCATTGAGTGTTCACGAGTTCTTGTATCCAGGAGCTCTCCCTGTAGCACCTCCTCTCAAGAGAAAGTCTGGACCGAGTTCTGGTGCAACTCAAAATCCCCCCCCCCCTTGAATTGCCCTTGTTGGGGGCTACATGGGACAAACAGATTAGAGAAGCCACCAGTACCTGGTTCCCCAATTCAGGAACAGATCTGAAGGTGCCGCAGCCTGGACTTTCCACACCATGACCTGGATCTATGGTTGCCAACTTTCCTACCAACTTCTGCTCCTGTGCTCTTCCCTGCCACAGATGAAAACACTTCACCTCTGTGCTACGGGATGCCTCGCCTGCCAATCCCTGCTTATTGAGTTGCTTTAATGGTCCTGGAGCAGTCCAGTTGCCAGTCAGTTGGTAACCCCGCCCATATCCTGTGCCTCTGTCCTGCTGCAACAAAGGCAGCCCCTGCCCATCAGACTCCATTCCCCACCCTGATCTTAGAATCATAGAGTTGCAAGAGCCCATAAAGGCCATCGAGTCCAACCCCCGGCTCAATGCAGGATCAGCCGACAGCATCCCTGACAAGTGTTTGTCCCGCCGCTGCTTCAAGACTATCGGTGAGGGGGAGCTCACCACCTTCCTCGGGAGCAGAGTCCACTGACTGTAAAAAAGTTCTTCCTAATATCCAGTCGATATTTTCCTGCCCTTAATTTAGACCCGTTATTGTGAGTCCTCTCCTCTGCTGCCAACAGGAACAGCTCCCTGCCCTCCTCCTCTAAGTGACAGCTCTTCTAATATTTATAGAGCATCATGTCCCCCCTCAACCTCCTCTTCTCCAGACTGAATATTCCCAAGTCCCTCAGCCTTTCCTCCTAGGGCTTGGTCTCCAGGCCCCTGATCATCCTCATCTCTCTCCTCTGCACCCGCTCCATTCTATCCACACCTTTCTTGAAGCGAGGCCTGCAGAACTGCACACAATACTGCAGGTGTGACCTGACCAATGCAGTGTACAGCGGAACGATGACATCTTGCGATCTGGATGTCATGCCTCTGTTGATACGCCCCAAGATGTCATTTGCCTTTTTTGTCGCTGCATCACACTGGCTGCTCACTGGGTGCAAATGCTGTTCTCCTGGGAATAAATTGCAGGATCGCTTAGTAGAAGTTGAAGAGAGTCGCTTGAGATGGATCGGCTGATTTTTCAATGCAGGGCCCAGCTAGTGGCGTGTAATGAATTAATGCCTGATCCCAGAGAATTACTTCCAGTGGGAACATCTTGCCCACCTCCCTGCAACAAACCGATCTTGCAAGCCGAGCCTGCAGTCCCTGAGGGCTGCTGGATGGGAGCTGGTCTTGGTTCCCCGCTGCCCTTCCTCTGCAAAAATTGTACAGCAAATGGTGCCTTTCAGGGATGTCCCGTCTGGGCTGCAGATTCCCTTCTGGCTCTCTCGCTCTGCCCTGCAGAGAGGCAGCAGTCCTTGCCTCTCCTGTGCTTCCCTGCCCCTCCCCTCCCGCCTCCTGGGATGCGTGCCTGACCCAGCAGGGCAGCCCACAGTGACAGAAAAGCGATCACAGGCATATGCTTCCACAAGCTGTCGCAGGTTGAGCCTTTTGATTCTGGGCTGCCAGAGAGGCAGCAGGGGCGAGGAAGCCTTCCTCCCACGCGGCAAGGCAGGAAACACCTTTTCTCTGGCCTGGCTAAGATCTTCCTCGGTGGGTGTGCATTCCCAAGTCCTCTGGTTTGGCAACCTGTTTTGCTTCTCTCTTGCTCCAAGTTTGCAGCAGATTTCCAACCGTGGAGTCTCTCACTGCTGGCCTGCAGAACTGAATGATTTCTTTGTTACATTAATATCCTCTCCACTCCCTTGGAAATCACTGTAGGATAAATAGCAGTTCTGGGGGTCTTCTGTCTGAACCCAGATTTATCAAAGAATTCAAGGCGGCACCTGTTGTGTTTAGGGTTGTCAGCTTCCAGGTGATGGTGAGACATCCTGGGATTACAACTAAGAACATCAGAACATAAGAGAAGCCATGCTGGATCAGGCCAATGGCCCATCCAGTTTGACACCCTGTGTTACACAGGGGCCAAAAAATCCAGGTGCTATCAGGAGGTCCACCAATGGGGCCTGAACTCCAGAACTCAACTGTTGCCCCAGAAGCATCAAAAATACAGAGCATCACTGCCCCAGACATAAGAACACCAGAGAAGCCATGTTGGACCAGGCTAATGGCTTATCCTGTCCAACACTCTGTGTCATGCAGTGGCATCAGGAGGTCCACCAGTGGGGCCAGAACTCCAGAAGAACCCCCCCCCACTCTTGCCTCCCAGGCACCACAAATACAGAACATCACTGGTCCAGAGATAAGAATAGAAGAGAAGTCACGTTAGATCAGGCCAATGGCCCATCTAGTCCAACACTCTGTGTCACACAGTGACCAAAACCCAGGTGCCATCAGGAGGTTCACCAATGAAGCCAGAACTCCAGAAGCCCTCCCACTGTTGCCGCTTCCCAAGCACCAAGAACACAGAGCATCACTGGTCCAGAGATAAGAAGTTAAGAGAAGCCATGTTGGATCAGGCCAATGGCTCATCCAGTTCAACAGTCTGTGTCATACATTAGCCAAAACCCCAGGTGCCATCAGGAGGTCCACCAGCAGGGCCAGAAGCCCTCCCACTGTTGCCTTCCAAGCATCAAGAATACGGAACATCACTGCCCCAGACAGAGTGTTCCATCTATATCTTACAGCTAATAGCCACTGATGGACGTCTGCTCCATATGTTTATCAACTGATCTCTAGGTAACAAAGATCACTTCCCCCAGAGAAAATGGCTGCTTTGGAAGGTGAGCTCTATGGCATTAAACCCACTGAAGTCCCTCTCCTCCCCAAGACCCACCCTCCTCCAGCTCCACCCCCAACTCTCCAGGTATTTCCTCAACCTGAAGCTGGGAACTCTAATTGCGTTCCTTGGAGGTCTTCCATCCTGGTACCAACAAAACGCACACAGTTTCAGCAAAAATTCCAAGGTCCCATCTGTTGAGTTCCTTGGAAATCTCCCATCCTATGCAATGACTCCATTAGAAAGCCTTCCCATCTGCAGCAATCCACAAAGGCCTGCTGATGCTTGCTTTGAGAACCGGTGGGGGGCATCGTGGTCCTGCCTCCCATAATGAATGAGAAGCGGTTTGAGAAGCCCGTGATTTCACTGTGGGGAGGCTTTCTTGCTTCTCTTTCAACCGATGTCTTTGAGGGACAGGCTTTGTTCAAAGGAGGAGAAAGCTGGAGCCAGGAAATGCTGTGGAAAAGTGACAGCGTGGAATAGAAATAATGGTCACTTGCAGCTGCAGACAGAAGAAGAAGAAGAAGATATTGGATTTATATTCCGCCCTCCACTCAAGAGTCTCAGAGCGGCTCACAATCTCCTTGACCTTCCTCCCCCACAACAGACACCCTGTGAGGTGGGTGGGGCTGAGAGGACTCTCACAGCAGCTGCGCTTTCAAGGACAACCTCTGCCAGAACTATGACTGACCCAAGGCCATTCCAGCAGCTGCAAGTAGAGGAGTGGGGAATCAAACCCGGTTCTCCCAGATAAGAGTCCACACACTTAACCAGTACACCATACTGGCTCTCCCAGATACAGGGCACTGGAGTTTTGAAGGGAACATCTGGCACATCCCGAAGATGCTGTTTTCACACCCCAAAAATGAAGTAGGGAAACGTTCACAGCAGCCCTAGAAATAATCTAGGCCTCTGGAATTATTATATGGCCAAAAACATCAGATTTTGTCCTCCTCCCTCAGACTCAGTTTGCAGTCTCGGAAATGGGCACAGCGGCCATTTGTGGCACAGTATGATGTGAGCAGGGGCCAAGCGCAAGATGATGCAGTGCCCCTGAAATTGAAAGCGCCATATAAATTAATTATTGATTATTATTCTTTCCTTTTCCTGGCACATGCCAGCCGCCTGGCAGGGAGAGGAATTATTCAGATCTGAAGGACGCCGGCTTCCTTCCCCCCTTTCTTTCTTTGTTTTCTCAGAGGAGGGAAATCAAAGCTATTCAAAGAACCTTTGGATGCCACGCTGCAAAATGCCAGCCTCGTTCTCCCAGAGAACCTGTGTCTGTGTTATACCAGTTCCTCTCCCCCCTCTGTGTGTATATCCATTTAAAAAGATCATTATCTGCAGGGCTTTTTTTGGTTAAAAAAAAGCCCAGCAGGAACTTATTTGCCTATTAGGCCACACCGCTGATGTCACCATTGTTTTGCACAGGGCTTTTTTGTAGAAAAAGCTCAGCAGGAATTCATTTGCACATTAGGCCACACCCCATGATGCCAAGCCAGCCAGGACTGCGTTCCTGTGCATTCCTGCTCAAAAAAAAGCCCTGATTATTTGCACCCAGAAAACTAGTTCACAAGAAGAATGTTACACTAGAACCATGCTCCTTGACAGCTACTTCTCTGATTGCAAGGGATTCACTAGTGTATTTTGTATGGTAAAACAATGCTTTGTGAGCATTAGGTCCAATACAGGTGTGAATTTAGGCTTTAGGCATTGCAAGAACCTCCTGGCACACAGATACACACCATTCATTCTCCTCACACACAGGAAACCACACATGCACGCATGAACAACTGAGATTGCCAACTTTATCTCTGGCTCGGCTTCATAGCAGAAATGTGTACGTGTTCAGTGCCATCAAGTCGCTTCGAGCTTGATGAACCAGCATGGTGTAGTGGTTAAGAGCGGCGGACTCTAATCTGGGTTCGATTCCCTACTCCTCTGCATGTAGCCAGCTGGGTGACCTTGGGTCAGTCACAGTTTTCTCAGAGCTCTCTCAGCCCCACCTACCTCACAGGGTGTCTGTTGTGGGGAGGAAAAGGGAAGGAGAATGTAAGATTGAAAGAGATTGTAAGATTGTGAGGCTCAGAGTGAAAGGCAGAGTATAAATCTAATCTCCTCCTTCTCCTCCTCCTCTTCTTCTTCTCCTTCCCCTATGAATGAATGTTCTCAAAAATGTCCTATCATTAACAACCATTCTCTGGTCTTGCAACCCGAGGGCTGTGGCTTCCTTGACTGGGTCGATCCATCTCCTGTTGGCTCTTCCTCTTGTCCTGCTGCCTTCAACTTTTCCCAGCACGATTGTCTTTTCCGGTGACTCTCGTCTTCTCACAATGTGATGAAACTTCTTTAGCCTCAGTTTAGCCACCTCAACTTCTAGGGAGAGTTCAGGCTTGGTTTGATCTAGAACCCCCTTGTTTGTCTTGGGGGCCCAGAAACGCAGCAGGTCAATATCAGAGCCGGATTAACAATCAGGCCAAGTAGGCAGTGGCCTCTGGGCCCCCGTGCCTTTAGGGGCCCCCGGCCAGCTTCCCCCCTGCTTGCAGCCCTCCCAGCCTGCACGCTCAGCCGGTAACTGAGCTGCTCTTTGCCCCACTTCCCTGGTGCCGCTGCTGGTGGTGTTTACTCACTTTACTCTGCTCTGGTAAGACCTCACCTGGAGTATTGTGCTCAGTTTTGGGCACCACATTTTAAGAAGGATATAAACAAGCTGGAACGGGTCCAGAGGAGGGCGACAAAGATGGTGAGGGGTCTGGAGACCAAGTCCTATGAGGAAAGGTTGAAGGAGCTGGGGATGTTTAGCCCGGAGAGGAGGCAGCTGATAGGATCACCATCTTCGAGTATTTGAAAGGCTGTCATATAGAGGATGGTGTGGAATTGTTTTCTGTGGCCCCAGAAGGTAGGACCAGACCCAATGGGTTGAAATTCAATCAAAAGAGTTTCCGGCTCTACATTAGGAAGAACTTCTTGACAGAGCCATTTCTCACTGGAACAGGCTTCCTCGGGAGGTGGTGGGCTCTCCTTCCTTGGAGGTTTTTAAATAGAGGCTAGATGGCCATCTGACAGCAATGAAGATCCTGTGAATTTGGGGGGAGGTGTTTGTGAGTTTCCTGCATCGTGCAGGGGGTTGGACTAGATGACCCTAGAGGTCCCTTCCAACTCTGTGATTCTATGTTGTTGCCAAGTTTGCCTCTCTCTGCCTCTCCTCTTAGTAAAGCTTAGTAAAAGAGGCTTAGTAAAAGGGGCTTTTAAGAAGGTGCCTGCAGGTTGTAGTGGGGGCCACGGGCGGTGCGGTGGGGATAATTTGCAAGGCCCCCCCCAAGATTTTAAGAACATAAGAGAAGCCATGTTGGATCAGGCCAATGGCCCATCCAGTCCAACACTCTGAGTCACACAGTGGCCAGAAAAATTATATATGCACACACACACATATATATATACACACACATATATACACACTGTGGCTAATAGCCACTGATGGACCTCTGCTCCATATTTTTATCTAACCCCCTCTTGAAGCTGTTTATGCTTGTAGCCGCCGCCACCTCCAGTGGCAGTGAATTCCACATGTTAATCACCCTTTGGGTGAAGAATGCCTAGGGGCCTCCACAGGGTTTAATCTGGCACTGGTCAATATTGTCCTTGAATGGAACCAAAGGGACAGGCAGAGCTTTCTCTGGGGGCTACCTTTCAGTGTCACTGTAGAAACAAGAGTAGGGTCTGGTGCAAATGAAGTTGGCAACTTTTTTTTTACCCCTCCGCCCACCTGACCTCAGCTTGCTGCATCTGTTCTCTTTGTCTCCCACTCATCTTGGCTGACTTTGATTCATGACCTCGGATAACGGGGAAGCGGCAGGTTTTTTAAAGGAGCCAACTGGGAAGGGCATTTTGGGGTGGGTGGCGGAGGAAAAAAGTTGGATTCAAATGAAGGGCATTTCGGGGTGGGTGGCGGAGGAAAAAAGTTGGATTCAAATGAAGGGCATTTCGGGGTGGGTGGCGGAGGAAAGGAGTTGGATTCAAATGAAGGGCATTTCGGGGTGGGTGGCGGAGGAAAAAAGTTGGATTCAAATGAAGGGCATTTCGGGGTGGGTGGCGGAGGAAAGGAGTTGGATTCAAATGAAGGGCATTTCGGGGTGGGTGGCGGAGGAAAGGAGTTGGATTCAAACGAAGGGCATTTCTGGGTGGGTGGCGGAGGAAAGGAGTTGGATTCAAACGAAGGGTATTTCTGGGTGGGTGGCAGCGGAAAGGAGTTGGATTCAAACGAAGGGCATTTCGGGGTGGGTGGCGGAGGAAAGGAGTTGGATTCAAACGAAGGGCATTTCGGGGTGGGTGGCGGAGGAAAGGAGTTGGATTCAAACGAAGGGCATTTCGGGGTTGGTGGCGGAGGAAAGGAGTTGGATTCAAACGTAGGGCATTTCGGGGTGGGTGGCGGAGGAAAGGAGTTGGATTCAAACGAAGGGCATTTCGGGGTGGGTGGCGGAGGAAAGGAGTTGGATTCAAACGAAGGGCATTTCGGGGTTGGTGGCGGAGGAAAGGAGTTGGATTCAAACGAAGGGTATTTCTGGGTGGGTGGCAGAGGAAAGGAGTTGGATTCAAACGAAGGGCATTTCGGGGTTGGTGGCGGAGGAAAGGAGTTGGATTCAAACGAAGGGCATTTCTGGGTGGGTGGCGGAGGAAAGGAGTTGGATTCAAACGAAGGGCATTTCGGGGTGGGTGGCGGAGGAAAGGAGTTGGATTCAAACGAAGGGCATTTCGGGGTGGGTGGCGGAGGAAAGGAGTTGGATTCAAACGAAGGGCATTTCGGGGTGGGTGGCGGAGGAAAGGAGTTGGATTCAAACGAAGGGCATTTCGGGGTTGGTGGCGGAGGAAAGGAGTTGGATTCAAACGAAGGGTATTTCTGGGTGGGTGGCAGCGGAAAGGAGTTGGATTCAAACGAAGGGCATTTCGGGGTGGGTGGCGGAGGAAAGGAGTTGGATTCAAACGAAGGGCATTTCGGGGTGGGTGGCGGAGGAAAGGAGTTGGATTCAAACGAAGGGCATTTCGGGGTTGGTGGCGGAGGAAAGGAGTTGGATTCAAACGAAGGGCATTTCGGGGTGGGTGGCGGAGGAAAGGAGTTGGATTCAAACGAAGGGCATTTCGGGGTGGGTGGCGGAGGAAAGGAGTTGGATTCAAACGAAGGGCATTTCGGGGTGGGTGGCGGAGGAAAGGAGTTGGATTCAAACGAAGGGCATTTCGGGGTTGGTGGCGGAGGAAAGGAGTTGGATTCAAACGAAGGGCATTTCTGGGTGGGTGGCGGAGGAAAGGAGTTGGATTCAAACGAAGGGCATTTCGGGGTGGGTGGCGGAGGAAAGGAGTTGGATTCAAACGAAGGGCATTTCGGGGTGGGTGGCGGAGGAAAGGAGTTGGATTCAAACGAAGGGCATTTCTGGGTGGGTGGCGGAGGAAAGGAGTTGGATTCAAACGAAGGGCATTTCGGGGTTGGTGGCGGAGGAAAGGAGTTGGATTCAAATGAAGGGCATTTCGGGGTGGGTGGTGGAGGAAAGGAGTTGGATTCAAACGAGTCCTTTCAAAAGAGCAGAAATAAGCTGGTGGGTTTTTTTTTTTAAATCTTCAAGCAGGTGTTTGATCTTTAAATATATATGTGTGTTTATTTCATTCTCGCAGTCAGCTGCCTGGCTGAATAAACAACAGGAGAGATATCCAAGGAGAATTCAGATAGTCTGGTTGGAATTGGCTGGCTTTACCTGTGAGCAAACACATAGAGGATCAGACTGTTTGAGGGCTGGGCTGTCTGTCGTGAAAGCAGCCCCTAGGGCTTCCAGCTCCAGCTTGGGTAACATCTGGAGATTTTAAGGGTGGAGCCTGCAGAGGGCGGGGCTTGGGGAGGGGAGGGACCTCAGTAGGATAGAATGCCATAGAATTGACCTTCCAACACAGCCATTTTGTCCAGTGGAACTGATCTCTGTCACCTGGAGGTCAGTGGTAATCCCAAGGAATCTCCAGCCATCTCCTGGAGGTTGTGTGAACTAAATGGGAAGAACACAGTATGGTTGGGAGCCTGGAGATACCTGTGTTCTAAAATTAATCAGCATCACTCACAGAATTCCTCAAGATTACAGAAAATTGCACAGGCTTAATGCAGAAAATAAATTTACTTCTGGACTAAATCTCAAACCATATTGTACATTGAAAGCATTAAGCCGATAATACAAGCTTATATCACTTGCAAAGACATAGCACAACAAATTTGAACAGTACAGAAAGGATGAGTCACTGAGAGAGTCCACCAAGATGAGCTGTTCCAAATACAAGTGTATTGATGTTGACGCGGAGACCTCTCCGTAGAAAAGTCAAGTTATTGTGCAAGGGACTCTAAAAAAAAAGTGTTGCAATGTAGTGAAGACTCGGTAACTGAAGCGAAGTATAATTGATAACACGTTTCCTAGGTAGAAGTACGTGTTTCAATGCCAAAATGCTTCAAAAATCTGGAACCAATGCTCAAGAACAATGTATGCGCATTAGTCACTTTCTCATTATGGCATTAGTGGTTTTGGAGGTTGGCAACCTTAGATTGGACCCTTAACTCCATTCAGTTCATACGCCTAGGGAAATGCTGATTGCCACTTTGGGGTCAGTTAGCAATTTTTCTCCAGGCCAGTTTGGCCAGGGATCCTGGAAGGGGTTTTTTTTTTTTTGCCATTTTCTTGGCATGGAGCAGGGGTCACTGGATGTGTGTGCATGGTGGGGGGGGGGGTATTTGTGAATTTCCTGAATTGTGCAGGAGGTTATAGAAGTTGCTTCCAACTCTATGATTCTAACTTTTTCCCCTAGTCAGATCTCCTTGCTAGAGAAAGGCCTTTCTCATCAGTAGCTAATGGGTCCCGGAGATGGTGGGGACTAAACTTGGGACCTTCCGCATGGAAAGCAGATGCTTTCCCCCTGAGCCACCTTCCCTTAAATCTGAATGGCCACTGGTTACAGACCTACTGCCGAGTGAGATCATGGCTGCCTTTTCATTCGGCTCCCCAAAGACAAACGAGAGAGCTACTCTGAGCATGCACAGAGTGCATTTCCAGACTGCATTTATATATCTAGTGCTTGGCCCCCCATATATGTGGGACAGGGAGCAGAGCTCTGGAGGGAAAGGGAGTCTGAGCCCAGCACCCCTCTGTTTTGAAACTGACGGCTATGCCGCCCCCCCCCCCAACCTAGCCTGTCATGGCAATCGCAGAGCATCCATCGTCTTCCAGAGATTTGCAGCGAGAGAGGTGTTGACACACTCAGTCTATTTCTAGGCTGCGAAGGGAGCATTGCCGTCTTGGTCTCTGGCACAATAAGTTAAGCAGGAGCTGAGAAAACAGCTGTGCGTGTGATTTGGCTTGGGGGTGGGGAGGACAGCGCATCCCCACCTGCTGCCCCTTGGCAGTGGATCATATGCTGACCCTCTCTGTTCCTAGGCCAGCCTGCATTGGCAAGACTGGCCTGTGCTTCCAGAGCAGCTGGGAAGCTTCTAAGCAAAATAATTAGCCATGAAATGAGGCCTCGGTCAGGTTTCAGGGTGAACCTGTCAAGGAGATGAATGGCAGCGTTTGGGGTCCTGTCTTTCAGCTGTCTTTCCGAGCCACCCTCTCCACCTTTGTTGGTAACCACCCCGATTGGTTGATTTCCCTTCTTTGCCATCTTTTTCACAACAGGGACACAAAGCTCCTCACGTCTTTCTCCTCTGTGTTATCCTCACAACAATCCTGTGAGGTAGGTGTGGTTGGCCCACGGTCACCCAGAAAGTTTCCAAGGCAGAGCAGGGATTCGAACTGGGGTCTCTGAGACCCCACTACGCAGTGCTGGTTCTCTGAGCAAACCAGACAACAGAATTTAGCAAGGGCCAGCCCAGAAAGCCATTCTAAAGTTATGACCATATAGGGCTGTTGTAGGGAAAGCTGAGTGAGGGAAGGCAGCATGGTACAGCCCAGTCTCGTCAGATCTTGGAAGCTAAGCAGGATCAGTGCTTGGATGGAGAGACCACCAAGGAAGACGCTTCAGAGGAAGACAATGGCCAACCACTTCTGCTTCTCCCTTGCCTTGAAAGCCCCTTGCTGGGGTTACCATAAGTCTGGGGTGGGAGACCACCAAGGAAGACTCTGCAGAGGAAGACAATGCCCAATCACCTCTGTTTCTCGCTTGCCTTGAAAGCCCCTTGCTGGGGTCACCATAAGTCTTGGATGGGAGCCCACCAAGGAAGACTCTGCAGAGGAAGACAATGGCCAACCACCTCTGCTTCTCCCTTGCCTTGGAAGCCCCTTGCTGGGGCTACCATAAGTCCTAGATAGGAGACCACCAAGCAAGGCTCTGCAGAGGAAGGCAATGGCCAACCACCTCTACTTCTCTCTCACCTTGAAAGCCCCTCTCTGGGGTTGCCAGAAGTCGACTGCATTTTACACACACATACAGAGAGAGAGAGAGGGGGGGGGGTGAAATTCTGAATTACCCAATCTCATTTCCCCAGTGAAAACAGGGTTTTCAGATCCTTTCCTTGAACTGCTTTCCCCTCAAGTATCCTAGAAGTGAGCCATGTACATAGGTAAAAGTAAAGAGCAGCCTTGATGTGACCCTAGATGAAGTTGGATCAATATCCTTTTCTGTACAGTGCTTGATCCTCTGTGCATCAATACTGATGGGCACCAGTTAAAACATTACACACAAATATACTGTTGGATCACTGCTGCTTTTCTGCTGTGTTTTATTAATGGCCTCAAGGAGACACCAGGACAGAAGAGTCGAGAAGAGCTCCCCAGGAAATATGCAAGGAACCAAAATAATTAGCATCACAAAATGTACCATCAACCTTAAAACACTGCATATAATGGAACACTCACTGCAAAAGTAGGAATGTTACAGAGGCTCCATCGAACACCAGCTAAAAGCATCCTTCAGAAGCTTTCTGGAGTTACAAACATTTTCAGTTTCCCCCAGAAAAGCTTACAGAGACGGTGCCAGTCTGAGAGCAGATTTAGCATCCTGTTGTTTTACTCAGTGGTTATTTGAGACGCCCACATCACTTTAGCACAGACTTTTTTTCAAATCGGGATTGTAATGTTTTCCCCCTGAAAGAAAGAATGAGGGGGGGGGGGGACAGGGAACAACCAGGTCTTCAGATTACTCTGTAAGAAGAATAGAGAATCCATGTAGCTTTGCAATACATTTGGTACACGCTAACTTGCAGAGAGAGAGAGAGAGAGAGAGAATGTACTATTAAATAGGGTCTGACTGAAGCAAAATGTACATGAGATTCTCAAATCTGTTTTAACTGTTTAACTCTCATCCAGCTCTTGAAAGCTTACACCCTGAAATGCTTGTCGGTTTCCAAAGTGCTCCTGAGCCCAAATCGGACTGTTATACTCAGGGCTTTTTTTGTAGCAGGAACTCCTTTGCATATTAGGCCACACACCCCTGATGTAACCAATCTTCCAAGAGCTTCCAGGGCTCTTAGTACAGGGCCTACTGTAAGCTCCAGGAGGATTGGCTACATTAGGGGGGTGTGGCCTAATATGCAAAGAAGTTCCTACTACAAAAAAAAGCCCCGGCTATACTGCAGACCAACATGGCTTCCCTCCGAAACTTATTTAACTATATTTCTCAGTGCTGGATTAAACCCTGTGGAGGCCCCTAGGCAGTCAAAATCTTGGGGGCCCCCTTGCAAATTATCTCAGAGTTGGAATGCCCGCCCTGTCACCTGCGGCCCCTGCTGCAGACTGTAGGCGCTTTCCCAAAAGACTCTTTGACAAAACTGTGGAGGAGAGGCAGAGAGAGGCAAACTTGGCAACAACGCCAGCAGCAGCCACACCAGGCAAACTGGGCAAAGAGCGGGTCAGTTGTTGGCTACATGTGCAGGCTGGGAGGGCTGCAAGCAGGGAGAAAACTGTGGGGGAGCAATCCCATTGCCCCTAAAGGCGTGGAGGCCCATAGGCCAGTGCCTGCTTGGCCTAATTGTTAATCTGGCCCTGATATTTCTTTCGCTGAGTGGGTGACAAGAGAATGGAACCAGGCTTGGATGTTTCCCTGCAATGAATGGAAGAGACACTAGATGGCGCTTCCATCTCAGATTCTACCACAGGGAGCCTTTCCCTCTTTCTGTAGCCTTCCAATGCCCCCACGGCATAATTTCAGTGACTGACACGGCCGAACGCGGCTGCATTCACTGGTCTGGAAAAACACCCGCTTTGCAGAGTATATTTTAATTTTTTTAAAAACCAGGAATGTATGCATCAATGCAGGAAACTCGACGGCAAAGCCCACCAAATCGGAGCGACGGTACAAAGAGCTCACCCGTGACCCTCATGCGGCGGATCGTGCCCTCTCTGAGCTGTCCATTTCGCATGCTGCTGCCCTCCAAATGACAACCCCGAGGAAGTGATTAATTCCTTAATTAAGCTCCTGCCCTGGTTCTAGACAAGATCGGCTCTCAAAGCCAATTAAAATCCCTAGTGAGGATCAAAATGAAGGATCTGTGGCTGTGGGTACAGCCGTCTCTGGGCCTGGGCAGCTGCCTCTTCTCCATCTGTGAGCAGAGCCATCCATGTGGCTCAGAATACTCTCCTCGGAGGCGCACAGGCTCTCTAGCCAGGTTTTCTGCAATAGAGCAACAGCTTTCTCGACATCTTTGACCCCAAGCAAGTTCCTTTTAAACTGGAGATGCGAGACTGAACTTGGGGACTCGGGGGTGCAACTGAAAAGCATATGCCGGGCCTCAGAACAAAAACGTCTCCTGTGCAAAACGACAAAATTGTTTGTGTTCGGTGCTCAGAGAGATACTGGCTAGACCCATGGAAGGTTCACCTCCCATGAATCAAAGGTTTATCCAGCCCTTCATCTCTGGAGTATGGGCCACAGAGCTAGTGTCATGTTAAAGTGTTGGTCAGGAATCTGGGGGATCCAGGTTCAAATACCCACTCTGCTGTGGAAGCTTGGACTAGTCGCACATTCTCGGTTTAACCTACCTCACAAGGTTATTGAGAGAACATAAGAACGTAAGAGAAGCCATGTTGGATCAGGCCAATGGTCCATGCAGTCCAACACTCTGTGTCACACAGTGGCCCAAACTCAGGTGCCATCGGGAGGTCCACCAGTGGGGCCAAAACTCCAGAAGCCCTCCCACTGTTGCCTCCCCAAACACCAAAAAGACAGGATCACTGCCCCAGACATAAGAACCTAAGAGAAGCCATGTTGGATCAGGCCAATGGCCCATGCAGTCCAACACTCTGTCACACAGTGGCCAAAACCCCAGGTGCCGTCAGGAGGTCCACCAGCAGGGCCAGAACTCCAGAAGCCCTCCCACTGCTGCCCCCACAGGTACCAAGAAGATAGAGCATCACCGCCCCAGACATAAGAACATAAGAGAAGCCCTGTTGGATCAGGCCAGTGGCCCATCCAGTCCAACACTCTGTGTCACATAAGAACATAAGAGAAGCCCTGTTGGATCAGGCCAGTGGCCCATCCAGTCCAACACTCTGTGTCACATAAGAACATAAGAGAAGCCCTGTTGGATCAGGCCAGTGGCCCATCCAGTCTAACACTCTGCGTCACATAAGAACATAAGAGAAGCCATGTTGGATCAGGCCAGTGGCCCATCCAGTCTAACACTCTGTGTCACATAGTGGCAAAAAAAAGTGCCTTCAGAAGGTCCACCAGCAGGGCCAGAACTCCACAAGCCCTCCCACTGTTATCCCCAGACTGATACAGAGCATCACTGTCCCACACTTAGTGTTCCTTATAGCTAATAGAAAGGACAGAATGGAGAAGGGGAGACTGTCAGTCTGGTGTAGAGAGCCAGTTTGGTTTAGTGGTTAAGTTTGTGGACTTATCTGGGAGAACCAGGTTTGATTCCTCACTCTTTCACTTGCAGCTGCTAGTATGGCCTTGAGTCAGCCGTAGCTCCTGCTGAGTTGTCCTTGAAAGGGCAGCTTTTGTGAAAGCTCTCTCAGCCCCACCCACCTCACAGGTTGTCTGTTGAGGGGGAGGAAGGAAAAGGAGGTTGCAAGCTGCTCTGGGACTCTGTGATTCAGAGTGGAGGGCCACTGCTGATTCCAAAAATCCAATATCATCATCTTCTTTGGGTTCCCCATTGGAGAGAAAAATGGGATAAAAATGCAGTCAATCACTAAATAGTATTCATGCCCATATTTATCCCCACAGTGAACCTGGGATTTAGGTTAGACAGAGAGAAAGTCAGAGCAGAGCAATGATATGAAGCTGGCTTTCTCTTATACTGGTCTGGCCCTCTAACCACTGTGGTTCACGCCATGGTGTCATGTAGGCGTCTTGATAGGACTGAGACTGTCTCTTCTTCCCTGAATGACATTTTAAAAATTCCTGCATATAGAAGATTAGTGCATCATGGTGAAGGATAAATGAGGACCCATCTCCTTCCAATGGCTAGGGCCCCCTCACACCGCAGGCAGTATAATGCTAGATATTGTACAATTGTGAATTGTGCTAAAATAACAATCATCACCATTTCTCAAGATCAGCAATTCTCCAGTTGTGGGCTGAAGTACATTAGCGCGCCATGAGAGGAATGCTAGCAGTGAGCTGTGGGAAAGAACCTGAATTAAATAAATGAAGGGCTGCTGTTATCCCAAAGGCACCTTTAGAAGAGGCTGATTGCTGCCCCTCTGTATGAGCCACTGTTCTGGTCTTCCCATCTGTCTCCCTTGAGGGTGGGTGCCCCATCTCTGCATCAGGTGACAGTAGGGCAGTCAATTCCCTCCTGAAGCAGTGAAGCAGCAGAATTGCCTGCCTTCAGAGGAGGATGCCTGTTACATCTCTGTATGATTCTTTTGTCCAGCCTTCCAATCAGCTGGGTTGGGAAACCTTACTGAGTCCCTGCATCAGATGGAGTTGTAGCCTTCAACCACTCCTTGATGCAGCAGAATCACTCACCGTTGGGAGGAGGCTATCTGTTGGATCTCTGCATGAGTCAGCAGGAGCACCTGGGTCAGTGATTCACACAGAGGGCAGGCGGCAGTGATTCACACATAGGCAGGCTCCTCTAGCAAGCCTATTGGGGTTGTAAGAGTGAGGCATGTCTTCCAGTTTGAATTCAGAAACAGCCATCAGCGATAAGCACTGCCGAAGTGACAACGGAGGGAGATGGAGAAAAACAGAGGGACATTCACACTGCTTAGAAATGTGCACCAGGACTCAAGCAAGCAAGCATCTCTAGAGATCCAGGGAGCCCTGACCTTCTCCTTTCTCTGCAAAGGCTTTTAAGAGCCCCTGGCCATCGCTGCTGATTCCAAAAAAAGCCAGCCCAGCAAAGTAGAGAAGCGGCAGGCAGGGCGCAAAGGCCTAATGTTTCAGTACCCTGGACAGCTCCCCAGTTAGTGCATCCTTCGGTGAGCAGCCTGGGAACAAAAGACTTCAGGCGATTCCCCTGTGAGCTAAAACATACTACAGCTGCTGATGTTTGGCTTCCATTCACACAACCCTCTCATGGCATTCCCCCCCCCCCACACACACAAATAGGCTCTACATGGCTTGGTCTTAGAGCAAGTTTGGTGTAGTGTGCGGACTCTTATCTGGGAGAACCGGGTTTGATTCCCCACTCCTCCACTTGCAGCTGCTGGGATGGCCTTGGGTTAGCCATAGCTCTCGCAGGAGTTGTCCTTGAAAGGGCAGCAGCTGCTGTGAGAGCCCTCTCAGCCCCACCTACCTCACAGGGTGTCTGTTGTGGGGGGAGAAGATATAGGAGATTGTAAGTGGCTCTGAATCTCTGATTCAGAGAGAAGGGCAGGGTATAAATCCACAACCATCATCGTCTTGGCCGTTCTACATCCGGCTCAGGAAACCTGCTGACTTATTTATATATCTCACATTTGTCTCAATGGGGACTCAAGGCAACTTCGATTGTTGTCTTCTGCTTCACTTTAGCCTTCCAATGACAGCCCTTTGAATTAGGGGCTGGGGATTTGAGCCTGGATCATTCTGTTCCTATTTGGACACTTTAAGCACTCAACCAGGGGTGGCCAAACTTGCTTAACGTTAAGAGCAACACAGAATAAACATCAGAAGTTTGAGAGCCGCAAGGCATGAACAAATATTACACACCTGTCTTTATTAAAACTCTTAAGGCTTTCTTTGCACTCTCCTCAGAATCCACCCCCAAAATCTCCAGGTATTTCTAACCCTGAGCTGGCAACCCTACCAAGAACGGATGAAGAAAGTTTGCTTTGTGATACTTGATGAATCCATTTTCCACATATAAACACATTTTGGGGAGGGAAAAAGGACTAGAAACACGAGCAATCTTTATATCAATGTCAGACACTTTATTAAATAAAGTGCAACCAAACAACTGCAACTGCAACCAAACAACCAAACCAAACCGAACAACTGCAACCAAATTAGTCATGTAAAGAAAGAAGTATAACTAAATGTGTCCCTCAGATAATGGGACTGGGTAAGGATCGTTGACCTAGATTTATCAGTATTATGGCAGCTGAATAAACTAAGCTTGATTCAAGCTTAAACCTGATAGAAGTAGAAGAAGTAGAAGAAGAAGAAGATGATGATATTGGATTTATACCCTGCTCTCCATTCTGAATCCCAGAGTCTCAGCAGCTTGCAACTTCCTTTTCCTTCCTCCCCCACAACAGCCACCCTGTGAGGTGGGTGGGGCTGAGAGAGCTCTCACAGAAGCTGCCCTTTCAAGGACAACTCCTGCTAGAGCTATGGCTGACCCAAGGCCATTCCAGCAGCTGCATGTGGAGGAGTGGGGAATCAAACCCGGTTCTCCCATACAAGAGTCCGCACACTTAACCGCTACACGAAACTGATACCGTCTTGCTTTCTTTCCCCTCTTCTCTCTTCCATGTTTGATCTTAGATGGAGGATTTCTTATACTGTAATGGGTGATTCATTTTATAATAACATACATTGAATGTCATTTTGTAAACGTTTTGTAATTCATTGGGTGCGGGTGGAATTAGTCCAAGCAATGTAAAAAAGAGCAGCTAGGTAGCCATGGGTAGCCATGTTAGCTCATCCCTTGCCACAAATTTTGTTAGTTTTTAAGATACTACTACAAGGGGCCTTATGGCACAGAATGGTAAACTGCAGTCTTGCAGTCTAAGCTCTACTCACAACCTGAGTTCGATCCCGGCGGAAGCTGAGTTCAGATAGCCGGCTCAAGGTTGACTCAGCCTTCCATCCTTCCGAGGTTGGTAAAATGAGTCCCCAGCTTGCTGTGGGGAAGGTGTAGATGACTGGGGAAGGCAATGGCAAACCACCCCGTAAAAAAGTCTGCCATGAAAATGTTGTGATGCGACGTTACCCCAGAGTTGGAAATGACTGGTGCTTGCACAGGGGGTTACCTTTACCTTTAAAAATAAAAAGGTACTACTGAACCCTTGCTCTTTTCTGCAGCTCTGAGTGCCATAGCTACAGTATCAGAACGTAGGGTCTAATCTGATACTGAACTGATCCCGCTGAGCATCTATCACCTCTCTCAGGTACTACATCTACTACTTCTCTCAGCTAGTAGCTCACTGCAAGAGGAACAGTGCCAACCAATCCTGAACGTGGGACAAGTCACTTGGTGTGATGGGAGAGCCACTCCCAGTTTCTATTTGGGCCTGAGTTGGTGGCAAATTTGCAAAGAAATTCCAGCTCCGGCAGCCTTGAGCTGTGAAAAGACCACAGCAACCTGGATGGAACCTGACTGCCAGATCAGACAATATCACTCATTTGACTTAGAAATGCACACGTTATATGGTTTACCTATCATTTTTTTCCAGTTTGGGCAAATATCTGCTCGTAGATGGGGTTATGTAGACCTAGAAAATGACACGGGGCAGGAGGTGGGGGGGGGAGCCAGTTTGGTGTGGTGGTTAAGTGCTCGGACTCTTATCTGGGAGAACCGGGTTTGATTCCCCACTCCTCCACTTGCAGCTTCTGGAATGGCTTTGGGTCAGCCATAGCTCTGGCAGAGGTTGTCCTTGAAAGGGCAGCTTCTGTGAAAGCCCTCTCAACCCCACCTACCTCACAGGGTGTCTGTTGTGTGTGTGGGGGGGGGGGAGGTAAAGGAGATTGTGACCGCTCTGAGACTCTGAGATTCAGTGTATAGGGCGGGATATAAATCCAATATCTTCTTCTCCTCCTCCTCCCACCACTCCAACCCATCTGTCAGATGCTTCCTCATCTCCCAGTTCTCCTTTAAGTAAGAAAAAGGACTCGATATCATTAAATCTGATCACACATCATTTGCATCATGTGCAGTTCGACTTTGAGACCCGGCAACCATCGCTACATGTGTTCTCCTCTTTGAAATGCAAAATTCCAGCGCAAAATATTGGTTCGTTCCCTTTTGTTCTTGCTTTCATTCCTTTTCCTTTTTACCGTTAACTGTTGAAACCCTCTCTCCTGTGAGGTCAGCTACATCCCAAGAAGCATCCAGTCTCTGTGCCAAGCAGCGGATTCCCCAAATTTGAATTCTTTTCGTTTAAAAACAATCACAGAGAGGCCTCCGACGGCGGCTCCTACGCATCCCAAATCCTGCACTGTAAATATTATACATCTTAAGAAGCGGCAGTCCTTTCGGCAGCTCTGAGTAACAGAAATTTCTGAATGTGGCTCTTGGTACTAAAAATAATCCCGAGGCAGAAAGCAGGTGGGGAAGAACATTCCCGCACATGTCAAGGAGATCGTCGTTTGCGCTGTCAGGCAGATTTTGAAAAAGCGGGGAGTGGGGGGTGGGGTGGAGAGAAAAAAAAGAAATCTAATTTTCTTAGCACAGCAGTCGTTGGAGCAGGCTATTTTTGGAAATACAGAGACTTTTTAAAAAAATCAACATTCACCTGTTCAGGATCCAGACACATGGCCCAAAGTCATTAAATAAGGGATCTGTGATTGGGCCCGTTGATATGCAGTTCAATTTTCAGAAGCAGCCATAGAAAGGAGGAATATAGATCAGGACCGCAGAATCAGGGAGAGAAAATGATAATCTTCTCTGTGTCATTTTCCTGATCAAAACAGCTCCCTTCTCAGGGTTGCTTTTCGTACTGGGGCGGACAATGCTGTTAAGTCTCCATTGATTTGTGGCAACCCATAGGGCAGGGGTGGCCAAACTGTGGCTCGGGAGGCACATGTGGCTCTTGCATCCATATTGTCAGGCTCTCAAAGGCTCCGTTGCCCTGCTGGCTGGCTGGGAGAAAGCATTTCTCTCTTTAAACCACTTCTCCAAGCCAGCTGGCAGCTTGGAGAATGCATTTAAAGTTGAAGTTGTTTTCTTTCCACTTTTCCCTCCCTTCCCCATCTATTTTCCTTCCTTCCTTCCTTCCTTCCTTCCTTCCTTCCTTCCTTCCTTCCTTCCTTCCTTCCTTCCTTCCTTCCTTCCTTCCTTCCCCCCCCTCCCTTGTAGCTCTCAACCATCTGATGTTCATATCTTGCGGCTCTCAAACATCCAACATTTATTCTATGCGGCTCTTCCATTAAGGAAGTTTGGCCACCCCTGCCGTAGGGTTTTCAGGGCAAGAGGCATTCACAGGTGGATTGCCGTTGCCTGTCCCTGCCTCCTGACTTGTGGTGTTCCTTGGCGGCTGACCTTCCAAACACTTGCTAGGGCTGACCCTGCTTAGCTTCTGAGATCTGACGGGATCGAACTAGCCTGGTCAGGGATGCTTTCGGTACAAGCAGGGGGTAAAAGACAGGCCTAAGGATAGTCCCTGTATATTTTTTCCTTACTAAGACTGACTTCCTTTTCCTTCCTTCCTTTCTTCTTTGCCAGCCTGCGGGAAGGAAGGCTCCTTTCAGTTAGAAAAGCAGTGTGGGAAGACAGGGGTGCTCCCCGTAATCTGAAACTCCAGGTCCAGAAGTCGGGGCTAGTTAGAGATGTCTGCATTTGTGACGAACCAGGAATGTTCCAAAGGGATTACAGCCCATGGTTCACCTAGGCAGGAGTGGATTTGTCCTTTAACTTACAGTTCACGGTGGCAGGCCTGTCCCCCCGATGTGTGGAAGAAACTGTCAAAGAACTTCCCCTCCCCCATGGGCTGAAGCACAGCCACCACATGGGGATCCGAATACGGCGGTGGTGCTGGCTGCCAGGAGGGCCCAGTAGAGAATTGCCTGCACCCCCTCCCCATGCACAGAGCAGAGAAGCGTGCGACCTCACCTTGGAACCCTGAGCCAGCATGAATGTGGCTGCGTCAGCCCAGGGTTGGCCCTAGATTGTCTGGCACCCTAGACAAGGCTAATTTCGGGTGCCCCCCCCCCTGCACTGATACCATCATCAAGTCACATGGGGGTGCCCAATTTGGCACCCCAAGAAGGCTGGCACCCTAGGCAATCACCTAGTTTGCTTAGTGGCAGGTCTGGCCCAGCTTGCCAGTGAGGCTGCCCCTGAAGCGGAGGGGTCCTGCTTGGCAGCTGCAGATGAGGTTGCGCTGGTGTGAAGCCACAATCAGAGTAGCTCTGCCACTCCCGCCCAGCAGCCTCCTCTTCCCTTCATCGCACCAGCGGCTCACAGGCCGGATAAGAACCCTGGACAAGTTGAATCCATCCCCTGGGCCTTATGTTTGACACCCTTGGTTTAGAGTGCCAGACTAGACCCGGGTTCAAATCCCCACTATGCCGTGGAAGCTCACTGGGTGCTTTTGGGCCAGTCACGCACTCTCACCTACCTCACAGGGTTTAATTTAATTTATTTTTATTTAATACCCCGCCCTATCCCATAAGTGGGCTCTGGCCGGCTTACAATATTAAAAAACCTAACAAAACATTAAACAAGCAACATCCAAACGAAATAACATCATAATTATAGAATTAACAGAAATCACGATCCACATCATTGGCAACAATGATAAACCACATGTAGGCTGATAGTGTTCAGCATAACATAAGCACCTAGATGTTAAGGTGCTGGGAGGAGCGATGACTTCAGGAGACACCTGCTGGATCAATTAAAAGCCTGGCAGAAGAGGTCTTACAGACCCTGAGAAACTTGGATAAGTTCCGCAGGGCCTGGATCTCCAGTGGGAGCTCATTCCACTAGGTGGGGGCCTGGACCAAAAAGGCCCTGGACCTTGTTGAAGCCAGTCGGGGGTCTTTAGGACCAGGGATCACAAGAAGATGTTGTGCAGCTGACCTCAGAACCCGGGGGGACTCATATGGGTTGTGCAGCTTTGAGTCCTCACAAGGGAGAAATGAAGCAAACAAATAAAATAAATAGAACATCCAGCTGTTGCATCAACCCCGACCAACAAACTGGGCCGGCTTGAAAAAGAACGAACCTGTGTTATTATTTGCCAATCGGCTCTTGAGAAACAGGACGAGTCTCTCCAGGCTTCCCAGTGAAGCTGTTTGCGACTCAGCCCTTCTGCCTGCTTTGATCAACAATGCGGATTGTCAGTCAACAAGATTTTAACTGTCTAAATAAAATTAGCTGTAGCAACAAAGAGTTGCGGAACCAAGGTGCGTCCTACGCCCAAGGAAGACACACCACAGCGTACAGCTATGATAGTAGCAGCATGAAAAGCCCAGTCTCCACAGACCTTGGAAGCTACACAGGGTTGATTTGAGGTCAGTGCTTGGTCAGGAGACCACTGAAGAAGGCAGCGGCTTTTGTGCAGAAGAAGGCAATGGCAAACCGTTTCTGGCCAGACAGTTCGGTGTAGTGGTTAAGAATGGCAGACTCTAATCTGGGAGAACTGGGTTTGATTTCCCACTCCTTCACATGCAGCCAGCTGGGTGACCTTGGGATGGTCAGTCCCAGTTCTCCCAGAGCTGTTTTCTCAAGAGCAGTTTTCTCAGAGCTCTCTCAGCCCCACCTCCCTCACCGGGTGCCTGTTGTGGGGAGAGGAAGGGAAGGAGATTGTAAACTGCTCTGAGACTCCAAGTGAGGAGTGGGGTATAAATCTGACATCCTCCTCAGTTGTGACTTGGTGGCATGTAATTAATCTAACAGCTCAGAAGCTAAGCAGGGTTGGTACAGTGGTTAAGTGCACTGTGGACTCTAATCTGGGAGAACCAGGTTTGATTCTCCACTCTTCTTCCACATGCAGCCGCTGGTGTGACCTTGGGTCAGTCCCAGTCCTCTTTGAGTTGTTCTCTCAAGAGCAGTTCTCTCAGAGCTCTCTCAGTCCCATCTACCTCGCAGGGTGTCTGTCGTGGGGAGAGGAGGGGAAAGAAGATTGTAAGCGGCTCTGAGACTCCAAGTGAAGGACGGAGTATAATCCCCGTCTCTTCTTCTTCTCTTCTTCCTCTGCTTGGATGGGAGACCACCAAGAAAGACTGGGTCTTCTATTCAGAGAAAGGCAATGGCAAACCACATCCGATCATCCCTTGCCTTGAAAACCCCATAAGGTGGGACTTCGTGGCATCACAGTGAGTCAGCTGTGACTTGATTGACAGCACATTTCATCTTTACAGATGTGCCAAGAAGCCACCAAGGACGCCCAACATAGATGGTGCCACCCAGGGGTGGAATTCTAGCAGGAGCTCCTTTGGATATAAGGCCACACTTCCCCGATGTAGCCAGTCCTCCAAGAGCTTACAAAAAAAGAGCCTTGTAAGCTTTTGGAGGATTGGCTACGTCAGGGGTGTGTGGCCTAATATGTAAAGGAGCTCCTGCTAGAATTCCACTCCTGGTCCCTCCAGCCAAAGGAGAGAAAGGCTTTTTGGCCTGATTTCTCAAAGACGTCAACCACATTCCCTTGGCAGACCTCAAATACCCTTCGCTCACCCAGCAATGACATGTTCTTTGGTCAGTGCCGGAAATGACACGATGCACTGAGCCAGCAATGTGTCAACTTGCATTTGTCAAAGAACAGGCCAGTGGTATGGGGGGTGGGTTTAGATGTGGAACTGTTTCCCGAGTAGGCATTGCCCTGATGCGGATGTGCTCATTTTCAGCAAAGTTGGCTGCATTGTTGGCTCTTTTCTGGGGATGTATTCTCATCCTTTCAGTTTAGGTCAGCATCTAGGGTTGCCAGCCTCCAGGTGGGACTGGAGAGCAAGCGTAGGCACCATGTACCCCTCAGTCCTATAACAGAGTTAACCCTTGACAAACCAATTCAAAAAAATTGACTATGTCCAGAAATATTTATTAATTAATTCAGATGGTAAACATCGACCACACGGGTATAAAAATCCTTCAGTATCAGAGATTAGTTTCCCACAAGGGAGTAAAGCTGGCAGGCAAAACCGGTCTATTTTCCCCTGTTTCGCTGCAAACTTTATCTAAGCCATTGCTTATTCAATTTTCAAATCAACTTCCATTCTCAAAGAATATATCCTTGTAGTACTTCCAAGAATTGATTGAAATATATCTGATATTGAAGAATTTTTATACTCGTGTGGTTGATGTTCCCCATCTGAATTAATTAAGAAATATTTTTGGACATAATTTCAATTTTTTTGAATTGGTTTGTCAAGGGTTAGCTCTGTTACAGGAGCCGGTGGTACACGGTGCCTATGCTTGCTCTCCAGCTCCACATCCCGTGCGACTCTTTTTTGGTTGCCTAACCCTCAGGTGGGGTCTGGAGATCCCCACTATTACAACTGATCTCCGGCTGGCAGAGATCAGCCTCCCTGGAGAAAAATGGCTGCTTTGGAGGGCGGACTCCAGGTCCCTCCCCTCCCCTCCCCAAGCCCCAACCTCTGCAAGTTCCACCCCCCAAATCTCCAGGTATTTCCCAATCCAGAGCTGGGAACCGTGTCGATATCAGTAAACTGGGAAGGGGAGGGATGTCTGTGTGATGCGCAGAAACGCTGAGAAAGAAAAGAGAAAATATATGGTGGGTGGCCCTGTAGCCCAGTTGATTTCAGGGGTGAGTGGGAACATTATCAGTCAGGATAAACGATCCAGTTAGGACTCTTTGGAGTTTCTTAAAAATATCATCCTGTTTTTTTGAATATCATCCATTGGCGTTGTTTGAAAAATGTGATGTGTTGGCCTGCCCTTTAGATGTGGAGCCCAGGAATAAATTCCTGGCTAGGATCTTAACCACTATAACCTTTCTTTCTGATGCCGACAAACTAGTTTTTATGTTATCCGATGTAGATCCCGCTGTCTCCTATAGAATGGCACTTTCAGCCTTGGCTGCTAGGAAAATCAGAGCAAAAATGGTTTCCGAGAAGGCATCCAATAGAACTGAACTGTAAGTTGGAGCTTGACTGAGAACTGAGACATTTTGAAGTGGCTGTTATTTTAGGGATGGCGTGAAAATTTCGGCTGTAAATAGGTTTTAACTTCTAAAGGCCAGTGGCCAGATGCAGGGGTGGAATTCTAGCAGGAGCTCCTTTGCATATTAGGCCACACACCCCTGATGTAACCAATCCTCCAAGAGCTTACAAGGCTCTTTCTTTAAACTCTTGGAGGATTGGCTACATCAGGGGGGCATGGCCTAATATGCAAAGGAGCTCCTGCTAGAATTCCACCCCTGTCCATAAGCAATAAACTTACTACCTACTGACTAATTAAGAACTCGGGGTCCAAAAAGGACCATCTTCAGCAGAGTCGTCATAACCAAGTCCACCAGGCTTGTAAACATGTTAATTCTACTTAGGGTGACACCGTAACTATGCTTGCTTAGATCTATGATCCACTGAAGGCAATTAGCATTACTTCTGAGTAGATACAGGTATCCCAGCTAGCCCAATCTCATCAGATCTCAGATCCTTAGCAGGGTCAACCCTGAACAGAACTTGGATGGGAGGCTCCAAGGAAGTCCAGGGTTGCTACGCAGAGGCAGGCAATGGCAAACCACCACTGTTCGTCTCTTGCCTTGAAAACCCCACTGGGGTTACCAAAGGTTGACTGTGACTTGATGGCAAATTTCCGTCACCAGAAATAGGTATTTATTACCAGGGCTTTTTTTGTAGCAGGAATTCCTTTCCATATTAGGCCACACACCCCTGATGTAGCCAGTCCTCCAAGAGCTTACAGTAGGCCCTGTATGAAGGTGTATTTTGTGTGTGTGCATGCACCTGGAACTCATGGTGACCTCTGGTGAGTGACCCCTACTGGGGTCCTGGAGGATATTCAGAGAGGTGGCTGAATAGAGCCTGCCCTGTCATCCCGACTGCTGGTATTCCAAGGAGGGCTCCCATCCAAGCATTTGCCAGAGAAGAACCTGGAACTCATGGGGACCTCTGGTGACTGACCCCTACTGGGGGCCTGGAGAATATTCAGAGAGGTGGCTGAATAGAGCCTGCCCCTGCCCTCCCCACTGCTGGTATTCCAAGGAGGGCTCCCATCCAAGGACTTGACAGAGAAGAACCTGGAAGTCATGGCAACCTCTGGTGACTGACTCCTACTGGGGGCCTGGAGGATATTCAGGAAGGTGGCTGAATAGAGCCTGCCCCTGCCCTCCAGACTGCTGATATTCCAAGGAGGTCTCCCATTCAAGCAGAGTCCACCCTGCTTAGCTTCTGAGATCTGACAAGATCGGTCTTGCCATTTGTTGAAGAAATCACAGACAGTAGATGGATCTTCTCAGGTTTTTTTGCTAGTGAAATGGGACTCTTTGACCCCACCCCTCAAAATGGAGATCATGGGACCCATGTGGAATGGGGCTGGGCGGGCAAGTTGGACAAGACCATCCCTCTTTCTTCTTTGGCGAGAGGAAAAGCTGGCAGGGTCCCATCCACCGGTTCCCCCAAACGTTATATCAAAGCGATGGCTAGCCTCTTAGAGACGTAAAATATTGCATAAGAATCAGCACGCACCGAAAAACCGATATCTCAGCATTAGGATCTGGCTTCCGTAGCAAAGGCAGCGGGTGATGTCAACGTGGGGGGAGACAGGCAATAATTAAATCGCTCTCCTGTCACCTGCACAGAGCGCTGTTTGGAAAGAACAAAAGAGGAATAACATCCGGTTGGCTTTCGATTGCGACAATGGGACGGCAAAGTTATAAGAGGGGGGGTGGCGGCAGGGCCTGTGTGCGCAGGGTGAATCATCACTGAGGGAATGTGCAAGCGTAAAACTGTTCAGAGCCGGAATGTGTCAGAGGGGAGGGGGATTCATTCACACACACCCCAATACAACAGCTGAGGCAGAAAAGGAATGACTTGTCCCATTAGTTGCTTGATCTTGTACCAGCAGTGCCCCAGTTCTAGATGTGTTTACTCATAAGTAAACCTGGCTACATCCAAAGGGCCTTGCTCTCCAGGGGACACAGGGAACATAGGAACTCGATGGGGATGCCTGGGGTATTTGTGGGCTCTGGGAACTGTAGGCATAAATGGGAAGGGCTAGGACAGGGGTGGCTACACTTGCTTAACATAAGAGCCGTATAGAATAAATGTCAGATGTTTGAGAGATGCAAGATGTGAACATCAGATGTTTGAGAGCCGCAGGACAGGACAGGAAGGAAGGAATGAAGGAAGATGGGGAGGCGGGAGGGAAAGATGGAAAGAAAGCAACTTTAACTTCAAATGCATTCTCCAAGCTGCTGGCTGGCTTGGCTTGGAGAAATGATTTAAAGAGAGAAATGCCTTCTCCAAGCTAGCCTATGGAGTGGTGGGGGGGGGGGCTTCAAGAGTCACACAATATATGTGAAAGAGCCACATGTGACTCCTGAGCCACAGTTTGGCCACCCCTGCTCTGGTTTCTTTAGAGTTAAAAGTTTCAGAAGGAAGTCATGTTGGTCTGCAATAAAACAGCTAGATTTGAATTCGAGTCCAGAGGCACTTTCAAGAGTCAAGTATCTATTCATCAGTATCTATGTACTGGCTTCCAGGCTCCAAGTATCAGAAGTCAGGCAAGGCAGAGTCGTGGCTTAGCGTCTATCATACTTGTTCTGTCCATGCCCAACAGCCTCTCTTGGTTGGTTTTTATAGCCTCATGCCTAAGTGCCTAAGTGCCATGCTTGCAGCCAGCTGCTCAGAAGCAATCCCGCAATTACTCTTTGTCATCAGCAAGCAGCTGGCTTCAGGCCAAGAGGTGTGCACTTTGCCGTCTTCTCTGTAGCTCTGTTCTCAGCCTCTGTCTGTGGCACTCTAAGGGTGTGGATGATACTGTTGGGCTGGGAACGGCCAACAGAGGTTCACCTGCTGAATCAGGGCTGGAGGGTGTCAGTTGCTCCGCACCAGCCTGACCAGCATTTTTCCTGCTGGTCAGCTTAACTTGGGCTCCTCTTGTCCTGAGAAGTACTCTTCTCCTGAGGAGTCCTCGCTATTGCTGAGCCCTGGCTCACCCACGACAATCTCCTGAACTTGAATTTTGAGTTCAAGTATTCTAGGGACCATTCTGGCAAGAGAGGCTGTTGTCCTGCCTGGGCACTTCTAACAAATGGCTGAATCCAGGGGCACGTGTTCGAATCGGGAAGCCACCTGATACTGTGAGCAAACTTCCTTACTGTTACTCATCACGTCTGACCTAGAAAAAAAAGAAAGGCAACGAGAGCTTTAAAAATAGTGAGATGTAAAGACAAGAAGAGATGTGGAGCAGAACTGTTTGGATCACAGGGCACCTGGCGATGCCTGGGAAGAGAATTGCTACATTAGAAGAACGCTTAGTGCCTGTGGAGTCAAAGCATTGCAACCAACACAGCCACTGTAACTCTTTATGACTATCCTGCACTGTCATTGTTACTGTCCTCGTGTTCAGAATTGCTGGATAGAGGGGTGGTTGGGAGTACAAAATTTGGAGAGGGGCTGTGGCTCAGTGATAGAGGCTCTGCTTGGCATGCAGAAGGTCCCTAGTTCAATCCCCGGCATCTCCAGCGAAAAGGATCAGATAATCAGTGATGGAGAAGACTTTGACCGGCAGCAGCTCTCCAGAGTTCTAGGCATGGAGCGTATCTTTCCTAACCCTTGCTGCTCGAGTTCATGCTAAGGACTGAGACCCTCTGTATGCAGAAAAAAGGTCAAGGTAGTCCCCTGTGCAAGCACCAGTCATTTCCGACTCTAGGGTGACGTTGCTTTTATGTTTTCATGGCAGACTTTTTACAGGGTAGTTTGCCATTGCCTTCCCCAGTCATCTACACTCCCCACCCCCAGCAAGCTGGGTCCTCATTTTACTGACCTTGAAAGGATGGAAGGCTGAGTCAACCTCAAGCCAGCTACCTGAACCCAGCTTCTGCCGGGATTGAACTCAGGTCATGAGCAGAGTTTAGGACTGCAGTACTACAGCTCTACCACTAGGTCCTATTTTTGAGTTGCAATTCCTTCTCTGAACCACAGGGCTTTTTTTGGTAGCAGGAACTCCTTTGCATATTAGGCCACACACCCCTGAGGTAGCTGATCCTCCAAGAGCTTCCAGGGCTCTTCTTCCAGGGCCTAGTGTAAGCTCTTGGAGGATTGGCTACCACAGGGGTGCGTGGCCTAATATGCAAAGAAGTTCCTGCTACAAAAAAAAGTCCTGCTGAACTGAACAAGAGTGCTGGTTGATTGAGCCCAGCATTGTTCACTCTGACCAGCAGCAGCTCTCCTGAAGCAGAGAAAGATAATTTCTCTAACCCCTTTCTTTCCAAAATCCTTTTTACTAGAGATGCCAAGGTTCGATCTTGGGACCTTTGGCACATGCTCTGCAAGTGAGGCATGGCCAGTCCCCATGACAGACAGGTGGATAGAAAAAATTGGACATGGAATGGCCCATCGATGGAACATAAGAACATAAGAGAAGCCATGTTGGATCAGGCCAATGGTCCATCCAGTCCAACACTCTGTGTCATACAGCAGCCAAAAAAACAAGTACCATCAGGAGGTCCACCAGTGGGGCCAGTTTGGTGTAGTGGTTAAGTGCATGGACTCTTATCTGGGAGAACAGGGTTTGATTCCCCACTCCTGCTGGGATGGCTGTGGGTTAGCCATAGCTCTCGCAGGAGTTGTCCTTGAAAGGGCAGCTGCTGTGAGAGCCCTCTCAGCCCTGCCTACCTCACAGGGTGTCTGTTGAGGAGGAGGGGAGGTAAAGGAGATTATAAGCCACTCTGAGATTTGAAGTGCAGGCTGGGATATAAATCCAATATCTTCTTCTTTAGCAGCCAGGTGAATCTGTGGCTTTCTTTCCTTGGGATTTCTGTTTCTTAGCTACCCATTTGTGGGAACTGCCTGAGATCTGTATTATAGACAGATGGTTCAGTGCTGAAGGATTCTTTGAGCTTCTCTTGTGGTAAAGATAGATTTGCCGGTCGGCCTTTTCCCATGTGAAATCTCCCAGGGTGTGTGTATGTCTATGTGCGTATCTCACACACAGAGTTAAGCGGAAGTGAGAATAAACCTTAGTTTAATGGGTCTGATCACCAGACCTTCTGAGCCAGAGCCAGACCCGGCTGTCTCCTGGCGACGATGACATCTCGAGGTTGGGATTGTTGGGAGAAAGAAATGATTCATTATGCTGGGCAGCAAGCAGCGTTTCTCCCAAGTTCCTTCCCTAATTTGGTCCCCCGGGATTTGCAGGAGCAGGTGCGACTGGTCCAATCTGGGCTGTTTACTGTGCAGCATGTGCAGCTGGTCCCCGGAGACAGGCAACTTCATCTCCTTCCCCCCAGCGCAGATCTTAGCTAGGGGAGGGACGGGCGCCTTTGATCCATGATAGGGGGCGGGGGGAGAAACAAGCTTTCTGCCCTTGTTGTTCTGTCAGCTTTTGATTGCAAGTTGCATTTTCCTGTGGATCCCACCACCAACACAAGCGAGGTTCTTTACCTAGAGGCAGGGGTCGTTTTGTAGAAAAATAGGTGGTGGAGCTCATCCAGGGATTGTTATGAAGCTGCACATACTATTCAATGGACAATGAGGTGGAACTTTCAGAAGGAGGAGTTGGAACTCTCAGAAAGGCTCGGGAGCTGCACTCCTGTGAGCTCCCACTGAATCTGAGGCCTGCCTAGAGGTGTTAAAGCCAGTGAGTGGGGTGATTGTTCTAGTTTTTAGCTTTGCAGATGGGCGAGGGCACTGTGAGGCAGGAAGTTAAGACACTGGTTTTGAGGCAGACGTTAAGGCATTTAATTTGTCCCAATTTTTATCATCATCTTTTAAATAGAATCATCTTATTTTACATCATCTTTTTAAAAATCATCTATTTTGCATCCTGTATTCTTGATTCTTATATATATATATATATATATATATATAACCAGTTCACTGTCAAAACTCCACCAATGCCCTAAAGAAAGAGACCACCTTGTCCACGGGTTGGATGCAGGGGTGGAATTCTAGCAGGAGCTCCTTTGCATATTAGGCCATACACCCCTGATGTAGCCAATCCGTTAAGAGCTTACAAGGCTCTTTTTTGTAAGCTCTCCTGACCATTAGAGCAATTCCTCAGTGGAACAGGCTTCCTCGGGAGGTGGTGGGCTCTCCTTCCTTGGAGGTTTTTCAACAAAGGCTAGATGGTCATCTGACAGCAATGAAGATCCTGTGAATTTAGGGGTAAGTGTTTGTGAGTTTCCTGCATTGTGCAGGGGGTTGGACTAGATGACCTTAGAGGTCCCTTCCAACTCTATGATTCTATGATTATCGTAGGATTGGCTACATCACAGGGGTGTGGCCTAACATGCAAAGGAGCTCTTGCTAGAATTGCACCCCTGGTTGGATGTATGATAAATTGCCTGTGGGCCGCATGGGACACGCTGCTGCCCTGGTTCCGTGGCAACCAAAAATCTGTCCCCATCCTGGGAGACCCGGGGGGGGGTGGCAATGCTTCAACCAGATGGAAACTGGCACCCCCCAGGGGAGGAAGAGGCGTTGGGGCCATCACGGCCTCTTGGAGGGAGCCCTAGAATGTATTGTAGGAGAAGCCCTTCTCCCACGAGACATCTGCCTGAGGCCCTGTGGTTGTTATAGTGACTGCAGCACCTTGGCTCAGCGGTGTCTCTGGCTCTTGCACAGGTTTTTTTTGTTTTTGTTTTGAAATTGTGCGTGTGTGTGTGAGTCATGGTGACCTCCGCAGACTGACCCCTCCTGGGGGCCTGGAGGATATTCAGGGAGGTGGCTGAATAAAGCCTGCCTCTGCCCTCCTGACTGCTGGTATTCCAGTGAGGTCTCTCATCCAGATACTTGCCAGAGTCAGCCCGGCTCAGCTTCCGAGATCTGATGAGATCAGGCTTGCCTGGGCTATCCAGGGCAGGGCCGCTTGCTCAGGTTTTGATGGATGGAAAAGCCTCTGGGGGGGTGAAGTTCATTTACCCATTGACTGAACGGCTCTTACTTTTGAGTAAAAACACAAAGGAGTGCACAGCAAAACTTACCCACAGCTAGTGCATCTAGTGAGAGAATCAATCTCTCTCTCTCTTTAACCCTGAGTGGCCCAAGTTAGCCTGATCTCATCAGATATCAGAAGCTAAGCAGTGTCAGCCCTGGATTATATTTGGATGGAAGACCACCAAGGAAGTCCAGGGTCACTCCACAGAACCACCTCTGTTCCTCTCTTGCCTCAGAAAGCCTATGGTGTCTCCATGAGTCAACTGTGACTTGATGGGACTTCTAGGGTTGCCAGCCTCCTGGTGGGGCTTGGAGATCTCCCGCTTTTACAGCTGGCCTCCAGCTGGCAGAGATCAGCTCCCCTGGAGAAAACGGCTGCTTTGAAGGGTGGCCTCTAGGGCATTGGACACTTCTGAGGCCCCTCCCCTCCTTAAACCCCGCCTTCTCCCAGCTCCACCCTCAAAGTCTCCAGGTATTTTCCAACCCAGACCTGGCAACCCTAGCTTTCCACTGCCAGCAAGCAGTTCTAGGGAGCTGCAATCACAATCAAAAGGCTCTACAAGAGGGTGGCTAAAGGTGGAGCCTGGTGACGTCATGGGATGGGGCGGGGCTTACTAGAGCTACAATCAAAAGTCATTTTGGCCCATGTAACTATTGGAGCTGTGGATCTTTATATAAGGCCATTGAGCGATCAATGATCGATAATCAAATCCATTAAAAAGCAAACAAACCGAAGCAGCAATTTCCCCTTGTAGAGTAATGACTGCACTGAGGCAGCATTTGATGACAAGAAAGGCAGGGCATGAATATTTTAATCAATAAAATATTAATAAAATAAAAGGCTAATCGAGGACCACAAAACTACTTTAACTGGGGGGGGGGGGAGGTTGTGTATGTTTAAAATTTAATAGACCTGTGTGTGTGTACGTGGGGTAAAGGTTTTATTTATTTTTCCTCCTGGGGCCTAAAGCTATATAGATAAAGTGCCATTTGAACAGCTGTGGCAACGGATTTCTAGCCTGTTTTGGGGGGCACCCAAAGAGAAGACCCCGTTTTTGCTAGCCGCCCACCATACTTCCGCAGGCCGGGTTGAGGGGTGAAGGAAGGAGTTGCAATTTAAAGAGCCCAGAAGGGGGTGCACAGGTAAGAGCTGGTGAAGCTCCCCCCCTTGCCGCTCCTTGAGAGCATTTCTCCCCCCACAAGCTGGGCTGCTATATCAGACACTACTTGCCACGGAAATGTATGTTTCTACCTGGAATAATCAGAAACTGGGGAAGGGGCTCAATCAGAAAGGGGGGGGGGCTAAAATGAGAGACTTTTCTGCCTCGATAAAGGGGCTTCCTTGTCTCCGGATATGCTCTGCCTGTACATTTCTAAAGAAAGCAAACCAGGGCGCTTTTTTTTTGTAGCAGGAACTCCTTTGCATATTAGGCCACACACCCCGGATGTAGTCAATCCTCTTGGAGCTTGCAATAGGCCCTATGCTAAGAACCCTGTAAGCTCTTGAAGGATTGGCTACATCAGGGGTGTGTGGCCTAATATGCAAAGGAGCTCCTGCTACAAACAGGGCTGGCACTGCCAGTAGGCAAACTAGGTGATTGTCTAGGGTGCTGGCCTTCTGGGGGCACTGGATTGGGTGCCCCCACATGACTCGGTGATGTTGTCAGTGCAGGAGGGGGGAGAAGTTAGCCTCGACTAGGATGCCAGACAGTTTAGGGCCAACCCCGGCTACAAAAAAAGCCCTGACGCAAGCCTTATGAGCAATGCCAGAAGTTTCATCCAAAAGGAAACAAAACCCATGCGCTGGAACCTCTCCCCAGTTGTGGAGCACAAATATTTCCAGCGCGGCATGGGAGCAGATGCAGGAACATGGTAGCCACGCCATCTGGGAAATGTTTAAATCGGGCACAGATCAGCATTTCCCAAGCTATCGATCGCTTAACTCTTCCTCGTTTCCTCCCCAAACCGCCACGAGATTTAAAACCGACTGCTGGCTTTCATCGCTAGGCGAGGCCAGCTTGTCTGTTTTGCATGTCGACAGATGTTTCCCATCCTGCCTATCATTTTGGACAAGGCTTGCCTTGATCATCTCCAATTAAGACAAATCTCTCACCAAGCCCCTCCGCTGCATCAGATCAAAGCTTTAAAAGGCCAACTGTAGCAAAGTCTTCTCATCCTGGCCTGATCGAAATCTTCTACAGCGAATATTTGTCCGCACCAGGCTTGGAATTCTAGCAGGAGCTCCTTTGCATATTAGGCCACACACCCCCTGATGGAGCCAATCCTCCAAGAGTTTACAGGGCTCTTTTTTGTAAGCTCTTGGAGGATTGGCTACATCAGGGGGTGTGACCTAATATGCAAAGGAGCTCCTGCTAGAATTCCACCCCTGGCCTGCACCAATATTTTAACATAGGAGCGAACATGCCAGGCTGGGGTGGAGTGATCCTTGAACTTACTGGGAAGGTTCCTGGAGCTCAATGGTCAGACAGCTGGGCAGGATAATTTAGTCTAGGCTCAGAGTAGGGTTGCCAGCTCCAATTCAAGAAGTATCTGTGGACTTTGAGGGTGGAGCCGGGAGACTTTGGGGGTGGAGCCAGGAAATATTGGAGGTGGAGCCAGGACCAAGAATGTGACAAGCATAATTGAACTCCAAAGGGGGTTCTAGCCATCACATTGAAAGGGACTGCACATCTTTTAAATGCTTTCCTTCACTGGAAATAATGAAGGATAGGGGCACCTTTGGGGCTTATAGAATTGGACCCTCTGGTCCAATCTTTTTGAAACCTGGCAGATCGTTTGAGGAGAGGCACTGGGTGCTATGCTGAAATTTTGGTGCCTCTTTCTCAAAACACAGCCCTCCCAGAGCCCCAGATACCCACAGATCAATTCTCCATTATACCCTATGGGAATCGGCCTTCATAGGGAATAACGGTGCCCAGCAGATATTTCCCTCCCCCTCCTGCTTTCTAATGACCCTGAAGCTGAGGGAGGGCCTCCAAACCAGGGGATCCCCTGACCCCACCTGGGGATTGGCAACCCTAGCTCAGAGCGGGGGGAAGGAAGCCAAGTTGAAGTGGTCATGGCGGCACCCGGGTGGAGTCATGGTGGGCCCCCCTCCTGCTCCCTTCCTGCTATGCTTAGGATAGCTGGACACCAGCAAAGCCAGAGGTGGCCAAACTGTGGCTCAGGAGCCACATGTGGTTCTTTCACATATATTGTGTTGCTCTCAAAGCCCCCACTGCCCTGTCGGCCAGCTTGAAGAAGGCATTTCTCTCTTTAAATCACTTCTCCAAGCCAAGCCAGCCAGTGGCTTGGAGAATGCATATAAAGTTGCTTTCTTCCCACTTCTCCCTCCCTCCCCATCTTCCTTCCTTCCTTCCTTCCTTCCTTCCTTCCTTCCTTCCTTCCTTCCTTCCTTCCTTCCTTCCTTCCTTCCTTATCTCTAACACTTGACGTTCATGTCTTGTGACTCTCGAGCATCTGACATTTATTCTATGTGGCTCTTACATTAAGCAAGTTTGGCCACCCCTGGGCAAAGTCAAGCCAGGCTGTGGAAAATAGATGTGGCAGCTCATTCAGGCTCAGAAGGGATGGGGAAGGGAGAGGAAGGATCAGGAGGGATGGGCGGAGAGGGGGCAGAACACACTTGGCCGGGGGCGTTGCCCTCAAATGCCCCCACATGGCTACAGGCCTGCCGTTTCTGAGGTCCGCAGGCGGCAGGCTGAGCTGAAGCTGAAGCTGCCACACTGGCAGTGTCATGGGAGCTGCTCAGCTGCGGCCTGCCCCCCCCCCCCCTTCTACGGCTCTGTTAACTTCCCAGCCTGGCATCCTTTCAGCCAAAGGCAGGGGTGGAATTCTCGCAGGAGCTCCTTTGCATATTAAGCCACACCTCCTTCATGTAGCCAATCCTCCAAGAGTTTACAAAGGAGCTCCTGCTAGAATTCCACCCCTGGCCAAAGGAATCACATTTGTTCTTTCAAGCGAAGGCTTTGCATTGGGAATGGGCAGGCATTGTAAAAGCTGGTATTGAGTAGAGACAGGACTTTTTTTGTAGCGGGAATGACTTTGCATATTAGGTTGCACCCCGCTGGTGTAGCCAGTCCTTCAAGAGCTTGCAATAGGCCCTTTACGATGAGCCCTGTAAGCTCCTAGAGGGAATGGCTGCATCAGGGGTGTGTGGCCTAATATGCAAAGGAATTCCTGCTATAAAAAAAGTCCCAGGCGGAGGCAAAGAATGGGAGGGCTGGCGGCTCAGGGGCAGAGCATCTGCTCGGCATGCAGAAAGTCCCAGGTTCAATCCCAACATCTCCAGTTGAAGGCTCTAGGGAGGCAGGTTTGGGGAAACGTGTTTCTCAGCCCAAGATGTAAAGGATTTGGGACGGAAATGGGACTGGTTTGGGATGGATTTGGGACGGGACGGACTATGAGGGTTGTCCAACCCCCCCCACAAAGGCACATGCTTTGTGTTCTGCATGAGTTCCAGATCCAGCCTTTGGGATCTTCTGCTAAATCGGGTTCCCAGTGTGGCACCTGCCAGCACCTTTTCTGGCACCCGTCAAGTGTTTTTAGGAAGCAGGAAGTAGGGCTTTTGCCCAGCGAGGCTCTCGATTGACTGATTGGCTGTGCCACCACAGCACCAAGATCTGCACAGTGTGGCTGAAGTTAAGCTGTGGCCATCGTTTTGTGGCTGGCTCTGCCTCCCACAGCAGCCATTTTGTGGCAGCCATTTTGTTGCTGCGACCACCATGCCCTGCCAGAATTCCAGATGTGCCTGCAGGCTCTGAAAGGGAGGGTAGGGACCAATGCTCCTTCTATGCTGTGGAGTCTTCTGAACAAAAATTCTGCTTTGTGAGCTGCTGGCATTAAAGTGGTGAGCGACTGCATGAGCTAGCTTGCTCTGGGGCCATTTCTCCTAAGCTAAGACAAAAAAAGTGTGAGCTGGAGGTGAAAAACCTATGAGCTAGCTCACCCTAACTCTGCTTAGAGGGAACATTGGTGGGGACCCCCAGGTCAGAGGGTTGGGAAAAAGAGCCATTCTCAGCCCCTGCTTTTCACAACAGATGGTGCTGAGCTGGACTAACCTGTGGCAGTCTGTCACCGAAATCAGGAGTTTCGAGCCTTGCTTGGTTGCAGACTGAGGAAAGCCTTCGTTCTGCTTCCCAGATCTGCAGCGTGGGAGCAATCGGGCCAGATTACTTTTGCAAAGCTATCATGTTACCGAGACAATATATCACCTCGGTTGGCAACTAAATTTTAACAAGGCTGAATGTTCAGCAGGCGCAGCAGACCAGAGGACACTGGCTCCATGGACTTGTTCCTACATAAGGCCAGGCAAAGGGCCCTTTCAGCCAGTCTCTTCCAGGGGGAACAATAGCAGAGGAAGAAGACGACTGCAGATTTATACCCTGCCCTTCTCTCTGAATAGAGAGTGGCATACAATCTCCTATATCTTCTCCCCCCACAACAGACCCCCTGTGAGGTGGGTGGGGCTGAGAGAGCTCTTGCAGCGGCTGCCCTTTCAAGGACAACTCCCATGAGAACTACGGCTGACCCAAGGCCATTCCAGCAGGTGCAAGTGGAGGAGTGGGGAATCAAACCCAGTTCTCCAAGATAAGAGTCCACACACTTAACCGCTACACCAAACTGGCCTCTTCCAGGGAAAACAATAGCAGAGGCCTTTGCCCACTCAGGCAAAGTGCTCTTTCAGCCAGTCTCTTCCAGGGGGAACAATAGCAGAGGCCTTTGCCCAGCCAAGCTGCTCGCTCCCATTTCCCGCAGCTTGTGTAGTGGTGAGAGCAGCTGAGATGCCTAAATGAAGTGTTCCGGCAAAGGCTTTCTCACCATGAACGTTGCAGGAGAAGGTATTCAAGAGGCCTTTGTCACACTCAACAGGAGAGGGGGTTAAAGAGGTCTTTGCCCATGTCTGCACAGGGAGGAGAAAATCTGAGATGCCTATGCGAGGGGAGAAAGGAAATCATAGGCTGCAGTCACGCACACTAAATAATGCACTTTCAATCCACTTTCCAACTGGATTTTGTCAGTTCGCACCATCAAATCCAATTGGAAAGTGGACTGAAAGTGCATTATTTAGTATGTGTGATCTCAGCCATAGAACAGAATCATAGTCCAACCCCCCCCCCCCCCCCCAAGGCAGGAAATTCACAAATAACTCTTTTGCTCAGAGTTGCCCAGAAGATGGCAACAAAAAAAACCCTTCCATGATTCCCGGCCAAACTGGCCTGGAGAAAAATTGCTTCCTGATCCCAAAGTGGGGATCAGCATTTCCCTGGGCATGTAAGAAAGGGCCACAAGAACTAAGCCCTGATGCAGCCCTTCCTGCCCTCTCTTTCACAATCTGCCTAAATTCACAGATTCAGTATTGCTGTCAGATGGCCTTCTAGCCTCTGTTTTAAAACCTCCAAAGAAGGAGAGCCCACCACCTCCCGAGGAAGCCTGTTCCCTGAGAAATTGTGGAAAGCCACAATTAGCTCCGCCTGGGCTTCCTGCAATCATTATGAAATAAAATCTGGCTTTAAATATTATTATTATTATTATTACGTTGGGCCTCTGCAGAAATGGGCCCTCTTTTGAGAGGGGGGCGGGGGCAGTGAGAGGTGACTCACCAGATATTTCCAATGATTCTGATGTGTTGCACACAGTGGGACTGGCAGAGAGAGGGCCTGGCTTTCAGCTCTGGTGTTCCCATTTGGTGTTTCTTTTTGTAGTTCCGCAACATGTGGAGACCGCATGGCTAGCTGATTATGACATGTTCAGACATGAAAGGCCAATAATTGACTCCTTCTGTCGCTGCTGCCTTCCCCCACCCGAATAACACTCGAATTGCCCAAGGATTTACACTACGGTGGAAGTGAAATTGGTATTTAAATATACATATATTTAAAGAAGATGGTAGAATAAGCTGAACCACTTCAGAGTGCGAGAGAAACGGGGACTCAGCTTTGGAGCAAATCCTCCACTAACACAAAAGAAAGCACAGCAAGGAGAAAATGCCTGCCCCCTTCCCTTTCCTTGCTGTGCTGGATTTCCATTTGCAGGGAGCTTTCGACGTAAAGGAGTGTTTCAAAACACCACCCTCGGCCTCCTTTCTGACACTTCATCGCCATTCTGCAGCTACAAACCAGGTCTAAGGAAGCCACGGGGTATGAATATATTGAGGGGAGCCAGTAAGATGAGTGCCTCACCTTGCTTTTGGTGGCCTTTATGGGTGTACATTCAGCCTGGCTCCAAAAAGCAGATCCAGGCTTTAAAAGCTGCTGTCTCTCTCTTTCTTTTTTTTTGAAGTACCTTTTGGCTGCTTTCCAGGAAAGCTCTTGAAAGGCAGCTAAAAGAAAAACACAAGAAGGGGGAGGGTGGAGATTGGGGGAAAGGGTGGACCACATCCCTGAGTATCCTCACCCAGGGATGCAAGGCCGTTGCAGTCAAACAAGTGTATTAGTGTGTCAGGAGATGAGCCGCACGGCATTTGCAACAGTCCTCTAATCGCCTTTCCATCTGTATCCAGATTTAGCCCACCTTTCTGTGACATCAGTGGGAAGTGTCAGTTGATTTTAAATGGGTCTAGGGGGCATTGTGTATTTATTTATGGCCCATTTGGCTTCCTGAATTTGGAGAGAAAGGTTTTTAAACATGTAGTCGTGGGATTTTCAAGGGAAAACTCTGGATAATTGAGAACCGACTTGCAGATTCTTGAAGATGGGCATCAACGGCTGCATTTGTTTTTTAAAAGGAGCTTCTAAAGGCAGGAGCAATATACTTCTCTGACTGCCAGCTGCTGATAACACGGGGTTGAAGGTTATTTCCCAAAAAGCAAGCGAGAGTCTAAGGCTGCGATCATGCACACTAAATAATGCACTTTCAATCCACTTTCAATCAACTTTTCAACTGGATTTTACTGTTTGAACTGGCAAAATCCTGTTGGAAAGCACATTGAAAGTGGATTGAAAGAACATTATTTCATGTGTGTGATCACAGCCCAAGAGTATCGTTTCCCAGAGGTGGATGAAGATGTTTTCATTCCTGCTGGCATGTGGGAGTCGGTTGGGTTCTTTCATTTCACCGTTAGTTTTTAAATCATTCTGAATTGTTTTGTATTGTTCACCTTGGATTTATATTTGAAGGTGTTTTTTTTTGGCTGGGGGGAGAATAGACTGCCTTGTGAACGTTTTTGCAGACAGGTGATCTAGTTGACTGCACCCAGGGCTTTTTGTGAGCAGGAATGCACAGGAGTGCAGTTCTGGCTAGGTTGGCATCAAGGGGTGTGGCCTAATATGCAAAAGAGTCCCCGCTGGGCTTTTTCTACAAAAAAAGTGTGAAACCATGGTGATGTCAGGGTGATGGTGGCCTGATAGGCAAAAAAAAGCCCTGACTGCATATAAACAAACAAATTAGCAAATAATTTAAACCAATCTGCTTGAGCCAGTTTGAGTGTAGTGAGAGGGCCAGTTTGGGGTAGTGGTTAAGTGTGCGGACTCTTATCTGGGAGAACCGGGTTTGATTCCCCACTCCTCCACTTGCACCTGCTGGAATGGCCTTGGGTCAGCCATAGTTCTCATAGGAGATGTCCTTGAAAGGGCAGCTTCTGGGAGAACTCTCTCAGCCCCACCCACCTCACAGGGTGTCTGTTGTGGGGGGAGAAGATATAGGAGATTGTTCTTCTTGTTGCTGAAACTGTGCTTCTGGATAGGTCCATTGTACTATCTCCCCCCCCCCCCGATATTTTTATTTATGTATTTTCACCATAGACTAAGCATTACAGTCTGTTCCCATATGGCAAGTATGGCTGACACAACCCAGCAACCATATACGGGGGAAACAGCGCAAAGAGAGCACACAGCATTATAGGGAAATTGCATGTGGGGATATTTCTTTCAAGAATCGCTTTATGGCGGTGACTTTGGAAGACTAAGCTTGGGTTTACAGGTGCGCTCAGTCTGAACACTGTACTTATATTTTTGGTAAAATAGCAGAGTCCTGTACCTCCTTTAAGATGAACAAATTTTATTGTAGCATAAGCTTTCGAGAAACACAGCTCTCTTCATCAGATGCATGCATGCATTTCTTTGTGGGATCTAAGAGGGATGGATGGACAAACAGACAGAGGGCTTTTTTTGAGCAGGAACACACAGCAACGCAGCTCTGGCTGGCTTGTTGTCAGGGGGTGTGACCTAATATGCAAATGAGCTCCTGATGGGCTTTTTCTACAAAACCCCCCTAGATAGATGGATGGATGGATGGATGGATGGATGGATGGATGGATGGATGGATGGATAGATAGATAGATAGATAGATAGATAGATAGATAGATAGATAGATAGATAGATAGATAGATAGATAGATGGATGGATGGATGGATGGATGGATGGATGGATGGATGGATGGATGGATGGATGGATGGATGGATGGATGGATGGATAGATGGATAGATAGATAGATAGATAGATAGATAGATAGATGGATGGATGGATGGATGGATGGATGGATGGATGGATGGATGGATGGATGGATGGATAGATAGATAGATAGATAGATAGATAGATAGATAGATAGATAGATAGATAGATAGATAGATAGATAGCAATGTTCCCTCTACGCTGAGTTAGCGTGAGCTAGCTCACAGATTTTTAGCCTCCAGCTCACACATTTTTGGCCTAGCTCAGGAAGGATGACCCCAGAGCACACTGATTGATGCAGTCGCTCACAACTTTAATGCCAGGAGCTCACAAAATAGACTTTTTGCTCACAAGACTGCAGCTTAGAGGGAACATAGGTAGGCAGGCCGGCCGGCAGGCAGATGACAGACAGACAGACAGATCGCACCGGATTAACCCCGGATCCCCTGGGCACCTTTGAGCAGCCGCGCCAAAGGGCAGTCCCAGCTTTTTGACCTAGAAAAGCAGCCGGCTGCAGGAAGGGATGGGGGAGAAGGAGAGATGAAAGAACACGGTCCTCTCTAGGACCCGGCGAGCGGGCGGGGGGGAGCCGAGGCGAGGCGGCAGGCAAGGGAGGGAGGGAGGGAGCGAGCGCCGCCCGCCTGCCCAGCCTCCAGGAAGAAAAAAGTCGCCGAGCGTCTCTCTCTCTCTCCCTCTCCAGGCAGGCAGGCAGGCAGGCGAGGCAGGCGGGCTTCCCGAGGAGCACGCAGAACAAAGGCACCGGCTTGCAGGGCTGCGGGAGCCCCCCCCTCCCCCGCCGCCGGGCGGCTCCCCTTTGCTCCCGGGGCCAGGTGGTGCTGCGCCTCCTCCTCCTGCTGCGGCTGCTGCTGCTTGTGCATCGCCGCCCCTCCCTCCCTCCCTCCCCCTCTCCCCGGGAGCTTTTGCCTTTGCACCGGCTCGGAGGAGCGAGGGGAGGCGAGCATGGGATTGCTGCCGCGCCGCGGTCGTCTCGGCGCGGAGGGGGGACGCGGGCGGCCGGCGGCGATGCCAGGCGGGATCTGAGGTCTGCTCCCCCCCCCCCCAAGTCGATCCAGGCTCGGCCGCGACCCTCCCTCCTCCCCGGAGCTGCAGACGAGGGACATGACGAAGAGACCCCCCTAACGGCAGGTGTGTGCGTGTGGTTTGGGGCTCTTTTTTGGGGGGGGCTGTCTCCGGTGGGGGCGTGCATCTCGGGATCGCAGGTCTGGATTGCAAAGAGGGAGGGGTCGGGGTCGATCGGGTCCCCCCCTCCCCGCCGGCTGCACCTTCTCCTTTTTGGAAAAAAAGGAGGGGGGTCGTGGAAGGGGGCGAGAAAGGAGGCAGGTGAGAAAGGGCGGGGTGAGCACGGCGAGGGGGGTATTGCAACGGATGGGGGGCTCCCCCCCCCCCACGGCGCAGCGCACAAGGTTTATTTTGTTTTATTTTTGCAAGATTCGTCTCGAAATGGGAGGGAGGAGGAGGCGATTGTGTCCTAGGAAGACCGGGGGGGGGGCGTCTCGCAAGGCTTTGGTCGGGCGCCTTCTCCGCACCGGCGCGGCTAGAACAATGAGCCCCCCACCCGCCCGCTCCACCTGCAGCGAGGAAGGCTTTGCTACCGCTTACAGTGGCTCTGGAGCGGGGTTGGGGGGGGGGTATCGTTAGGGATGCTCTGAAATGCCGCTGTCAGCCCCCCCCCCAATGCAAAAAGGGCGCTTGGATCGACCAAAGGACACCCCCCCCCCAATGCAGGAGGGTCATCGGTCCCCCTTCTTCCAAGGAGGGGTTTGAATGAGGCCAGCCCCCACTCTACCTGTTTGACAGCAGGCTGACGCTTATTCCCCCTCCGCATTCTGCCTCCCCCCACTCTGCAGAACTACCTATAAATATATAGGGACAATGTCTTTTCTGAACGCCGTTTCTTCCCACTCGAGGGCAAAGAAAGGGAGAATGAGGGAGGGGGGGCTGGCAGGGAGGGGCCATCTCGCCCTTTCTTCTTGGGCTTTGGATCCCCGCGCCCCGCCCCCCCCCCCCCTTCGCCCCACTACGGTCGGCCTTCCAAGACCACCTGCTTAGCGGCTGTTTTCTAGGACCAGAGCTTAGATTTGTGCTACTCCCTGCCTTGCGAAATCTTTCTCCTAAATTGTATCAGGGCCTCTGAGAAGGGACTGGAATGGGGGGGGGGGGGGAGGCTAGACGGGAAGTTCTAGATCTGAGTAGTCAGTTTTTTCCCCCTCCCTCCGTTAGCATCCTCCCCCCCCCCACGCAGGAATCTCGCGTGTGCCTATATCAGGCTTTATTACAATGGATTTTTGACCTGAAAGACGCTCTGGTTCTCCCCTCCCCCTTCAGTCCGCAGACACAGCAGATTCTCCGGTGTGTGCTAGGTGGTGGTCTTCGTTCAAAGCAACAACGTGGAGGGGCCAGGAAATCCAATGCCAGATTCTCTGGGGTGTACTAGGTGATGGTCTCAGTTCAAAATAGGGCCACACCAATGCTAGATTCTCTGGAGTGTACTAGGTGGTGTTCTCTGTTCAAAATAAGGCAATACCACCCTACGTGAACTGGGCACTTGTGTTTCGAGAATCCTCCACAGTATCCTGGGGTTCTTTGTTAAGCATATCAAAGTGGGAAGAGTTTCCCAGCAGGCAGAAAGTTTTTTTTAAGGTGGGGGGACACCCCACTGTTTTACTGGAATGATCCATTTGCCAAGTATGGGGGAACAAGACGGACTTGAATGATGGTGAGGGAGAGGAGGAGGAAAGGGCTGGGTTTGTTTTCTTCTGCTAGCTGTAAAAAAAAAAAGAGGTATGCACCCCCCCCCCCCTAATGGGGTTGGATTGGATCTGGTTTGGGTACTGGGGTTCTGAGATCCATCCTTTTCGCCTGTTGTCACAGCTTTGATCTGATTTGCTGATGGCAGGGTGGCTGTTGTACCATCTTCCTCTCGGTTCCTGGGTAGACGAGCGAGGGGCTCAGACAATGGACAAATTCATTCTCAACTCCTTTTTATTTTTTTTAAAGAGCAGCCAAGCTCTTGAATTCAAATTCTCTCAGTCTCTTGTGCATTGCTTTCTAGCGGGTAGCAAATAGGTTTCCGAATGCTTATCGAACGCTTCCTCGGAAATGCTGGCTCTCATAGCTGTTATCCATACGTTATCTCCTTTGTTGATTTTGACGCTGCTCTTTTCCAAAGGCTGTTTGCAACTCCTAGCCTGCGACAACATCTGCCATATCTTTGCAGCTGTACCTCTTAGGATAACGGCAGCAACGGTTGTTTGTTTGTGGCCGCAGATTTCCACGGCACTGTTCTGTTGCGCTGCTGCTTCCTCTGTTGACTGTGTGGTGGGAAAGAGGTGGAATGGGAACCTAAGGACATAAGAAAAGCCCCTGCTGGATCAGACAAGTGGTCCATCTCATCCAGCATCCTGTCTCCCACAGTGGCCAATCAGTTCCTCGCTCTGGGATTCAGAGGATTAGTGCCTCTGGATGAGATTTTTTTTGGTATGTGTGTTCATGCATGCAGGCATGCCTTGAAGTCACAGTTTTCTAGCAACCCCTAATGGGACTCAGATGTTTCAGAGAGGTGACTTGCTATTTTTTGCCTCTGCATCCCAGCCCTGGTATTCCTTGGAGGTCTCCCATCCAAGTACTTGCCAAGGTCAGTGTAGTGGCAGTCTCCCATCCAAGTGGATGGAGGTCTCCTATCCAAGTACTTGCCAGTTTGGTGTAGTGGTTAAGTGTGCGGACTCTTATCTGGGAGAACTGGGTTTGATTCCCCACTCCTCCACTTGCAGCTGCTGGAATGGCCTTGGGTCAGCCATAACTCTCGCAGAGTTGTCCTTGAAAGGGCAGCTTCTGGGAGAGATCTCTCAGCCTCACCCACCTCACAGAGTGTCTGTTGGGGGGTGGGAGGTAAAGGAGATTGTGACCGCTCTGAGACTCTGAGAGATCAAGATTGCTTGGGCTATCCTGGCCAGGGCTTTTCTCTCTTTTTGGTGATTTTTAGAAATGCTTCTGAATATGGAAGCATGGTCACTATGGTGAGTGAGAAGGTTTTCCCTCTGGACTCCCTTTAGTCTCAGGATCCCAGGTGTTTCCTAAAGCACAATAAATCAGTGATTTCTCCCACACTTAAAAAACAATAGTAGCTCAGAACATCAAGGTAACAGAAATTCTGTGCCAAGAAACACTGGATTCTGCAATCAGAATAAATTATCCAAAGTGTGTCTGCATTTCCTTGATTGCTTTGTGGAACCTGGACATACAAAGAAGCCTTGATACTGATTTCACACTGGTGTTGCTCTGCCCTCAGGCTTCTGCCCCCCCCCCCAAATTTTAATCCTTAAAAGACAGCATCACAAAGCCATGAGGGGAACTGGAGGGAGCCACACATCAAAATGCAGCTGCAGAGCAACTTGTGAGGAATCGGTAGCTTGCGCCAGGGAAAACAGAAACTTGGGGGGTGCAACAATGCTAGTGAGAAACTGGTGTGAGTCAGTTGTCTACAGCCATCTCTTCCACCTTTCCAGACTAGGATTCGCTTTTGGTCCCATGGACATTGGCATGGGACCTGCTAAAATGTAAGCCTATGACATCACAGGAGGAGGAGCCAGAGCAATGATGACCTCACTGGTCAAGGTCAGAATCTCAGTGGACCGCAGAACAATATTGCTGGGGACAGGAAACACAAGCTCTGCACCAAGAGATGTACCAAAGCAAGCCCAAGGGTTCCATGCATAAGAAAATCTTCAGCACTGCAGATGGACGCTCAGCAGTGTCTTTGTTTCATTTGTGCATGCACTCATAGCTGTTCTTCCAAAGAACATTAAAAAAAAAATATGGCAGGTGCGCAGCTGGGCATGCCTCAGAAAGGTGGAGCTCTGCGACCCACCCGAAGGTATCACCCTGCAGGCTGAAGACCTCTGGTCTACGCTGCTGGTGAAAGGTCATAAAGCTGCCTTATAACAGACCAATGGCCCATCAAGGAAGCAAATCTCCAAGGTCCCAGGTGGAGGTCTTTCACATCTAAGTGGAGATACTGGGGACTGAACTTACTACAAGCAGATGCTGTACCTTGAGCTGGGGCCACTGCCTTCTTTCCAACACCAGCTTCTTGAGATCCTTTAACTGGAATTTCCAGTCAAGTAGCCCGGTCTGCCATTTTCAATCAGCGATACATACAGCAACTGCTTTGCATGCAGAAATTCCCAAGTTCAGTCTCTGGTTATCTCCAGTTTGGTGTGGAGAGCGAGTTTGGCATAGTGGTTGAGATCAATGGATTGTAATCTGGAGAAGTAGGTTTGATTCCCCACTCCTCCTCTGCATGCAGCTAGCTGAGTGACCTTGGGTCAGTCCTGCTTCCCTCAGAGGTGTTCTCTCAAGAGCAGAACTCTCTCAGCCCCACCTCCCTCCCAGGGTGTCTGTTGTGGGGAGAGGAAGGGAAGGTGATTGCAAGTCGCTCTGAGACTCTGAGTGAAGGGTGGGGTATAAATCTAACCTCTTCCCCCTCCTCCTATAGATAATGTGAAAGGCCTCCACTTGAGATGCCGGAGGGCTGCTGATCGTCAGAGTAGGTGATGCAGAGTAGGTGGACCTTGGTCAGCCTGACTCAGCAGAAGGCAGCATCATGGATTCCAAGCAAGGAGAGGTCCTCCCGGATTCCACCTGGGACCTTCTGCATGCAAAGCATGTGCTCTGCCAGAGAGTTGTGGTCCCTCCCTAACTTGTCCAGTAATTTTTAGTGTTTCGCATTTTTGTCTATTGTCTGAGTACAATGGATGAAAACAATCACTGCCACCATCTGGAGGCCCCTCTTCTCTGTCCAGCATCACAAGACTTGGCAACAAAGCTGCTGGTGAAATTAGGTAAAACTGGGCTTTTTTGTAGCTCGGGAGCCGTTTTTGAGCATTGGGCTGCAATTGCCAAAGTGTCCGAAGGATATTGGAAAGAGTGGAGACCTCTCGAGTCTCAGTGGCTACTCCGTGATTCCAAGTATATAGACTTTTGAACGATTCCATCAGGTGGGCCTCTGGTGGGTCCAGATGCCCCAGCACCTGGTTTGCCCCCACCGGGCAGCGCTCGGATTTCCTAACCTTAGGTGGTGGCAGCAGTAGGGAGTGCAGGGGTTGGGGTGGGGGGAGACATTATCTGTATTTGAATGCTGCAGAAGCAATGTATCCAGTGGTATCCTCTGCCAAATGCTTGGATCTAAAGGCTGGAGCTAGATCTGTAATTCATCTAGAAGAAGAAGAAGACTGCAGATTTATATCCTGCCCTTCTCTCTGAATCAGAGACTCAGAGCGATTTACAATCTCCTATATCTTCTCCCCCCACACCCTGTGAGGTGGGTGGGGCTGAGAGGGCTCTCACAGCAGCTGCCCTTTCAAGGACAACCTCTGCAAGAGCTATGGCTGACCCAAGGCCATTCCAACAGGTGTAAGTGGAGGAGTGGGGAATCAAACCCGGTTCTCCCAGATAAGAGTCCACACACTTAACCACTACACCAAACTGGCTCTCCACATCAAACTAGCTCTCCAGTTTATTACTTTAAATTTCTATTCTGCCCTTTCTGAAATGAGCTCAGGGAGGGTCACATCAAAACTTGTGACCTAGCCACTACATTACACTGCATGCAGTAGGTCTTCCCCTTTCAGGGACAACTCCTGGAGAGCTATGGCTAACCCAAGGCCATTCCAGCAACTGTAAGTGGAGGAGTGGGAAATCAAACCCGGTTCTCCCAGATAAGAGTCCGCACACTTAACCACTATACCAAACTGGCAATCCCGAATAATGTCTAGATGTCCAGAAGATATCTAGAACATTCATCCATTTTTCCTGGACGCTCATGAAGGAAAGGCCCCTCAGTGGCTATTAGCCATGCTGTCAAAATGGAACCACCACGTTCAGAGGTGGTGACACTTTGAATACCGATTGTTGTTATTCAAGAATCCAGAGGAACTTCAGCCTCCGTACGCAGCTGAGAGATGGACCTTCGAGTTGGCCATGGATGCTGGACTAGACGAACCACAGGTCTGATCCAACAAAACTGCTTTTATGAATTAGCTATGGACTGGATTGGTGTCTTCCTGGATCTTGAATTATAGGAGGACCAGCATTAGTTTGGGCTCATTGTTCTTTCTGTTCGAGATGCCCTGAGGGTGATCGTGGATGGATCCGGTTGGGGTATATCTGGTTCACAGATTCTTTGCTGTTCCTTGGGAGCTTTACTCCTGTGTGATTATCTCAGATTTCCCTTCACGTGCCCAGACTTGACAAAGTCCACATGCAGCGGGGTCTGGAAAGGAAGTCATCTTCTCATAAGGGGGTCTTAGCCTGCCCTGGTGGCTAAATCTGGGTGGGTTCTGACACTCAGCTCAATTTGGAATCGGCTCTGTACCTGGGTAGCCCAGGCTAGCCCATTAGATCTCAGAAGCTAAGCTGGGTTGGCGCTGGCTAGTATTTGGATAGGTGACCTTCAAGGAATATCAGGAGCATGATGCAGATGCAGGCAATGGCAAACCGCTTCTGAAACATCTCTTGCCTTGGTGTAAGGGGCTCATAGAGAAGAAGAAGAAGACTGCAGATTTATACCCCGCCCTTCTCTCTGAATCAGAGACTCAGAGCGGCTTACAATCTCCTATATCTTCTCCCCCCACAACAGACACCCTGTGAGGTGTGTGGGGCTGAGAGAGCTCTGACAGAAACTGCCCTTTCAAGGACAGCTCTGCAAGAGCTATGGCTGACCCCAGGTCATTCCAGCACGTGCAAATGGAGGAGTGGGGAATCAAACCGTGATCTCTCAGATAAGTGTCTGCGCACTTAATGACTACACCAAACTGCTCTCCAGTTTATTACTTTAAATTTCTATTCCATCCTTCCTGAAATGAGCTCAGGGAGAGTCACTCAAAACCTGTGACCAAGCCACTACATCACACTGCACACAGTAGGTCTTCCCCTTTCAAGGACAACTCCTGCAATAGCTATGGCTGACCCAAGGCCATTCCAGCAGCTGCAAGTGGAGGAGTGGGGAATCAAACCCGGTTCTCCCAGAAAAGAGAGCTATGGCTGACCCAAGGCCATTCCAGCAGGTGCAAGTGGAGGAGTGGGGAATCAAACCTGGTTCTCCCAGATAAGAGAGCTATGGCTGACCCAAGGCCATTCCAGCAGTTGCAAGTGGAGGAGTGGGGAATCAAACCCGGTTCTCCCAGAAAAGAGTCCACTCACTTAACGACTACACCAAACTGGCTCTCATACACATATACATCTCATATACATCATCTGCCCAATGCTTTTGCTATCCATCAGCAATATTTCCAACACCCTTGAAACGCGGGCTGAAATTAATCTTCATGTTGCATGTTGAAGGCTGAGAGGAACTCTAAGGCATGGCAAGTCGACAGCTGAGCTGGGAACTGAGCCAAGGGCATCCAGATGGAACCAGGATACGACCTTCCCCTGCTTCACTGATGCCATGGGAGTGCTTTCAGAAGGGATGTGAAAGCCCCATTCGATCCTCACCCAGTGGAAACACACGTACAGACGAACACACACACACACACGCAAACACCCTGCAATTCCACAAACGTGGCTGACGTGGCCCGTAAAATGGAAAGCGACTATTTTTATCTCAAATGATACTCCCTAGAAATGTGACTGATTAATTTGAATGATCTGGATGGAAACGCATCCTCCAGGGAACAGCTGCTGTGTTAAAGATAGGCATCCTCCTTGGCCAATCTCCACGTTTTATTTTAATTTTTTTTTGGCACAGAGGAGCGGAGCATCATGGCGCAATCCTCAGGCAGGTGACGCTCTCTGCACTGGAAAATGAAGGACCTGGTATTTCTAGGACTGGGAGCTGGGCCGCCTTGGGTGGTCTAACTCTGGCGTCTCGTACCGAGAAAGGACTCCCCTCAACACTTGCTCCCTGCGGCCCTTCAACCGCAGATGTCGGGGATTGAACTTGGGACCTTTCACGTGCACGATCCCTTATCTCTGAGCCGTGGCTCTTCCCACCACCTCCTTCTCCGCTCCTTTGAGAGTTGACATGACAGGAAGTTCAAAGAGTGATTGATGGCACTTCTTACAACACGGGCCCGAGAGGGGCACGCTCACACTGCCGGTAAAAGCCGACAAAATTAAAATTCTTCCCAAACAGCTGGATTTTTGTTGTTGTTGAAAAGAGAACATGAAAACGGGGGGAAGGGAACCAGCGACACCCAGGATCCTTACCTGCTCTTCCCGTGCTTGGAGCTTGAAGGCTTTCTATTATTTTGCCCAAAGGATTCTAACTTTGCCTCTCCTGTTGTCTTGGGGCAGTTTACAAGACAGTTAACACGAACAAGATGCAGCTGCCTTCTACCAAATTAGAATCCTTAGTCCATCAAGGTCAGTATTGTCTACTCGGACTGGCAGCCGCTCTCCAGGTCTCAGATAGAGGTCTTTCCCATCACCTCCTGCCTGGTCCTTTAAACTGAAGATGACGGGGTTTGAACTTGGAACCTTCTGCACACCAAGCAGATGCTCTAGGGCTGAGCCACAGTCTCTCCCCCGTGCAGATCATAGCAAATACAGCCACTAGACGTCATTAGACTTGTATCCTGCTTTTAAAAAAACACACCTTGCAGTTATAACGACAAAAAAATTCGCATCACACAGAGAACACACACAAAACCCCGTTGCTGGCAATCACTTTGGATGCACTCTGGAATGTACACAGGCAATGTTTGGATTTTTGAGTGACTCCCTTACCAGTAGCAATTGGCTGATTGCTCTTGGAATCCCAACTATTCCCAGCTCGGAAGGCTTCTCCCAGACCAGTTCATCTGTAACTACATGGACTTTCAAGATGACTTCTTTGGCACCCTGACCTTGATAGCCCAGGTAAGCCTGATTGCGTCAGATCTCAGAAGCTGAGCAGGGCCAACCCTGGCAAGTCCTTGGATGGGAGTCCTCCTTAGCATACCAGGACTGGGAGGCAGAGGCAGGCTGTTTCAAACCATTTCTCTGAACATCCTCCGTGCCCCAGTAGGGGTCACCAGATGTTGCCATGACTTCCAGGCACACATGCATACTCACACACAAATACAGAAAATACCAGAGAGAGAGAGAGAGAGAGAGACAGAGAAAGAGAGACAGAGACAAAGAGCGCTGATTTCTTTGGCTGCTGTGGCTAAGCTTCTACACGAAGACAGAAATAGAGGGTAGTAAGAAGCCAAGCAGGTCAGTATTTTGGATGGGAGACCACCAAGGAAGCCCAGGGCCGCTATGCAGAGGCAGGCAAGGGCAAACCACCTCTGCTTGTCTCTTGCCTTGCAGACCCGATGGGGTCATCGTAAGTCAGCTGTGACTTGACAGGGGGAAAAAAACCCATTGCTAGCTTGGTTCTGTCCAAGCTGGATCACTGGGCTGTGAAATAAAGGAAGAATGGGCAAAAGTCAAGGCCTGGCAGGCAGGCACAGAATAGCAGAATTGGGGGAGGGACGGTGGCTCAGTGGTAGAGCATCTGCTTGGGAAGCAGAAGGGCCCAGGTTCAATCCCTGGCATCTCCAAAAAAGGGTCCAGGCAAATAGGTGTGAAAAACCTCAGCTTGAGACCCTGGAGAGCCACTGCCAGTCTGAGAAGACAATACTGACTTTGATGGACCAAGGGTCTGATTCAGTATAAGGCAGCTTCATATGTTCAGCAGGAGAGCTGTCCAGCAGTGCCTTGGAGTTTGGCAGGGGTCTGTGACCAGAGAGCTGTCCAGGAAAAACTAGCAACTGGAGGAACTCAGTATGGGTGTCACACTGACAACTTTCACATGAGAAAGGAAGGAAGGAAGGAAAATAGATGGGTGGAGGGAGGGAGAGGTGGAAAGAAAGCAACTTAAACTATAAATGCCTTCTCCAAGTCAGCTGACAGGGTGGTGGGGGCTTCGAGAGCTGCACAATATGTGTAGAAGAGTCACATGGGGCTCCTGAGCCATAGTTTGGCTACCCCCTGGATTAAGTAGTTCCAGTCCCAAAATGTTGCAGCTATTGTACATGTGAGAGTTTTTGTGGTCTGCATGGTTGCCTTGGCCTGACTTGGATGGTTCAGGCTAGTTTGATCTCATCAGATCTCAGAAGCTGAGCAGGCTCAGCCCTGGTTAGTATTTGGATGGGAGACCACCAAGGAATACTAGAGTGGCCACACAGAGGCAGGCAAGGGCAAACCACCTCTATTCTGCCCTTCCTGAAATGAGGGCAAACCACCTCTGAACAGCTCTTGCCTTGAAAATCCTATCAATAAAATCCAACAAAACAAGTCTAGCTCACCACCTTGTGGACTGGGGACAAGCTGTGGCTCAGTGGCAGAGCCTCTGCTTGGCGTGTAGGTCTCAGGTTCGAGCCCCAGCATCTCCACTTAGGTAGAAGGTGATGGGAAAGACCTCAGCCTGAGACCCTGGAGAACTTGCTGCCAGTCTGAGTAGACAATAACTGATTTAATGGACCAGCGATCTGATCCAGTCTAAGGTAGAGCTACGTGATTGGTCATGCCATTCACAAAATCAGAGAGAGTTTTATGGGGACTAAGAGGTACACAGTGAGAACTTTCCCACAGAGTTTCATAAAAGCCAATGAGAATATCAGCAAGAGCATGGAGTTTATCATTAAAAGATTTTTTTGTGCATTAGCTGGTTTTGAGATGCTGGCTGGCTGGCTGTGCATGCACAGAATCTCTTTTTCACATTCCAAGCTGGAGAAGAACTTTTTGGGGAAATGATGCTCTATTGATAATACAACTGAGTGTTTCCAGATGGCCACGTTCATATTCCAAATCAGGCCATGACAAAACATCAGGAACAACTTATCAGTCCCTTGATATGTACGAAAGGAAAACATTGTCAGTTTGAAGGGGCAGAAGATGCTTCGCTTTCCCTCTCATGAACTTGCAGGCAGACTTTTTGCCTTCATAGCAGAAATTCTTTCTTCGGACTTCATAGATGCCCTTTATATACACTGGCAAAGCTCCGCCCCCTCCCTCCCTCCCCCCACCCCTCTCTCCCTCTGACATCTGATTTTCATGTCTTGCAGCTCTCAGACATCTGACATTTATTCTATGTGGCTCTTGTGTTAAGCAAGTTTGGCCACCCTTGATCTGGATCCTCAGGAGGGTCCCAAAAGTACTATCTCCTTGGCTAGGAGCCCCTACATACAGGGCAGCCATTTTTATTGCCTCTTGGCTCATTGCAACCAACATCTTGGGATGCAGCAGTACATGAAGGCCAAGTCACAAAGGCTGGCTTGTTCCTCTTCCTAGGGCATGGGTTGGGTTTCCTGCTCTCGACAGTCTTGGCCTTCTCCTGACCTTGTCATCCAGGAAGTCATTACTCTGCCACTGCCTCTTCCTGGCATGTGACTCTGACAACTTCCTATCGCTTCTAATTTGTTTGCAACTTGGTGGATCCTGGATTTGGTGGGCCCCAGGTCTGTAAAAGTTGAAGAGCACTGCGCTGAAGTTTTTGGTTGGTTGGGCCAAGAACCCAAAGTGCACCTGTTTCTATTCTGTCCTATATTGGCTCCGGTGTGTTACTGTAACAGGAAATTAAATGGGAAATGTTACCAGTTTCCTTTCCATTGAACAGCAACTGGAGGCTTTTGTGTATCAAATCTCCCATCGACTTCTCAGTAAAGTACCAATGCAGAGGATTCGGTACTATGCAAATCTAATGAATTAATTATTAATCAGTTAAAAGGCAGATGATTTATCTGTCAACCATTCTTTAATTGGTTGACAGCATTATTAAAAAGCCAATGCGGCACAGCAAACAGAGCATCAGACTAAAAACTGAGGCAACCAGTTTCTAATCTCTGCTCAAAACCCTGGTGTGCCATCATAGCTTGCCGGGTGACCCTGGGTCCATCACAATTTCACAGCCTCACCTATCTGACTAGGTAGAGAGCCAGTTTGGTGTTGAGGTTAAGAGTGCAGACTCTTAATTTGGGAGAACCGGGTTTGATTCCCCACTCCTCCACTTGCAGCTGCTGGAATGGCCTAGAGGAGCAACAGATGGTAGACATTTGAAGCAGTAGAAAGGACTGCATCACCATAGACAACTGCATATGACGCATTCCAGTTTTTGCATGAAAACACCTTGTAAGTAGAAAACTAGCACTGCAGGGAGAAAACTATTACCCGTCTCTCCCGGCTCGCTGTGCACATCTAGTTCCAGAATAGTCTGATGTAGCATCGTCTGTTGTACCCCCGGGGCATTTTACTACCATGTTTTCCTCTGCACGTAAACATGTGATGAGGATTCAGAATTCACATCAGGAGCTTTACAAGAACTTAGATCCAGGGATGAAAATGAGGCAAATCGGACCTGGAAGAAAATTTCGACCTGGCGAGAGATGGAATCGGCTGGCCAAAAGGGGGTCCTGGGGCTTGAGTTCCGTAGAATCATAGAGTTGGAAGGGACCTCCAGGTCATCTATTCCAACTCTCTGCACGATGCAGGAAATTCACAAATACCTCCCCTCTCCAGGCCCCCAATGACCCCCGCTTCATGCCCAGAAGATCCCAAAAACCTCCCAACTGGCTTGGAGGAAAATTGCTTCCTATCCTGACCCCAAAGTGGTGATCAGTATTTCCCTGGACATGTAAGAAAGCCCCAGGAGAACTGAGCGCTCTCTCCCCCACTCCCTTTCGACTGTTTTCACTGCACCAGCAAGACCCGGGAGGGAAGCCAGCCAACGCAGGCAGTGGGTGCTACCGAGGACACACACACACACAGAGATTGTGCCCGAGGCTGAAGGAATGATGGCAAGGCAACCTGCTGGGACTGATAGGAGCAAAGGATGTGATAGATTTGGGGAGGGGTGTGTGTGTTTGGGACAAGGAACCCAAGCAAAACCAGGAGGCTGGGAGAGCAGGTGGAGGAGCTAGAAAGGCAGGGATGGGCAGTCAGAGACCGGCCACCTGAGTGGCAGGCAGAAAAGACAAAGGGAAGAGCAGTGGAGAGAGGGAGAGAAGAGTTAATGGGGCTTTGTCTGCCGCAAGATGCAGAGCTGTTGTAGCTGGGAGAGTCAGAAACCGCAGAACGCGGCTGGGAAGAAGAGAATCCGGAGCTCTGGGGGAGTCTCTCTTTCTCTCCCTCCCTCTCAGCCATCGCTGCTTTCCCAGAAATGGGGAATTGAGAGAGAAGGAAAGAGAGCGAGATCACTGCATCTAAGTAAGACTGGAGTTCAGACAGGATTTATCTGGGCTAAAACTTTGGGTTGCCAACCTCCAGGTAGGGCCTTGAAGATCTCCTGGAATTACAACTGATCTCCAGTCTGAGATCAGTTTCCCCTGGAGGAAAAGTCCACTTTGGAGGGTAGAACCCATGGCATTACGCTCCTACTGAGCTTCCTCTCCTAAATCCACCTTCCCTAGACTCTGCCCCCCAATCTCCTGGCATTTTCCCAAGCTGGAGTTGGTAACCTGATCCACACTGGGCCAGTTGACTATTACATATTTAAGCCAACCTTCCTGTAGTTCATCACAACATGCAGAATTCCCCCTTCTTTCAGGGGAGATAGGTTAGGCTAAGAGAATGCGATTGGCCCAAGGTCGCCCAGGGAAGCTGAGCGGGGATTTGAACTCAAGGCTATCCAAACGGTTACACTAAACCAGCATTCTGTGCGTGGGAAAAGGTGGGGAATGCCCTCAGCCCGTGAATTGCGTTTGCCCTTAAGGGCAGCAGAGTGGAAGCTGTGTGCCGTGTTGGGCCCGATCTACCAGGAAGTTCTGTTGCTGAAGCTTCACTGGAATGAACTGCTTTGGGGGTGAAGAGTGGGAAATACTGTCCAAACTAACCCTTTGTCTCCAGAGGAAAGATGAGCTGCCTTTTTCTGGCTTTTGTGAGTCCTAGTGGGTAGCCATGTTGGTCTGAAGCAGTAGAATGTTTGCGTCCAGGGGCACCTTTAAGACCCACCAAATTTTATTCAAGGTGCGAGCTTTTGTGTGCAGGCACACTTCCTCAGATACATAGAAATGGAAGTTAACAATTCACACACACACATATATGAACTGTTAACTTCCATTTCTATGTATCTGAGGAAGTGTGCCTGCACACAAAAGCTCGCACCTTGAATAAAACTTGGTGGGTCTTATATATATCATACAGCTTAACAATGTTTTGACGTATGCAAAGGCCAAACTAATAGTGACCTGATGACCATATAAACTTAACTTGTTATTGCTATAAGATGTTTCTTTACATCCGCCTGGCACCCTCGATCCCCCCATGACTGAATGCCAACACTTCCATCTTGTTTTAAAGTGTTAAATGCTCTGAATATTTTAAGTATTGTTTTTATCAGGGGACATTTTGTAGAAAAAAAGGTGCAGGAGCTCAGTAGCATATCTCATTTGCCTACACCCCGGGATCTGTGTGCAGAGAGAACTCCCCACTGCATGCAGACCCTGACTGGAGGTTCAGGAGCTGTGCTCCTGTTGAATTCAAGCCCTGGTTTTTATGGTTTTCACTTGATTTTTGTTGTATTAAATTTCATTGTTGTAAACTGCTCTGAACCCCACCCAAGCTGGGAAGGGACAGTTAACTCCCCCCCATAATTTAATAAATTATATAAATATATAAACTGTTAGCTTCCATTTCGACGTATCTGAGGAAGTCTGTGTGCACATGAAAGCTCATACCTTGAATAAAACTTTGTTGGACTTAAAGGTGCCGCTGGGTTTAGACTTTGTTTTGTGAATCCTTTTAGATCTTCATGCACAAATGTAGGTGTAGAAAATGGTACTCAGTGCAGGATTGATCACACATGAAACTAGATTTCACTGAATCAGACCCTCAGTCCGTCAAAGTCAGTATGGTCTGCTTAGGCTGACAGCTGCTTTCCAGAGTATCAGGCCGAGGCTTTCACATCAACTACTGCCTGGCCCTTTTAACTGGAGATGCTGGGGATCGAACCTGGGACTTTCTGCATGCCAAGAAGATGCTCTACCACTGAGCCACAGCCCCTTCCCTCTCGTGCTGTTGGGTTTTGTTTGAAGCAAGTTTCTGGTCCATCCCTCACCCCCGCCTTTAGAGAAGAGGGTGTGGACAAAGCTTGTTGAAATTCTAGAACAGGGGTGGCCAAACTGTGGCTTGGGAGCTGCATGTGGCTCTTTCGCATGTATTGTGTGGCTCTCAAAGCCCCCGCTGCCCCATTGCCTGACTTGGAGAAGGCATTTGTCTCTTTAAATCACTTCTCCAAGCCAAGCCAGCCAGCAGCTTGGAGAACACATTTAAAGTTAAAGTTGATTTCTTTCCACCTCTCCCTCTGCCGTCGACCCTCTTTCCCTCCCTCCCACACCTGATGTTCATGTCTTGCGTCTGACTTTATTCTATGTGGCTCTTATGTTAAGCAAGTTTGGCCACCCCTGTTCTAGAGACTGGAGCGGTGGTATAACCAAAATTGGGAGTGGTTGGCATTCCAGTGCTCTGTCAAGATCCTTACTCATCTGCATGATCAGCACAAGTCGACATTAGCGCTTAAAATAAGAGAAATGATGCAATTTACAAGTCATTTTCGCAAGCTGGGAACTGAAGCTTATCTTGGTGCAGAATTTGTATTGTCTGGGCACAGAATTTTCATTCATTCAGTCAGTTCAATTCATCCGTACACTGCCCTTTTCCCCAGTGGGTCCCAGAGCGGCTGACTGCATTCTCCTTTCCTCCATTTTATCCTCACAACCACCCTGTGAGGTAGGCTAGGCTGAGGGAGTGGGACTGGCCCAAGGTCACCCACTGAGCTTCCAGGGCACGAGTGGGATTTGAACCCCAGGCTCCTGGATACTAGTCTGGCACTCTCAACTTCTACACTGCACTGGCTTTCATTTTGTATCTTTGACTCTCATTTTGTATCTTCGACTCCCATTTTGAACCTTTGCACAGAATTTTAAGGGCTGGTTCCCCCCCCCCCCCAGTATTTTTTGTACTTATATGTGCATGTGTGAGTGTGTGTGTGCACCTGGAAGTCATGGCAACCTCTGTTGACTGACCCCTATTGTGGGCCTGAAGGATGTTGAGGGAGGTGGCTGAATAAAGCCTGCCTCTGCCCTCCCGACTGCTGGTATTCCAAGTACTTGCCAGAGTCAACCCAGCTTAGCTTCTGAGATCCAATGAGATCGGGCTTGCCTGGGCTATCCAGGTCAGGACTGACAAGCATGCCATCTTCAAGTACTTAAAGGGCTGCCCTATATAGAGGATGGGGCGGAGGTGTTTTCTGTGGCCCCAGAACGTCAGACCAGAACCAGCAGGATTAAATTAAATCAAAAGAGTTTTTGGCTAAACATCTGGAAGAACTTCCTGACAGAGCGGTTCCTTAGTGGAACAGGCTTCCTCGGGAGGTGGGGGGGGGCTCTCTTTCTTTGGAGGTTTTCAAACAGAGGCTAGAGGGCCATCTGACAGCAATGAGGATCCTGTGAACTGAGGCAGAATTTAGGGAGAAAGTATGAATGTGGGGGCGGGGAGTATTTGGGAGTTTCCTGCATAGTGCAGAGGGTGGGACTAGACGACCCTGGAGGTCCCTTCCAATTCTATGATTCAGTGTCAAATGGGGCGCTTGTAACAAATGAGATGGACACCTCTGTTTAGAGCCTATCCTCTCCCTTAAGCTGTCACTTCCTGATTTCTGTTGGAGACCGGTTGCAATTCTGGGTGATCTCCAGGCCCTGCCTGGAGGCTGGCGACCCAAGTTGGTGCCTTGGATAGAGCGTACACCGAGGTCATGGAAGTTTAGGTCATGAAAGTAAAACTTCTGTAGACATCGAGGAGGGACTTCTTTTTGTAATGATGCAGCAATTAAATAAGCTCAGATAAATCTTCAAGTCCCGTGGTGCTGATCCAGGAGACATGTCGAGGGGCTAAAGAATGAAGCAGCTGAGCAGTAAACAGAGCCAGATCATTTCTCATCGAACAATGTAGACAATCCAGAGGCCTGGATGGAAGCCAAGGGAAAGACGGGTGCTTTGCAGAAGTTGCTGAACTGCGCTGTGGCTTTGCGAAGCTGGGTCCGGCCACACGCAGCGATTGACGGTGATTCCATCGGTGTTAGAATTCCACGAGTGTACCGTGGTTGGGTCAGGTCTTCCCTGGGAGAGAAAGGGCTTGTGCATTTGCAAGAAGGGAGAGGACAGACTGTAATGCACGCAGTTCTCTTCCCCCTTTCAGAAGATGACTTTCAATGGAGTCCCTTCATCAGAGAGGGACTGGATAACTGGTAACCCTGGTAACAACTGGGCAAAAGGTGTGCCGTTGCCATGGTTTATGGGATGTGCAAAGGAAGCAATGCGCTGGGTGGGGAGGGGGAGAGACAGGCGCGGGGCTGCCCGTATGCGAGGGTCGCGTCTCGCTAGACGAGAGTGCCGAATTTATGCGCCAGCACGCCAGGAGGGACAAGATCTACACTGCTGGGTTTCTTTCCAAATTATTCAAGGGGGATGGGAAGACATTGCCCTTTCCTGACCGCCGATTGCATTTGGAAGAGAGAAGCCGCAGTTTGGGCACCTGCAAAATGTAATTGCCCAGCGAGACAGTTCTCCTGAGGAACCGCAGCCCACCTCGATTCCAAAGCAAAACAGTTAACCTCCCCCCACCCCCCAAGGAGACCTGGGAAAACACAATTTTGTGGGCACCTGCAACTTGAGAAGCCCAACACTGAGACCTGCCTGTCGGCTGCAATTCAAAACATCCCCTTCCTCTGAATGAAGACTAACTTCCCAATGCCTCGAAAGATTTCTTTTTTCATTGTGTGTGTGTGTGTGTGTGTGTGTGCGCATATGTGCTGGGAAGTCATAGCAACGTCTGGCAACTCCAACTGGGGCATGGAGGCTGTTCAAAGAAGTGGCTCGATAGCAGCCTGCCTCTGCCTCCCAAACCCTGGTATTCCAAAGAGGTCTCCCATCCACGGACTTGCCAGGGTCGGCCCTCCTTGGCTACCTTGCGACCTAGGAACTGCTACTGATTTATTCCAAGGCTGGTTTAATCAACAGTAGTGAGAGGTCCCCATTTTTCAGTCTTGCATCTGTCTCGAACTCAGCCTCAGCCCCACCAACCTGGGGCAGGGTAGCCAAACTGTGGCTCAGGCGCCTCATGTGGCTCTTTCACACATATTGTGTGGCTCTTGAAGCCCCCATCGCCCAGCTTGGAGAAGGCATTTCTCTCTTAAAATCACTTATTCAAGCCAAGCCAACATGCCAGGAGGGGCTTGGAGAATGCATTGAAAGTTAAAGTTGCTTTATTTCCACCTCTCTCCCCCCCTCTTTCCTACCTTCCTCTCTATTGCTTTATCCCCGTCGAGTTCATGTTCTGTGGGTAGTGGGGAGACAGCTTCTGTCAGTAAAAGTGCATGCAGGAGAAGGGTGAAACCCTCCTTGCTATGCTGGGACTCTGATTCTAATCCTGGCGTTGTGCAGCTGCTGTGTCCCTACCTAGAAACACAGGGGGTCCTGATCTCCCTGCGTCAACTTGTGCCTGGCCGGAAGAAGCCGCTGTTGGAGATTTCACGAGGCAGCAGCACCCAGAACACTTGGCTGAAAAGCTGGGGCAGCTGCTGTGCCGAGTCCCAGACATGGTAGGGTGAGTTTCACCTGGCAGTAGGCAGCTGATGCACCTGGACGTCTGCACGACTGGCGGGAATTTTGCCCAGTGGGTCATGGAAGCTTTCTAGGGAGGATTCTCAGAAAGCCTGTGCCTTGCACAATTTAGTCATGGTGTGTGGGACAGGAGGGGGGATTCCTCCCTGGTGAACTCGCAACTTGCTCAGAGGCACCCTAATCTCTGAGTGTTACAAAACACAGTCTGGAGCAAAGTTGGGTGCAGTTTAAGCCATTGGAGATTTGCAAGCCCTCACCTGGATAGACTGGGACAGCCTAGCTCAGGGTTGACCAAACTGCAGCTCAGGAGCCACATATTGTGTGGCTCTCAAAGCCCCCCCCCATTGGCCAACTTAAAGAAGACATTTCTCTCTGTAAATCACTTCTTTAAATTACTTCAACTGGTGGCTTGGAAAATGCATTTAACGTTGCTTTATTTATGCTTCTCCCTCCCTCCCCATCTTCCTTCCTTCCTTCCTTCCTTCCTTCCTTCCTTCCTTCCTTCCTTCCTTCCTTCCTTCCTTCCTTCCTTCCTTCCTTCCTTCCTCCCTCCCTCCCTTCCTTCCATGTTCATGCCCTGTGGCTCTCAAACATCTGATGTTTATTGTGTGTGGCTGTTATGTTAAGCAAATTTGGCCACCCTGGCCTAGCTCATCTGATCTCAGAAGCAAAGCCTGGTTGACCCTGGGCAGTACTTGGATGGGAGACCACCAAGGAAGTCCAGGGTTGCTACACAGAGGTAGGCAATGGCAAACCACCACTGGTTGCTTCTTGCCTTGAAATCCCCATGAGGGATTGCTGTAACCCGGCTGGGACTTGACGGCAAAAAAATATGCCCTGTTCAATAAGAAGCAGGGATGGGTGACTTTTTGCAGAAGATGGTGGGGAGCTTGCAAAATGTTCAAGGGGCAAATGATTCTCAGACAACTTCTTTGTCCTCTGCAGTTTTCCAGGTCTTTTGAGGATCAGAATTGAAGGAGACTGAAGGGGTGGAGCCTGATGCAAGAGGGGTGGGTCCTGGTGGGGTTGGGGATGGAAGATAGCACTTGTGGGGCCAGTTTACCTTGGGAGTTGTATTCCCTTTCCCCAAATCCTAGGAACCTAATTTACACATTAATTACCCCATCATCCAACAGTCACTTTTTTCAACAACCATTTGCATATAGATTTTGCTATTGTACACTGAAAAATCCAGTTTCTTTCCTTCTGCTGGTTTTATGGGGACTGTTATTCCCGGCTTTTGTTATTAAAAGTCTCCTTCTAGCATGGTTGGGTTGTAAAGTGCAAACATATGTGGATTGAAAGTGTGTTATTCTGTGTGAAAGCGCTGGTTGTTTCTGCTCCTGTTACCATAGAAAATAAAATAAAAATGGAGGCTCGAAAGAAGCATCTTTGGAACTGGTCATGCCAGGAAGTGGTCTTTTTGGATAGTTGGCAAGAGCTTTAGTGAGCTTGTCAGTCATAGTTGTGTGGCTTTCCTCATTGTGTAGAACAATGGAAGGCGGGAGTGAGCCTTTTTCTCAGTATGTGATTTGTCCCTTTCCTTTCGTTTCAGATCTCTGGCTCTCCCTAGACTAAAGAATTCGCTTTTATTAAAAGAAAGAAACCTGAGAATCTGGCCAGCTAATGGGCTAAAAGGCCCACTGGCAGCATGCCTGGAACATGGGCAAAACCCCCCAGAACCACCCTAGCCGAAATGTACCTGAGGTCTTAGGAATGGGCCTGAGTGGGAAGGAGGATGAATTGCAAAAATTCTCCAGTCAAACTAAAAACATTCAGAGTTCCCTTGAAGGGAGCTGATGGAAACTTTTGGCTCACCCTTGAGACTGGGCAACCCAGCCCCCCTCTTGGCCCTGTCTGGTGTGCGTATGAGTGTGAGTGCTGTCAGCTCGCTTCTGACTCATGCCGACCCTATGAATTAACGTCTTGCAAATGGAGGGCCATGGCTTCCTAGCATTATTGTCTTTTCCAGTGACTCTGGTCTTCTCATAGGCTGGCTGCAGATGGGCAGCTCCGTGCACATGAGAGGCATCTCAAATCATGCCGCCCCAAAATGGAGCGGACAAATCCCGTTCACACACTCCTGCAAGAGGTGTCCATATATCGCATGGGGGGGGGAGGCGCTTTGGTGCATTCACACAGTAGTTGCACACCATTTCTTTAGTGCAGTTTGTGTTTCTTTTTTCCTTACATTTTTAGTGGCCATGTGCTTATTCGCTCATGTGCTCCGTGGCAGTGATTTTTACAAAGAATACTGGTGACCGCCTAGGGCAGATTGGTGGATTCATACTACCAGTCTACCTTGCTTATGCACTTCCAGTCAGACACCAGGAAATGGGAGAGGGGTGCGTCAGAAGATTTTGTGACCACTTGAACATATGAAGCTGTCTTATATTGAATCAGAATCTTGGTCCATCAAGTCAGTATTGTTTACTCAGACTGGCAGCAGCTGGCTCTCCGGCGTCTCAAGCTGAGGTTTTTCATGCCTATTTACCTGGACCCTTTTTAGTTGGAGATGCCGGGGATTGAACCTAGGACCTTCTGCTTACCAAGCAGATGCTCTACCACTGAGCCACCGCCCTCTTCCTTACTGGCAGCTATTTGATCCATCTCAGTGACGTTAAAGGACGGGGTGAGTGTGAGAACAGAACGGGCAGCAGCTGTGCCTGTCTGACCTTGACTTTTTAATCCGCCTGAGGGAAGTGCCTATGTTGGCTCAAATTGGCCATCTGAATCCAGCCATAGTGAGACCCAAATACGACAGCCTCAGTTTAGTCATTTTAGTTTCTAGGGGGAGTTCAGGTTTGATTTGATCTAGAACCCATGGCTTTGTCTTTCCGGCGGCCCGTGGTATCCGTAAAACTCTTCTCCAACATCACGTTCCAAAGGAATCTGCTTTCTTCCTGTAGCTTGCATTGTAAGCCAATGCAAAGGAAATGCAAAAACACCCTGGTGGCTGAGACCGAACTCCAGTGGCATCAGGACTACCGTTGACTCCACCACCTTGGCTGTGGAGCGTTGTGATTTGACACCCAGCTCTGCAAAGCTGCTGGGAGGGGCCGGGCTTTCAGTACTTGGCCAGCAGCTGGCTGGTTACCTGACCCAGCCCTTCTCTTTTTAGCCAAACCAAACATATGTTTCCCCCACCTGCAGCTGTAGACGGGAAACTGAAAGGGCCCAGAAGCGGGAAACTGAAAGGGCCCAGAAGCGACCTGAGCTGATCGATCCGAGTGGTGGCGGAGGTGTCGTGGAGAATATTGGCAATGACTAAGAGTTCCAGGTCTCCTCGGAAACTTGGTGTAGTGGTTAAGAGCGGTGGACTCCAATCTGGAGAAGCAGATTTGATTCCCCACTCCTCCTCCGCATGCAGCCAGCTGGGTGGTGTTGGGTCAGTCCCACTTCTCTCAGAGCTGTTCTCTCAAGAGCAGGTCTCTCAGAGCTCTCTCAGCCCCACCTACCTCACAGGGTGTCCATTGCGGGGAGAGGAAAGGAAGGAGATTGTAAGCCGCTCTGAGTGAAGGGTGGGGTATAAAACCAGTTCTTCTTCTTCTTCTTTGTCTTCATCCTCTTTTTCTTCATCTTCTTCCCCACTCCTCCTCCACATACAGCCTGCTCGGTGACCTTGGGTCAGTCACGGTTCTCTCAGAACTCTCAGCCCCACTTCCCTCACAGGGTGTCTGTTGTGGGGAGAGGAAGGGAAGGCGATTGTAAGCCCCGGTGAGACTCTTAGTGAAGGGCAGGGTATAAATCTCATCTCCTCCTCCTCTTCATCCTCCCAGCACCCCCTGCCACTGCTGGGGCTCCACTTAGCCTAGCTCTGGGCTTCCAGGATCCCTTTCAGGCAGTGGCCTGTCAGGAACTTCCCCAGTTAAGCAAAAGGTCTGGTCACAGGGAAAGGCTTCTGCCGAGTGCGATTCCTCCTTGCTTTAATTGGCCCTTCGAGTCTCTAAGTGGGGAGAGGTGCCTTTGAGCACCCTCCGTGTGCATAAACAAGCCTTTTCCCCTTTGCCCAACCCCTTGCCTGCTAATTGCATTGATTTCCACATTAGCCCCAGTGACAAAGCCGTTTTGTTGCACACGATTTAATAATAACAGGCGGTTGTTCCTAGCCTGGCCATTGTGTGTGTGTGTGTGGGGAGGGGGGTGTTCAAGAGGCTGGCTGGACTGAGCAAAGGATGGGCAGAGTCTCCTGTTTGGTACCCGAGAGAGAGCCAGCTGTTGCCCCGCAGCCTTCTGGAGAAGCTGCTAATGAGCTGCCAATTGCTTATTGGCAGTGCTGATCCCTTCTGAGCTGGAGAGCGAGAGAAAGCCAGCTTCCCAGTCTTCCCGAGAGAGAAAGAACACAGTGCCAGATTAAACCCTGTGGAGGTCCCTGGGCAGTCAAAATCTTGGGGGCCCCTTGCAAATTATCTCAGAGTCTGAGCGCCTACCTCACAGCCCCCATTGCAGCCTGCAAGCCCCTTTGACAAAGCTGTGGGGGAGAGGCAGAGAGAGGCAAACTTGGTGACAACGCCAGTAGCAGCTGCACCAGGCAAGTCAGGCAAAGAGCGGCTCAGTTGCTGGCTGCGAGTGCAGGATGGGAGGGCTGCAAGCAGGGGCGAAACCAGGAGGGGAAGCCGGCCTGGGGCCCCTAAAGGCATGGGGGCCCATAGGCCAGTGCCTACTTGGCCTAATTGTTAATTCGGCCCTGAAAGAAGGATTGCATTGAGACCAAGACCTGCCTCCCAATCGGGGAGGGAGGCAGCTCCCTCAAATGGGGATTATTCACCCTAGAGTTTAGTAGTAGGGAGGGCAGACAGTTTCAGACTGTGTTCTCTCAGACTGACTGCCATATGTTGAACAATTGGCACCCTGTTTATTTTAGAATTTTTTTTATTTAATAAAAATAAACGTACCTCGGCAGCGATCGCACGCACAACATAATGCACTTTCAATCCACTTTCTAGGCACTTTCCAACTGGGTTTTACTGTGTGAAGTGGCAAACTCCAGTTGGAAGGTGCATTGCAAGTGGACTGAAAGTGCATCATTTATTGTGTGTGATCGCAGCCCTCATCGGGGGGGGGGGGGGGGCAGGACAGGCAAGGGAAAGAAATGATAGCAGCGACATAGTAAAAGGAGGGCAGGTACCGCTCTCCAGCTTTTAGGGGCATTAAGTCAGGACATAACCCCAACAGAGAAATAGCTACTGACCATACACTCAGAAATAATTGCAATCCTGGCAGTGTACATTAGATGGAATTATCACATTCTCAGCTAAATATTGCAGTATTGGAAGCTAGGTACCTACAAAGGTGCTGTTCATATCATCACAGGAGCGAGGGTTTAGACCGGGGTGGCCAAACTACAGCTCAGGAACCATATGTGGCTCTTTCACACACATCGTGTGGCTCTTGATGCTCCCACTGCCCCATTGGCCAGCCTGGAGAAGGCATTTCTCTCTTTAAATCACTTCTCCAAGCCAAGCCAGCTGGCAGCTTGGAAAATGCATTTAAAGTTGCTTTCTTTCCAGCACTCCATCCTTTATCTTCCTTCCTTTCCTTCCTTCCCTCCCTCCCTCAAGCATCTGACATTTATTCTATATTGCTCTTATGTTAAGCAAGTTTGGCCACCCCTGCCGTAGGGTATAATGGAGAATCAATCCATGGGTATCTGGGGCTCGGGGGGGGGGCCTGCTTTTTGAGATAGAGGCATCAAATTTTCCACATAGCATCTGGCGTCTCTCCTCAGCCCTCCTCCCGAGTTTCAAAAAGATTGGACCAGGGGGTCCAATTCTATGAGCCCTCAAAGAAGGTGCCCCCATCCACCATTATTTCCAAAGAAGGCATTTAATAGGAATGTGGTCCCTTTAAATGTGGCCAGAACTCCCTTTGGAGTTGAATCATACTTGTCACAAACTTGCCCCTAGCTCCACCTCCAAAGTCTCCTGGCTCTACCCCCAACATTCCCGGATATTTCCTGAGTCGGTCTTGGCAACCCTACCAGAGGGAGGTTTTGCATTAAGAGTTACAATAATACAGAGGAGCAGGACAGATGGACAAGGAAGAGTGCTAGAGGGGAGGCCAATCTAGATGATTACTGCAGCCTCAACCATAGGCCTGGGAGAACAACTCCGTTTTACAGGCCCTGTTTTAAAGAGCGGCGTCTTGTGCAAACGGGTTTAAAATTGCGCAGCTGGGCGCATCGATCCCAGAGGAAGGTGCATGCACGTGTCGGCCGGGGAATGGTAGCGCGTGCTAGACCGCCCCCCTGTCCTCATCCGAACTTGCTTCGAAAAAGTCTTGCCAAAGAGAGAGAGAGAGGAAGAGAGAAAAGAGCGAATACCGCTGTGCTAAAAGGATCATGTGAAAATTGGCTGGCAGAGATGTAATCGGTGGGGGCAGAACTGTGGGCCATCACAAACCAGGAAGGGTTGCCAAAACAACCTCCCCTCCATCATTTCATAGATGAAAACTGAGACCTGTAACACAGCCAATTCTTGCAGCACAAGTAACTGCTTGACTCTCCCCACAAACACAGTATATTACACATCACACAAAGCTGTTCTCCATCTCCTTTCCTTTACAACAACAGAAACAAAACGGCTATTCATTGGCTTAGGTAAAGACAGCCCAGAAAAGTATCACAGCCAGGTAAATTAGATTATGGGGCTTCTCCCCCCTTCTAGTAATATTATCCAGTTTGACATTCATTGATGGTTTTCCCAACTGAGCTCAATCAGGGCTTTTTTTGTAGCAGGAACTCCTTTGCATATGAGGCCCTCCTTATGTAGCCGATCCTCCAAGAGCTTGCAGGGCTCTTAGTACGGAGCCTACTGTAAGCTCCGGGAGGATTGGCTACATCAGGGGTGTGTGGCCTAATATGCAAAGGTGTTCCTGCTACAAAAAAAGCCCTGAGCATTAATAATACAAGTGTGAATTCTCTGAGATTAACCCCTGATATATTTTTAAAAATGACTATGGCATTTCCTCTCTGCTCTCAGCCAAAGGGATTGCAATGTTTGATTAATATAGCAAAGTTTGCCCAGTCATAGAATCATGATATTGTGTGCAGAAAATAAATCTCCTAAGAAGTATATTGCAGAAGTAAAACTTGCATTTATTCAAAGAGATTCGGTTCACACTCGGGTTGCGGTCAAAAGGAGAGAGAGAAGCCTAATCTAAAGAATACTTTCTCCATCACAAGTGTCCAGATAATCTGGCATCATGTGTGTGGAAGCATGAAGACATTGTTTCTACAGGAGAGATCTGCGGAGACGTTTGACTCCATAAAGAGCCATGTGCAGTGTGCAGGAGAACAAAGGGCAGGCAGAGAGAGAGGAGGGGTCAGAGGGCAGCTCTCAGGTTAAGACAAAGAGAGAGACATCCCATTCAAGGAGATAATGTTTGTCAAGTCTCTCTGGCAGGCACACAGACAAGGGTCCTTAAGGTCATGGCCTGAAATATCCCCTTCCCCTTTTAGAGAGCCAGTCTGGTGTAGTAGTGAAGTGCACAAACTCTTACCTGGAAGAACCGGGTTTGATTCTCCACTTCTTCACATGCAGCTGCTGGAATGGCCTTGGGTCAGCCATAGCTCTTGTAGGGGTTTGTCCTTGAAAGGGCAGCTTCTAGGAGAGATCTCTCTCAGCCCCACCTACCTCACAGGGTGTTTTTTGTGGGGGAGGAAGGTAAAGGAGTTTGTAAGCTGCTCTGAGACTCTGAGATTCAGAGTGAAGGGCAAGGTATAAATCCAATTTCTTCTTCTTCTAACACCCATCCCAATGAAGAGTTCTGGAGTACTCAGAAGCTTGCATAGTTTGGTGTCATTTTGGTTGCTTAGTAAATGGCTGGGGTTTTGCTTTGGATTGAGATATGGCTACTGGTAACTTCTATGATGGATTGGGGTCTTGTAGATTAAAAAGCCCAAGGACAGTGTCCTGGGGTACACAATTTAGGACTGTGTAACAGGTAAGGGAAAAGCAAAATTTGGGAGAACACGTAGCCTTGTAAGGAGAGAAGAAGCCACAGCCGAGGTGGGGGAAGGACGAGAGTGACAGCCTATAAATACCTGCTGCAGATTTGGAGCCAGTAAGGAGGGGGCGGATAATCTTTTAGTCAATGAGAAGCGGTTAAACATGGCAATTGGAGCAGAAGGAGAAAAGGCAAGACTCACGAATGCTGCGGGGCTCGCTGGTCTGGTAGGCAGAACGGGTTAAGGGACCGAGAAGGGTGTTTGTTTCACTCACACAAAGTAGCCATAGCAATTCTGTATTTCCCCAATTTCCTGCTGTGTTACACGGAGATAATAATACTGACCTATATTACCGGAGGCTGTTGTAATGTTCTCTGGGCTGAGCTGAACAAATGTAAAGCAAGGACAAATTGATGAGGGACAGCAGTAGTTAGCGTGGTGCAGCAGGATTGGGGAGGCCACTTGTCCTGCCATGAAGCTGGTTGGATCCTGGGTCAGTTGCTTCCCCTCGCACCCTCTCCTACCGTACAAGTTTGTTATAAGGATAAAAATGGGAATGGAAGAGCTTGCCCTGCTGCTCATTATACGAAAGGTGGGAGAAAAATAGCCTTCAAGAGGCAGATAAAATTGCCATTGAATACTTTGAAAAAGCACACAAAACAGAAGGCATATATTTTTAGGAGTGATAGTTGTAATTATCGTAGTAGAATAGCCTGGAGACCCTAAGATTGTCTGGCAGCCACATGTTCCAGCTCTTAATGTTATGTTGGTGTTGAGCTAGACTTGTTTTTAGGGGCTGAGAGAGCTCTGAATGGACAGTGACTGGCCCAAGATCACCCAGCTAGCTTTGTGTGGAGGAGTGAGGAATCAAACTCAGTTCTCCAGAATAGAGTCCACTGCTCTTAATTACCACACCAAACGGGTTCTCCGTTTTTAGGAAACAGACTGGGAACTGAAGCCATATTGAATGTTGCAGTTCCACTCCCAACCCGGAGGAGGCAGCGTGGGACGAGCACCAGCTCAGTCTGTGGCTCCTTTCGGGTCTGTCACTAAGCTTGGCCCGATCGTGTGTGTTTCTTTTTGTGGAGGGAAGACTTGATGCAGCAGCAAAACCGGCAGGAGTGGTGGCCAGACCCAGTGCTATTTTTTAAAGGGGTGACATCATAGAAAACTCATGCAGGTGCAGCAGCCTAGAGTGACGGATCCGGAGCAGAGAGATAGATGAGCTTTCTGCGCTCTGTGCTGCAAGGGGAACGGTTAATGATGGTTTTCCTTTAAACTGCCCCCCCCAATGGCGTTTGCATTTGTTGCTCACTGCCTGCAATACTGTATCCCACCCCACTCCCCATTTTCTGCTCTGCAAGACTTCTTTTGCACAAATATTTGACGCTTACTGAAGCCAGCTGGCTCGGGGTGCGTGTGTGTGTGTGATTTCAGATTTTAGATTTCATTGCAGATATGAGTAGAAGGTGGGGGGCAGAACAGTTTCAACTAGATCAGGGGTGGCCAACGGTAGCTCTCCAGATGTTTTTTGTCTACAACTCCCATCAGCCCCAGCCAGCATGGCCAATGGCTGGGGCTGATGGGAGTTGCAGGCAAAAAAACATCTGGAGAGCTACTGTTGGCCACCCCTGAACTAGATTGAAGGCCTCATGAATATATGCTTGATTTCACTGAAAGAAAAAAAACATAAAGCAATGTGCTTTAAGAATACTGGTTGTACTTTGATTTAGCCCATCTGAACGTTTCTTTAAAAAGACAGCTCACCACCACTGCTTGCTAAAATTCTAATAACAAAGCTAGAAGCCCAGTTTCAAGTAGGATTTCCAACACCCTGGTGCCTGTGGGGTTTTCTCTGCATTGGGGGGCTTTGATCTGCCACCAGCCAGCTGGCTTGCAAGGCAAATCCCAGCCTCAATGCGATGACGTCACTTTTGGGTGAAGTCATCGTGTCCCCGCCCACTCCCAGAATGCCCCTCAAAATCCCCCTGCTCCCCAAACCCTAGTTTCAGGTGACAAAAGTGAGTGCCTGAAGGGTGAAATCCCCATTTCCCTTGCCTGCATGAACCCAAGGCAAATTGAGGCTGCAAGAACAAGCAATCTTACTGTAGAAATGCAATGAGACCCTTGAAAATGGGCTGTATGATCCTGAGTTTTCTGTGTGCAAAAAAACAGCCATTTCTCCAGGCTGGCTCTAAGTTTATACAATTCCACCTTGTGTTAAGCTGAAATTTATGAACTCTGACGTTTCTGACCTTGGATTCTGAAATCTGAAACACTGACTGCCTTCCTGATTTGACTTTGCTTCTAGCTCTGCTCAGGCGTGTCCTGGAGGTGGATTATTGCAACCAGTGGATGCCTAACAACCTGTCTTTCTCTCTTCCAGAGTGACAATGAGTGCGGGCTCCATTGAACAGGAGCCGTCACGGAAGCTGGCCTGCTGTGGGGTGCCCCTCATCACGGAGGACATGCAGTCGCTGGCCATCCGCACGCTCTCGGGCACAGACATCAACAAGCACTATGACCTCATTCGCGAGCTGGGAAAGGGGACCTATGGCAAGGTGGACCTTGTCTCCCACAAGAGCACAGGTGAGCTCAGTGGTGCCCCTTTCTGGTGGTTTTGAAGCAGGAGGATCATTTAAGTTCCTGCTACTCTGTAGGCAGCCCAGATTACCAGTCTCTAGTTGGGGCCTGGGGATCTCCTGGAATTAAAGCTCTTCTCCAAACTAGAGATCCGTTCCCCTGGAGAAAATGGATGCTTTGGAGGGTGTGCTCTGTGGTGTTGTACCCCAAAGAAATCCTTGTCCTCCCCAGGCTCCACCCCCAAATGTCCAGGAATTTCACAACCTGCATATGACAACCCTAGTGGAAAGTGATATAGGACAATGTATTTAAGTTTGAATCTTGAAAGAAGGAAGTGACTTCAGAGGAAGAGGCAGGTTTGTGGGAGTGTCCTGTAAGTGATATCACAAAAAGGGGGTAGGGTTTTGGTGCAGTGCACTGGAAGTGATATTTTTGGAAGGAGTGGAGCTTGGGAAGTGATATCACTTGATCTTTGACCTGAAAGTGACATCACAGGACATGGCATCACAAAAGTGATGTAATATCCTTGCTAGGCACCACCGCCAAAGTCTCTTGGCTCCACAGGACATGACATCCCAAAAGTGATGTCATGTCCTTGCTAGGCACCATCCCCAAAGTCTCTTGGCTCCATCCCCACAGTCCCCAGGTATTTTCTGAGCTGGACCTGGCAACCAGAGCACAGAAACATCCCCATGGGGGCCCTCAGCACCCCCAAGGTTCATGAAATAAGCCCTGGGGATGTCATGTTTTCCAGCATAGTGGTAATTCCACCCAGTGCTGGAAAATGTACATAAGAAGAGTGTCGCTGGATCCGACCAGTGGTCTACCTAGTCTAGCATCCTGTGTCAGTGTGGCCCAGCCAGGTTCCCCCACAGATGCACAAGGAGGGCAGAGAGACCAGAGCTCTTTCAAACACTGCCTGCCAGTTAACTATTGTTCAGTGTGTTACTGCTTCTGAACATGGAAGTCCTGTTTAGCTCTCACAGCTGTTGCAAAAACTCTCTTCCGCAAATTTTTCTCAGCTTTTAAAGGTGACTAAACTAGTAGCTATTGCTACATGCTGAGTTCCACAGGTTAATCACACATTGTCTATGTGTGAAGTCCCAACAGTAGCTTCTATTTCCTGACTTGATGTTGGTCCAACAATACCTTTTTCAACTGACCACTACTGGATGGGTTTGGTCACCAAAATCGAAAGAGAGCCCAATGAGAAGTTTCAACCCTTTTCAGGTTGCAGGAACATTCCTTCAGAGTTAATTTCTCTAGGTTCTTATTCTCCTCCTCAAGTCTCTGAGGTGATTTTCCCAGCATTCATTCCTTCTGTTCCCCAAATGCAGGCACCAAAATGGCGCTGAAGTTTGTCAACAAGAACAAGACCAAGCTGAAGAACTTCCTGAGGGAGTTCAGCATCACCAATACACTTTCGTCCAGCCCCTTCATCATCAAGGTCTTCGATGTGGTCTTTGAAACCGAGGACTGCTATGTCTTCGCTCAGGAATATGCACCTGGTGGAGACCTTTTTGATATCATTCCGCCACAGGTAACCAGGCTGCCATTTTGGCTACTTAAGCCCTTCTGGAGATTGGGTGGGTGGAGCCTTGGGGGGTGGAGTTTGGAAAGGGACCTCAGCAAGTTATAATGCCATAAAGCAGGGGTGTCAAACATGTGGCCTATGGGCCAGATCAGGCACTCAGAGGGCTCCTATCAGGCCCGTGAGCAACTCACTGTTGCCTGCTTCCTTCTCTCTGTCTTGCTTCCTTCTGCATCACAGCTTGCTTTGCCAGGCTTGTTCAGTCAGGCTACAGAGCAAAGCCTCAATTTTCTCCATTGGCTGACCAGCACATGAAGCAACTTATGTACAAGCGCTTGCAATGCTCAACAATTTCATGTTTTCCCCTGGGTCTTAGGCACATTGACCATGAGATTTCTGTAATGAATGTCAGTAAATCAAAAGTAGGTTTGCAACTTACAGATAACACACCTGAACAACACTTGAACACCCTACTCAAGCTTGCTACAGCACAAATATTGTCTGCAGATTTTGATGCAATAATTCAGAGCAAATGGTGTCAGCTATCGGAAACTGTTAAATAAACAAAATATTGCAAGAGTGCTAATGCTTTAAGAATCTTTAATTGTGTTTGTCTGTGTCCTTTACAAAGTTTAATATATCTGCTACCTGCTATATTTTATGACACAGATGGCCCGGACTGAGAAGGTCTCATTTATGTCAGATCTGGCTCTCATAAAAAACAAGTGTGATACCCCTGCCATAAAAGCCACCCTTCAAAACACCCATTTTATCTAGAGGAACTGATCTCCGTAGTCTGGTGATCCTAGCCAGTACGGGTTTCAAAGGAACTGTTGACTCGGTCTTGAAAGTAACCTGTCAGACTCTTCCCATCTTAGGACATCTGGCCATTGATATAATACTAGAAGGGCCAACAGCTGGTCTGGATCCATACCTGGAAACAGTTTTATGTACAAAGGTGTAAATAATGACACTACCTCAACAGCCTTGTTGCTTGCATTTTGCTCCAGCGTTTCTTATTTTCTCAGTTTTAGAAGCCCATACTTTTCTGGATAGGCAACATCCGGACATTAAAAAAAATGTACAGGAAAGGAAAAATACCACGGTTAAAAAGGACATCTCAAGGATCTTCTCACGCAACATTATTAGCCGTTTAGCATATTCAGAGTTAGCCAGACTGGGCCGCGTCCTTTGTTTATTTAAAGTATTTATGCCTCTCGTCCCCTATAAATACCTGCAAGGCAGCGAAACAGTAAAACAGGAGAGTTTGAGGATAACAAGAGCAGCAACCCCCCCCATGCAACAAAAAAACATTAAAACGTGTATAGAAACTTAAAGGGCTTAAAAATCCTAACATTACTCATCAAAAGCCAATTGAAGTCTGTTAAAAGGAACATAACAAAAACAGGGCAATGTGACAATACTGTTATATGGTAATAATGTGATGATAATGTTCCATGACAGGGGGATCTAAAAAACATGGAAGGATTTAAAAAATGCCTTTGCCTACTGCTTGGCATGATTGTGTGGGGGAGGAGTTCTAAAGTCTGGGCACCTCTCTCAAAAAGGCCCTGCCTGCCTCTGGTGGTCATCCACCTGGTCAGTGGGTCATCCAGAGAAGGGTCTCTGATGAAGGTTTTTATGAGCAGGCCACGTGGTTGCTGATCCCAGACTCATGATATCTATTTGTATCTGCAGGTTGGGCTTCCTGAAGACATGGTGAAGCGTTGTGTACAACAGCTGGGCCTGGCGCTAGATTACATGCACAGCAAAAACTTGGTACACAGGGACATCAAGCCGGAAAATGTGCTTCTCTTTGACCACGACTGCCGGCGTGTCAAACTGGCTGACTTCGGCATGACACGTAAAGTGGGGTGCCGCGTGAAGCGCATCAGTGGGACCATCCCGTACACGGCGCCTGAGGTGTGCCAAGCAGGCCGGGCTGAGGGCTTCACGGTAGACACCAGTATTGATGTGTGGGCTTTCGGGGTGCTCATCTTCTGTGTGCTGACGGGCAACTTCCCCTGGGAAGCGGCCTCGGCTTCGGACACGTTCTTTGAGGAGTTTGTGAGGTGGCAAAAGGGGCGCCTGGCGGGCTTGCCCTCTCAGTGGCGCCGCTTCACGGACAATGCGCTGCGCATGTTCCAGCGTCTGTTAGCCCTTGACCCCGAGAAACGTTGCCCCGTGAAGGAGGTCTTCTTCTTCATCAAGTATGATCTGATGTCAGAGGTGCGCCGCCGCCCTTCGTACCGCTCTCGCAAGCACACCGGAGACAAGCTCTCTACTGGCCCGCACCGCCACGAGACGCCCAGCACCTGCACCCCGACACCGCTCAAGAGGACCATCCTGACTGAAGGCAGCGTCTCCCGGCTATCTGGCTCAGAGTCTGGCCTCCCTTCCCCAGGGGGAGGTAATAGAACTGATGGGCGTCAGGACAAAAGCAAGGGCCAAATGGTGCTGGCCACAGCCATCGAGATTTGTGTCTGACGAGGGAGTGGCAGGCCAATTAGGGCCTCATAGCCTGGAATGGAGATGTCAGCACTACAATGCCCTCCCCTGTTTTGGGACAGGATAACGTGCAGCAATCCTTTTATTCACAGCGGGGAAGGGACCAGAATCCATGTCTTTCAAAGCAAAAACAAAACAAGGAAAAGAAAATTCTCATTTTACTCAATAACCTAAAAAGATGCAAAATGTATCTGTCGGCGGGATAAGGCCGTTATAGGAAAAGGCCGTCCCTCTTATGGAGACAGAGAGCCAAGGGGCTGAGTTAAGGGACCTGATTGGTTGGCAGCTGGCGAGAACACAGCTTGTCGTGACAATGGCGAACGTTTGGTGAACTCATTCCACCATTTCTGAAACCAGCGAGTTGGACTCTCTCTTTTTTTGTTAGTTAGGGGTAGCTTCTGTTCAGAAGGGCAGGGGGATTGTCACCAAGATGTAATAATAATTGATAGTGATGAGATGGGTGGCAGGGGGAGGGAGGGAAAGGATGTTCGTGTGGGCAAAGCAACCCTAATGGCTTGGTAGGGAGTTCCTTCGCAGGGCTGGTTGACCTGGTAGGATAAACAGGGGCAGGCATTGGGCAAAGAGAGTTTTCTCAGCACACAGACTCAGCAGTTGTTGGAGTCTTAAGGTGCCTTCTCACTTGGCCTGACCTTGTTTATCTCTCTGGGCTTGGGGAGCTTTTGGATGCACAAAGACCATGGCATCTTGTTGTTCATAGTCTGCGGATAACTGAAAGGAACTCCCCCCCCAGACAAGAGGCCAGTGACCTCAGCATGCCGGGGGAGGCCTTGCAGTGGAGTCTGGGAGGCCTGTTTCTGAAACAGGCATTCACCCCTATATGGGGCTCGTCCTAACTTTGAGGAAGTTTCTGAGGCAACAGAGGGTTAAGAAAGCCCAACTAGCTCAGCTGTGGTGCTAGGCCTGAACTGAACCCATGGCTGTATCTTTTCTGACTAGCCCTGCCCCAGTGTGACTGAGGTATAGAGTCAGGACAGTCTGAGGAACACTGGGATATTGTAGTTCTGCCAGGGAAGCAATTGGTGCCACTGATGTAGCAAGTGTCTCCCGTGTCATGTGCGTGTGTGTATGTGTGTTTATGTGGTGGTTGTCGAGTCAACTGTGGTTGTTTGCCGTGTTGCCATCGCCCCCTCAGGAAAGAGAGATTTCCTTTTTTTCTCCCAAGGGCCTAACAATAGGGCACTCAGGCCTACCACAGAGAGGTCCAAGGCGAAGCCATTTGGACTGGGACCATTGTTGACACCTAACAAGGTGTGAGTATGGGACAGTCCACTCAGTGGGGATAAAGGCTTATTCCCATGCCCCAGTGGAACTCCTCAGATGAATCCGAGCCACACACTTGGACAAAGTAGGATGCTGGAAAAGTGTAGTCCTCCACTGAAGCAGCTTAGGAGGGTGAAGGAAGACTCACATGGCAGTATCCCTCTGGCTAACGGACACCCTTCTGTATGACATCAAGGGCTCATTTCATACAACCCTTTTATCTGGGCTGACTTTTTAATCAGCCTGGGATTATGGTATACCTACGGCTGTGTTTCTTAAGGGAGGGGGGAAAGGGAGAGGTTGGTTCAGAATTTTTAAAACAATTTTTTTAAAACTACGAACTATCTAATGTGGCTGAAGTGCACACTTCTTGAGGCCTCTGAGAGGACGGTTGTTACCCACGGTGGAATTTCCTGATAACACATTCACCGTGAGTACACCACTGAGGGGGGGGAAATGTCAGTTTGGATAAAAAAATAATAAGTCCGGCCATGTGCCCAATGATTGTGTGTTCTGTCCCTGAGGCAAGGAACAGAGTATGCTCTGAGGTCAGCTTGTAATTCAACCAGAGTTTAGGAGATTTGGAGTGAGGGGCTCCCCCCCCCCATTCACAAGGGGGTGTCCTACCAATTAGATGCCCTCCTTTTATCAAGGGCTTAGACCAATACGGACCTCTGCCTTTGACATAATCCACACTGACCTGTGTTTGTGAGGGGTTTGAATCATTGGCAGGTGCCGCTTGGAGGCTGTTTCCTCAGAGGGAACTCTAAACAAGTGTTGACCGCTGAGGCAGCTCTCTGTGAGGCAATGTTGGCTGTACCATGCCCCATCTCACATCTGCTTCTAGCCTTCTCTTCTTGAACCAGGAGAGAATAGAACTGGACAGAGAAACCCAATTCAGTCTTCGATATCTCTCAAGCTATACCTCCACCTCTTCACCAAACAGACCCTGGGCACCCCAGGTAGGAGGTTGGGGAGGGGATTTACCTATTTCCTCTCGAGAGTTCCATACTTTCTGCTCAAAGGGCTACAATGCTATTTTCTGAAGCAACAGCAGTTTACAACAGCCAAACAAAAACAGAAACCCTAGACACAAAATGGGTGCCCATTATCCATCCTTCCTCTTGCCCTTCCCAACTTCAGGAGGAGGGCACCACCCGGCAGGTGGTTTTTACCAGATTATTGTGTGTGCTTCTGTGTTCAAAGCAAGGATGTGTTTTTCCACACAATCGATGCCAACAATGCCGAATTCATCAACCAGAGTCGTCTGTAAGCTCCAGATACAGGGCAGCCCGATGTGGCCACATGTAATCTAACCATTGTTAAATCATCTTCCGGCAGGACTCTAATGAGGTGTGGGGGGTGGGGAGTGTGAGGAATGCCACCTAACTGCCTTCTTTACTGCCCTTCAGGCAAGCTCTCCATTTGAGGGGAGGAGCAACAAATACCATAACCTTCTTTGGCGCGACCCAATAGATCCACCGCTCATTGTCCGTACCCTGCTTATCGATCTGTATGTCTTGCCAGTCCCCCCGAGTCTTCTGGAGAGGACGCAACCGGCTCCATCTCTTCTCTCTTGGCATTGCCCCGCCATCTTGTGTGTGTAGGGGGGGAGGGGTTGGGGTGGCAGCCAAGACTAGAATTTTTTTAGATACTAGGTATTGCACAGGTTTTAGATATTAGCCGCAATTTCTCCTTTTTGCCTTAGGTCCAAACTGTCCTTGATCTTTTGCGCAATAATGTAGATAAGGATAAAAGAACACCACATAGACCTTTTTTTAAGAGAAAACAATTAAGTTGGTTTTGGGGGGAAATGGAGGGAAAAGGGCGGGCATATGGGGAGGGCTTGGGAGGCGCGCGAGTGTGAGATGTTTTTCGATATCCTTGTTCCGTTGGCTGTCCACTTTTGGACTCTCCCTGTCCCCTCTGTAAGAGGTTTTTCGTGTCAAACATACGTTACCTCATTTTCTGTCACTGTTGAGAAGAAAAACATTTGTTTTTTTAAAAATAAAAACGACAGCAAAAATTGCAATTGATGGTGTGTGTTTTTTAAAGCCCTATAAAAGATGGGGGAGATGGGCTTATTATAAGGGATAAGAATTTGGAACAAAATGGAAGTTTCCTGTCATAGCATCAAAATGGTAAAGCTTTTCCAAAGTCGTGATAGTGGGAGGGGAAACCTCCTTTCTGGAGAGGGGAAACATTGTTCAGAAAAGGAACATAAACCAAAGCTGCTGGCTTTATGTAGCTCACTGAATAAAGAATCTGTAGGATTTTCAAGGCGAGAGATATTCAGAGGTGGTTTGCCCTTGTCTGCCTCCATATTCCTTGGAGGTCTCCCACCCCAATACTAGCCAGGGTCAACCCTGCTTAGATTCTGATATCTCACGAGATTGGGCTAGCCTGGGTTATCCAGGACAGGGTGTAGATTAGCATACATAGGCCTCTTTTTCCTTCAGTGCCTGTACAAATGGTATCTCCCTCTCCGCAAAAAGTCTACCTCTTGTGCTTTTCACAACTGCCTAGTAGAAATATAACGGGTGAGGTCCATCCTCTCCAGAATCCTGTCTCATACATCAGCCAAACTAGAGGGCCAAAAATGGGGCATAGAGACCCAGCCCCCCCCCCCAACATTACCTTACTGTCTGGTACTGGTATTCAGAGGTTTTCTGAGGTCATCATGGCAAGAAGAAAGAAGAGACAGGATTTATACTCCATCCTTTGATCAGACTTTCAGAGCGGCTTACCATTTCCTTTCCCTTCCTCTCTCCACAACAGACACCCTGTGGGGTAGATGGGGCTGAGAGAGCCCAGCTGGCTGCATGTGGAGGAGGGGGGAATCAAACCCAGTTCCCCAGATTAGAGTCCGGCGCTCTTAACCTCTACAGCAGACTGGCTAGTAGCCACCGATGGATCTCTCTTCCACAAATTTGTCAAATCCTCTTTTAAAGCCATTTATGCTCGTTGGCATTACCACATTCTGTGGCGTCCTGCAGGCAGCTGTAGGGGGGCAAGGTTTGTGGACCACTTCTCCCTCTGTTGCGCTGTGGTTTGAAGGGCTTAGTAGGGTCTCCAGATGTAGTGGTGGGGGTCAGTTCACTGAGGCCCTTTTCCTCTCTGTGAGGTGATGTCCCATGTGCACCTAGTGCGCATTCTCTTCCTTGGGCAGGAAGTAGTGCAGGCTGAGGGAAGAGTCCAGCTTCTCGAGAGGGAAGGTGGGAGCCAATACTTGTTGCTACTGCAGCCCAGTCCTGCCCTCAAGACCCCTCCCCAGGGGACAGGCTCAGTAGGGTTGCCAACCCCCAGGTGGGACCTGGAGACCTCCCAGAATTAGAACTGATTTCCAGGTGGCAGAGAACGATTCCGCTGGAGAAAATGGCTGCTTTGGTGGTTGGATTAAGTTGCACTATAATATATTGGTAACGTCAATATTTTACAATTTAGGTTTTCTAAAGAAATTTATGAAAACCTAATTATTCTTTAGTCTAGTACCAGTGATGAAAATACCCAGTCAATACTGATAAGGAATAGACACATTTATGTAAAAATCCATATGTTATAGTCAGATTGATTTGGTATAACATTGTTGGACTTAAACAATAATTGGGTCCCAGTAGTTATGCATATGATTAGTTCTAGTTAACAGAGAATTTCCTTTAAAAAAAACATTCTGAGTAATTCGAGACATCATGAATGTTTCCCAAATTCTATCATACCATGCTTCAAGTGTGAGTTTCGCTGTGTCTTTCCAGCAAGAGGCAATGGTGTGTCTGGCTCCGGGAAATAAAAACTCTCTTACATTTTTGCACCAAGATATTTGGCCTGGGCTGCCTCTGTTGACCCTCAAAATAACCTTCTGGAGCAATGTTTCCTTAGCCCTGAGATTGGCCATAATCGAAACTATGATGAATTCTTTAGCTACTGTCCTTAATTCAAAAAAGAGAAGGAAGAACAGCGCGGGCGGTCATAACAACCAGTCTAACGCAGCAAAGCAGCTGTCCAATCAGATGGACAGGCAGGTAGACAAAGGTAATATGGGGTTGCACTTACTTGTAACCATTGTTCATCGAGTGGTCTTCTGTGCAGACACATATGGGGACTGCCTGAGGGCAGGCCTGCTGTGGACAAGTTTCCCAAGCTTTCTGATAGACTAGGAGTGCCTCTCCTCCCTCAGGCGGTTTCCCGCCAAAAAGATCACCTGACTGGGAGGAGGGGCGCTACTCCCTCAGTTCCCTTTTTGCAGCTGTGGAGAGAAGATCACTACTGTTCTTTGTGTTTCTCCTCGCCTCAGTTTTGATGCTGAGGAGATTTCCCCCCCCCCTCTTTTTATGCTATGAATTTTTATTTGTTTCACAAGAAAATATAATATTAAAACAAATAAAGATGAAGAAGGCGGTTTGCACAAAAAAGAGAGAATATTATACAACTAATACATAGCTCTTAAATTTCCCTTTTAACCCCTATATATGTTCACATAAAACGACAATGGCTTTATTAACAAGCATATCCAAAGTTTAACCCTTTCTTATCTATTCATAAAAAATAGTCCAATTATTCATTGCTTGCTGATTAATTTCTCTCTCTCTACAGGCAAGTAGACAAGGTAATAATAATAATTATCGTATGGCAGTGGGTCTAGCATACCCAGGTGATTCTAAGATTGTCCGGCAACAAGGAGTTCTAGCTCTTTTAGCATTATGCACTACTAGGTGGCCAGCTAGACTTGTTTTTAAGGCAAAAGACCACTCAGAGATAGTTTGCCATTTCCTGTTTTGCATCACACCCCTGGTATTCTTTGGAGGTCACCCTTTCAGATACCAGCTAGAGTTGACCCTACTTAGCTTCCAAAATCTGATGAGATCAGGCTAGCCTGGTCTATCCAGGCCAGGGCAGTAGACAAGGTACTACTGCCGGTGGGCTTGGGGGTGGCAACTGCGTAAGCCATTGGAACCAATAAGGGCACAACAGTGGAAACATGAAAACAACCACAAGCCCCCTCAAAAACCGAAGAGTCCACAAGAAAAGTATGACACACAGTCAGGGAAGTTCAGCATAAAAACCATCACTCCAATCATGCCATCATCAATGGTGTCCTGGAGGCGGGAGACAACCAGATTGGGGCTGCAGTCGAGGAGGAGGAGGAGAAGAAGAAGGAGAAGGAGAAGAAAAAGAGGAGGAGGAGGCGGCGGTGGTGGTTTTTGGTGATTTCGAAGGAGGTATGACTTTTCACCCTGGTTTTTCCCAGAAATGACATCACACCATTTGCCCTACAGATTTTTGTTTCTTTTTCTCCAGCTCTCCAAAGGACAGTGGGAAACAAGACCCAAGGAAGAGAACCTCTAGCCCAGGGGTGGCCAAACTTGCTTAACATAAGAGCCACATAGAATAAATGTCAGATGTTTGAGAGCCACGGGAGGGAGGGAGGAAACTAGATGAAAATGGAGGAGGGAGAGAAATGGAAAGAAAGCAACTTTAATGCATTCTCCAAGCATTGGTGAAGTGGCTTGGTGAAGTGATTTAAAGACAGAAATGCCTTTTCCAAGTCGGCCTATGGGGAGGGGAAGGGGAGGGCTTCAAGAGCCATGCAATAGCTGCGAAAGAGCCACATGAGGCTCCCAAGCTGCAGTTTGGCCACTCCTGCCCTAGCCCCTAGTTGCAAGATGGCAGCCCAAGTTCCTGCCTAGGTATCCGTTCAGCTGGCAGTGGCCCTGTGGGCAGCAGCAATTCTGACAGCCATGGTACGGCTATTGCCGATAGTTCTGTCAGCAACAGCCTCCGGAGCAATGGTGGGCTTGCCTGGAGATCTCCCAGAATGACAGTGGATCTCTAGGCAGCAGAGGTCAGATCTTCTGGAGGAATTGCAGCTTTGGAGTGCCCACTGAGCCCCCTCCCCAAAATGCCATCCTCCAGGATATCTCCAGGAATATCTCTAACTAGGCAATGGTAACCCTACTTGCCAACCTCCAGGTCCGGCCTGGAGACCCTCTGGAATGATCAGTTTGCCAGGAGACAATGGCAGGCTTGGAGGATAGAGCGTATGGCATTATACTAAACTGTGTTCCCTGCCTTCCGCAGGCTCCACCCCCCACTAAATCTCCCAATTATTTCCCAACCTGGAGTTGGCTACTTCATTTGCTTGTAAGGCTTCTCGGCAGGCCACTGCCCAGACCAGCAAGAATCCCAGACTCAGGGTACAAACTGGAAGACTGCACTCCCTCTCTTTGCCAACCCAATTCTGCATCTGGACATGGCAGAAATAGAGCACCTCTGAGTGTGAGACCCAGTTTGGCGCGGTGGTTAAGAGCGGCAGACTCTACTCCACAGAACCGGGTTTGATTCCCTAACTTCTCCTCCACGTGCAGCCAGCTGCGTGACCTTGAGTCAGTCACAAGTTCTTTCAGAGCTCTCTCAGCCCCCACCTACCTCACAGGGTGTCTGTTGTGGGGAGAGGAAGGGAAGGAGAGTGTAAGCTGCTCTGAGACTCCTTCAGGTAGTGAAAGGAAAGGAAAGGTCCCCTGTGCAAGCACCAGTCGTTTTCGACTCGGGTGATGTAGCTTTCACAACGTTTTCACGGCAGACTTTTTACGGGGTGCTTTGCCATTGCCTTCCCCAGTCATCTACACTTTCCCCCCAGCAAGCTGCGGACTCCTTTTACCGACCTCGGAAGGATGAAAGGCTGAGTCAACCTTGAGCCAGCTACCTGAAAAACCAGCTTCCACCAAGGATCGAACTCAGGTCATGAGCAGAGCTTAGGACTGTAGTACTGCAGCTTTAACACTCTGCGCCACAGGGCTCTTAAAAGTGAAAAGTAGTGAAAAGTGGGTCATAAATCCAACTCTTCTTCTAGATCTCAAGAGTTCTGTAGTTCATTTCACACACATACACACACAGTGAAGAGTGGGGTATAAAGCCAACTCTTCTTCCTCCTCCTCTTCCTCTTCTCCTCCTTCTCTCCTCTTTGCATAGTTTCAGCCAGCTGGGAACGAGAGAGGAGGAAAGGGCTTCCAGGTCCAAGGATTGGGTTTCTGAACAGGCTTTCATTCTTGCCGGTGGGAGAAAAAGAGAGACAGACACAACCTCCCCCCCACCCCTCCTGTCTAAGCACTGAGCTCCACACGCAGCAGGCTGCATAGAGAACACTTTGATAGCGGCTCTGTAAAGGCTGGATCTGGGGAGACGCGACAGCACAAACGCAGCAGGAAGGCCGTGCGGGCTGGTTACTGGCCCAGCTCCTCATGAATATGCATGTTGCCTCTTCCTAGGCCCAGGCCGAGCCTGGTGACAGCTGAGCCAGTTCTTCTGGGATCACAGAGAGCTGCCGGAAGCACCCGGAGCAAACACACCCTTGCCCTGGCTCTTTGGAGTGTTTGTGGGTTCAGCTGGGGGTGGGGGTGGGGGTGGGAAGAGCGGAGTGTAAGATCTGCTTTGAAGACAGGGACCGTGTTCCATGCTTCCCCATAGATGTCAGCTAGGGGAAGCCTGGCGCATATGTTCAGCAACTAATTACATGGAAGCACATAAGTTTGAAAACTCACTAGTTACAGTAAAGTACACTGCGTATGCTCAGAAACCGTTTGTGGAAAGAGTAGTACGCATGCTCAGAAAAAAACTCTTATTTAAATAAAATATGGCACAAACATTCAGCGTCTGTTTTAGGATTTTTAGAGGGCACTGCTGATATGCAACAGAACACTTAAGAGTCCAGATGCAACTTAAGAGACCAACAAAGGTTTCAAGGTATGAATTTTCGAGAGCCATTCCCTTCGTCAGACACAGAAGAATATAAGCTTGCTTTTTGGCATTTTTACATTTTTATGTGTGTGTGTGTGTGTGTCCATCTGGAAGCCATGGCGGATCTCTGGTGAGTGACCCCTTCTGGGGGCCTGGAGGATATTCAGGGAGGTGGCTGAATAGAGCCTGCCCCTGCCCTCCTGACTGCTGGTATTCCCAGGAGGTCTCTCATCCAAGGACTTGCCAGAGTCAGGTCTGCTCAGCTTCCAAGATTTGACGAGATAAGGCTTGCCTGGGCTATCCAGGTCAGGGCTGAGTATAAGCTTTTGAGAGTCAAATCTCCATTTCTACTCTACTAGTGTCTGACAGAGAGACCTTTGACTCTCGAAAGTTCATTCCCTGAAATTCTTGTTGGCTTCTAAGGTGCTTCTGGACTCATATCTATTTGTAAGAAAGTATCACCTATATGCTTGGAAACTGGAGGAAGAAGAAGAAGACTGCAGATTTATACCTCGCCCTTCTCTCTGAATCCGAGACTCAGAGCAGCTTACAATCTCCTATATCTTCTCCCCCCAGACCCCCACAACAGACACCCGGTGAGGTGGGTGGGGCTGAGAGGGCTCTCACAGCAGCTGCCCTTTCAAGGACAACCTCTGCCAGAGCTATCGCTGACCCAAGGCCATTCCAGCAGCTGCAAGTGGAGGAGTGGGGAATCAAACCCAGTTCTCCCAGATAAGAGTCTGCACACTTAACCACTACACCAAACCACAACACCAAGAAGAGAGAAGAAATTGGATTTATACTCCGAGTTCATTCCCTGAAACTCTTGTTGGCTTCTAAGGTGCTTCTGGACTCATATCTATTTGTAAGAAAGTATCACCGGTATGCTTGGAAACTGGCTAGTTAAGAAGAGAGAAGAAATTGGATTTATACCCCGCCCTTCATTTGGAGTTTCCGAACGGCTTACAATCTCCTTTCCTTCTCCTCCCCACAAGAGACACCCTGTGAGGTGTGGGGGGCTGAGAGGGCTCTCACAGCAGCTGCCCTTTCAAGGACAACCTCTGCCAGAGCTATGGCTGACCCAAGGCCATGCCAGCAGGTGCAAGTGGAGGAGTGGGGAATCAAACCCAGTTCTCCCAGATAAGAGTCCGCACACTTAACCACTACACCACACTGGCTCTCTAACTGACTTGATGACAAAAAATAAAATAAAATTTAAAAGGCTTTATATGGGCTCCACTCATCAGTGTGCGCAACACTTTATATTGTCTGTTGCAGCAATTCTTACAAAACTACTGCAAGATAGACGAGAGTTATTTCCACACCCCACCCTCCCCAGCTAGGTTCTACCTTATTCAGTGCTTCATTATTCACTCTCTTAAAATATTTTCATGTTATTTCTTTGGGAGCTTTATTTGTTTTGGAGATGGGGAGGACTGTATGTTCTCACTAGACAGGAAGGCAAAGTACGAAGGTTTGAAATAAATAATACTACACCCCCACAACAGATGTGGATCAGACGCTCTGAGGTACTGTGCGGTGTAGTCAGGGACTGGCAGAGAGGGCCGAGTTCAAAGCTTCACTCTCCTGCAAAGCTACTTGGGGCCTCTTTCAACCTAACCCACCTTGCAAGCCTGTTGTGAGGATAAAAGGGAGTGAGAACTACCGTACGTATGCTTTCTGTAAGCGGGAGAGAAACTTGGCTAACTTGTGGCTGAGTGGAGGCTTTACTCATTTATTTATCCCCTGCCTCTCTTCCCTGCAGGGACAAAAAGCACTTTGCATCATTCTTCTCTCTTCCATTTTATCCTCACGACAGCCCTGTGAGGTAGGCTAGGCTCAGAGAACATGATTGGTCCCACTGGGGATTCAAACCTGCATCTTTCAGGTGATAGTTCAACACTCTTAACCACAATACAGTTTTTTAGCTGCTGTGTGACATTCACATTCATCTTTTCTCCTATGAACAGGCACTCCCAGATGCATTGTGGGAAACTCTCTAGCATCATCCTTTTATAGGTCTATAACAGCTGCAGAACCTGCCAGCACACAGGCCTACCCTACTAATGGGGTCGGTAGCTGGACCCTAAGTGTATTCTGGCCACGTCGCCAGGCTAATTTCAATTTCCTGGTAATTATGCAAACGAGCCAGGATTTAATTAAGGGCAGATTTCATTAAAGCCTTCATGGGAGATTGGAAGCCTGTGTGGCCAGGGCGAGGGTGGGATGGGGAGAAGAGAAGCTCGTGTCATCAGCTTTGGGGTGGCGGCCAGCAGCGGGTACAACAAGACGCCACATCCTGTCTTCTTTTGCACGTGTCCAATCAGAGCTCCATTAAATCGAGGAGGAGCAGGCTGCCCCCCCCCCCAAGTGTCACCAAAACAGCCTGCAGAGCATAAAGCTGGATTCAGATGAAAGCTGTTGGATCTCCATCTTGTCCCTCAGACGGCAGCCTCTTGCTCTCCTGCGCTGCACTGATGCACACTTGTGCCTCTCCATCTTTCTCTGTCTGCCCTGTTCTCTTCCTGTGTTCTCTGATCTCATCTCATAGGCTTTCGGTTGCGCCTTTCCTCTCGCCCTCCACGGTTCTGGCGGGGAGCGATAACGGCACCGCTTTGATGCAGGGTAATCAGTTTCTCACTCCCTTGCCACATTTCCCATCTGTGGAGTAGCGAGCCTTTTGCCATAACCTCCAACATCAATCACGGTGGGCCGGTTCACACTTCCGGCGGCTCCCACTGCGGCCCTTCAGAATATGTGGGCGCTCCATGGGACTTGCCCGTTGGGTTCCACTCACGCAGAAGAGACATCTGCCAGAACCAGAACCCCTGCCCGAGGTCCACACGACATAGCGATTGTGGCTTCGTGCGCTTGTAGCTAATGGCTAATGAAGCACAGCTGGCTTCGATGCGATAACAGAATGAAAGGAATCGAGCACTAAAAGATACCCCCTTGTGCGATATGTTAATTGTGCATATACACACACCGAGCATGCAACATATATGCTGCTAAAGAGCTTCTGGATTAAACTTCGTTTCGTGCTATCCTTTCTCGGGTTTAATTTCAGCATGCAGCATAATCACACTTTCATGGGGGACTGGGTCCTACCAGTTTGTGCCCCTTCCAGTAACTCCAGATGTTCTCACCTTTGATGCTGCCAGAATGCCTTGCGTGCCCAAGGAACACTCTTGGGGTACAAAAATGGTAGGAGGCAACCCACACACTCAAAGGCTTTCTAATTCCATAAACGGTATATCCTCGTGTGACTTTTCAAACAGAAACCCACGCCCCCAGATCTGCTATGAACTTCCAGTGACTGCTCTCTTTTTTCCCCCAAGTCAAAACATCACAGTTCAAGGCTCTTTGAGTGGGAGGCTTAATGTGAAGCTGAGCAAGGCCTCTTGCCTGGAGAAATATGGGGAGCCCTGCCTTGAGATAGGAACGCATGCATGTATTTGCATCTGGAGCAGAGGTCCATCAGTGGCTACAAGTCACAGTGTATTGTTGGAACTCTCTGTCTGGGGCAGTGATGCTCTGTATTCTTGGTGCTTGGGGCAACCGTCAGAGAGCTTCTAGTGTCCTGGCCCCACTGATGGGCCTCCTGATGGCACCTGCTTTTTTATTTTTATTTTTGGCCACTGTGTGACACACAGTGTTGGACTGGATGGGCCACTGGCCTGATCCAACATGGCTTCTGTTATGTCCTTATTTATTCAATTTATAGACTGCCCTCCCTAAAGGAAGAGCACAGGTGTATGGGTGTGGATGTGGATGTGCATGTTTGTGCCTGAGAAGAGAGATCATAAAGGATCAACGGAAACACCAGCCTTTGTTTATGGAAGCGTGGAAATATTGCAGGTGTGAAATAGAATCCAAATTACTTATGTGCCATTGCGGGGGGGGGGGGCATACACTGCATTGGCGATTTTAAAAACCCTGTCTGCCATGGAGCTCCTACATGTTGCAAAGGATTCTGGGACAGGCCCATGAAGTTTCCATGATCTGCTGCTCACCATTGTCCCACATGATCAAAGTCTGCATCTGCAGAGCCCCTGTGGCTGGATGCTGGAAAGGCAGCTTTCAGGGACAGTTGACTCCCACCCCCACCCCGCCAACTGCTGATCTGATTGAGGATGCCTTGAGAAGCCCGTGAGGAAATTCTGATACTGAGAGCCGGTTTGGTGTAGTGGTGAAGCGCACAGACTCTAATCTGGGAGAACCGGGTTTGATTCCCCACTCCGCCTCATGCACCTGTTGGTATGACCTTGGGTCAGCCATAGCTCTCTCAGAACTGTTCCTTTCAAGTGCAGTTCTCTGAGAGCTCTCTCAGTCGCACCTGTGTCACAGGGGGTCTATTGTGGGGAGGGGAAGGGAAAGGAGATGGTGCTGCTCTGAGACTCTGAGTGAAGGGTGGGGCATAAATCCAATCTCTTCTCTTCTTCTCCGGGTTTGCCAGTTTGAAAACCACCACGGTGGCGGAAAGCGGCATCATGCTGCAGCCAGCACATGTCAACCCTATAAGGTTTACAAGGTGAGAGATGAATGGAGCTGGTTTACCATTGCCTGCCTCTCTGCACAGCAGCATGCAAGAGGCGGCAATGGTATCTCTGCTATCTAATGCAATTCTGATATCTCAGTGTAAAACCGTATCTCCAGGGATCGTTGCAAAACGCCTGCTGAAGACCTGACCCAATCCCAGCCTCCAAATGCACTTCTGATCTCTAAACGCATAACTCTACTTCCCGGGATCATTGCAAAATGCCTGCTGAAGAACTGACCCAACAGCTCCGTTCGTTCTACTTCCTTGGGAACAAATTACGTATCACACACACCTACATATTACTGTCATGAAGACCTGACAAGTCTGTTTAAAATGAAAAATCCTCTGGAGGCTGCGGCGCAGAAGTGGGGTGGTATACTCAATGTTTTGTGCACTGCTTGTTTCGCTCAAAACCTCCCCTCATCTGCTCCCCGCCCCCACGGCTTCCCTACTGCCTCTCCATACTGTGTTCTCCCATTTTAGGGAAACTAGGTCCAAGTCTCCCAACCCCCGGGCTCCTGGCTAGTGCTTGGTGGAACAGTGGGAGCAAAAGAGGAGAGAGGGTAATGGCATTGCGTGATACTGTCAGGGCTTTTTTTTGTAGCGGAAACTCCTTTGCATATTAGGCCACACCCCCTGATGTAGCCAATCCTCCTGGAGATTACAGTAGGCCCTGGACTAAGAGCCCTGGAAGCTCTTGGAGGATTGGCTACATCAGGGAGGTGTGGCCTAATATGCAAAGGAAGTCCTGCTACAAAAAAAAAGGCCTGGATAATTCAATGTCACTTCCAGGTACAGACCCTGAAGTGACGCCACGGCATCATTTCATACTCTAAGAATTTTCCAGATCTCTATGGTAAAAATTCTGTGATGTCATTTCTGGCCAGGGCTCTTTTTCTGGCAGGAGCTCCTCTGCATATTAGGCCACGCCCCCCAATGTAGCCAATCCTCTTGGAGCTTACAAGAGGCCCTGTACCAAGAGCCCTCTAAGCTCTTGGGGAATTGGTTACATCAGGGGGCATGGCCTAATATGCAGAGGAGCTCCTGCTAGAAAAAGAGCCCCATTTCTGGCTATGTACCTGGAAGCGATACTTGTTCACCAGGGGTCACCAGCCAAGGGACAGGTTCTCATTTTGAAAAACAGGCTTCCCATTACATGTTTTTGTGTGGAACATCTGGCTTGCTCCTGTGCCCCTGATATAAAATGTCCTCCTCTTTTATGCAGGCTGGTCCTGGAAGGAATTCTAAGCCACACGGGGGGGAGGGGGAGGGGTCCTTCAACAACAACAAAAACCTTTGGGGAGCACAGAAGAAAGGAAGGATTCCACGTCTTAGCTCTGTTTGGCCTCCCACTGGGATTAAAACACTGAGATACGTAGCGTCTCGCTCTCGTAATAGTCCAAGTGAGTCTCCTCCAGCCCCCAAAAGGACACCCGCCCTCCTGACTTGATGCTTTCTGCCACCGATTCCATGGAGCCAGGCTCCCAGCCACCCTGCAGGCCTCTGCCAGTCGCCATGGCAACTGCAGCTGCAAGGGGGTTGCTAGGGCTGTGAAAGATTCACACTTTGTGTGCAGCTGAAGCACCAGACACGGAGGGAGGGAGCCAAGATCACCTGCGGGCCGTAGTCCGTGGCACGGCTCTAATGAGGTTCAACCCAGGATCCTCGAGGCTCGGTAGCTTCAACAAGCCCTTCTGAGCATGTGCAGAGTGACTCCGCTCCATCACTGAGGTACGATGCGCACCCCCAATACATTTTCTGTTGACTCCATGCATCTAGTTTTGGATCAGTATAGAAGACTTTTAGACTGCAGATTTATACCCCGCCCTTCTCTCTGAATCAGAGACTCAGAGCAGCTTACAATCTCCTATATCTTCTCCCCCCTACAACAGACACCCTGTGAGGTGGATGGGACTGAGAGGGCACTCCCAGAAGCTGCCCTTTCAAGGATAACTCCTACGAGAGCTATGGCTGACCCAAGGCCATTCTAGCAGGTGCAAGTGGAGGAGTGGGGAATCAAACCCGGTTCTCCCAGATAAGAGTCCGTGCACTTAACCACTGCACCAAACTGGTTCTCAGGGTTTGTGAACAGCCGAACTGATTGCTGGGAAATCGGCTCTTTGTTCACAAATGGCAAACGGTTCGTGAGCCGAACTAGCGACCGTTCGAGCATCCCCACACCTGAATCAGAAAAATGCCTGGGAGTGCACAATTCCTGTCCAATGGCTAACCTGCGACAACATTTCACATTTTCACAGTCGGGATGATTGGCATGCCACAGCGCTTCAGAATGTGACTTGTCTTTGATCGCTGACATGTATTATATACAAATAGTTAGCATTTGTTAGATTGCTCGTTAATTATCGGTATTTGTATTTGATTGCATTTGGCAGCTGACAGCTTTCGAGAATTCATATTTGAAGCCTGCCAAAAATCAAAGCAATCAGGTGGCGTTGGTGAGTCATCGCCTTCCCCCAAATTCAAAGCCATGGATTTTCATACTCAGGCAACTGGATGATGCAACCAGAACCCACAGTCAAACTGTAAACACTGGAGGGTATCGGTTCTGCTATATACAGGAATGTCCAGGCCGGGAGGATCCTCCACCATCATGAGTCCCAGAGTTCACCATCATGGAATTCCTACTCCTTGCTGATCCTTCTTTCTTAGAGTCAGTCTGGTGTAGTAGTTAAGTATGCAAACTCTTGTTTGGGAGAACCAGGTTTGATTCCCCACTCTTCCACTTGCAGCTGCGGGAATGGCTTTGGGTCACCAACAGCTCTCGCAGTTGTCCTTAAAAGCTCTCTCAGCCCCACCTACCTCTCAGGGGGTCTGTTGTGTGTGGGGGGGAGGTAGAGGGGATTGTGACCACTCTGAGACTCTAAGATTCAGAGGATACGGTGGGATATAAATCCAATATCATCATCATCTTCTTCTCCTTCTCCTCCTCATCTCACTGTTCTTTTGACTCAAAAGTCTTGAACAGTTTGAGATCCACCCCTCTTCCAGACAATCAGTGCAGCTAAATATTTAGCAACTGCTAAGGTGATTTTCCAATCTTCATCTACAATGAAAAATTGGATGATTTTTTGGGGGGTGGGGGGAGGATGATATATTAACATAACCTACTAAGAGGGAGGACAAATACCTTTCTCTCAAATCGGAAATGATTTCACACTCCGATAAAATATGTTCTAAGGACTCAAGCTGACCACATTCACATTTACAAACTCTATCCAAACATGCTATGCCTGCGAATTTCCCTTCCATTTTGGCCGAGGGAGAACAATTTACCCCAGGGATTCTTCTATTATGAGGAAATTGTTACATTTCTTTAAGCAGCACAAGAGAAGGAAACTCAAAGAGCACTGCTAAGTATACACGCCATACCCTCAATAAGGTACTCAGTCCATCCGAATAAGTGTGAACTTAGACAGATCGTGAGAGGGAGGTCAGGAAGAGCAGCATCAGTGCTTAGTTCTTGTGGCCCTTTCTTACATCCACAGGGAAACACCCAACGTCACTTTGGGGTCAGGAAGTAATTTTCTCTGGGCCAGTTTCGCCATGGATCCTGGAGGGTTTATTTTGGAAGGGTTGCCCATCTTTTGGGCAAGACACAGGGGACACTGGGTGCGTGTAGGGGGAGGTATTTGGGAATTTCCTGCATTGTGCAGGAGGCTGGACTAGATGACCCTTCTGACTCTATTGTTCTCTGTGTGTGTGCATGCGTGCCTGGAAGTCATAGCTGACTTCTGGTGATCCCTACCAGGGCTTGGATGTTCAGAGAGGTGGCTTGCTATTTCCTGCCTCAGTGTCCCGGCTCTAGTGTTCCTTGGGGAAACACTGATTGCCTCTTTGGGGTCAGGAAGCAATCTTTCTCTAGGCCAGTTAGCCAAGCATCCTGGAAGTTGTTTGACATCTTCTGGGCATGGAGCAGGGGGTTGCTAGGGGATATTTGTGAATGTCCTGCATTGCTCAGGGAGTTGGACTAGAGGACCCTGGAAGTCCCTTCCAACTCTATGCTTCTGTGATTCTCTCACCATGCAGTCTCGAAAACCCGTCAGCACCCACAGGCCTTGACCCGCTCGGTTTCCAAGAGGTGCCCAGAGGCAGGAGACTGACGAGGCTGTCACCCCGCGCTAGCTGCTGTCACTACGGATTGTCGCATCGCTGTCGAATCCTGCCAAAAAGCATTCTGGAACTGAAGGTGACCCATTTGGAATGCCTTGCGGAAGCGACGGCCTCAGGTCTAAGGAAAGGGCAGCAAGTGCTGCTGCTTCTTGCACTCTGGGCAAACTGGCTGGCCTTCTGCCAAGGAGCACATTCCTTTTCTTGCCTTTGGGGGTCCTTGGCATGCAAGCCAAGGATGGGGCGCGGAAGTGACTGTGGAGTGAAGCCTGTCCCATGCTGCAGGATTTGCCCATGGGAGGAGGAGAAGAAGAAGAGGAAGGGGAAGGAGAAGACGAAGGAGGAGGAGGAAAAGATGCAGGAGACGATGAAGGAGGAGGAGAAGAAATAATATTGGATTTATACCCCACCCTTCACTTGGAATCTTAGAGCAGCTTAAAATCTCCTTCCCTTCCTCTCCCCACAACAGGCACCCTGTGAGGTAGGTGGGGCTGAGAGAGCTCTGACAGAAACTGCTCTTCAGAAGAACAGCTCTGCGAGAACTGGGACTGACCCAAGGAGGAGTGGGGAAATCAAATGCAGTTCTCCCAGATTAGAGTCAACCACTCCATCTAACTGGCTCTTTTGGAATTTGCACAGATTTCTCTCACTGCAGTTCGTAAAACAGCCCTGGAAGGGAGGTGAGGATTATCATCCCAGGATTGCCAACTTCCAGGCAAGGTCTAGAGGTCTCTCAGAATTAGAACTGATCCCCAGGTGACAGAGATCAGCTCCCCGGCAGAAAATGGTCGCTTTGGAGGGTGGAGTCTATGGCATTGTACCCGATTGAGGGCGTGCCCCTTCCCAAGCCCCTCCTTCCCTGACTCTGCCCCGAGAATCTCCAGGTATCTCTCAACTCAGAGTCAGCAACCCTATATGATCACCATCAGAGTATTGTGGCTGAAATGAACTGGCTTGCTAATTGTCACCCAAGTGAGCTGGAGCCAAAGATGAGATTGGAGAGATGGCTCTCTTCTGGTCTCTGCTATCTTCTTGAGAGCCAGTTTGGTGTAGTGGTTAAGTGTGCAAACTCTTATCTGGGAGAACCGGGTTTGATTCCCCACTCCTCCACTTGCACCTGCTAGCATGGCCTTGGGGCAGCCAGAGCTCTGGCAGCGGTTGTCCTTGAAAGGGCCACTGCTGTGAGAGCCCTCTCAGCCCCACCCACCTCACAGGGAGAGATTGTGAGCACTCTGAGATTCAGAGTACAGGGCAAGATATAAATCCAATATCTTCTTCTTCAAGTTTGGGGGGGGGGGGGTGGAGTGGGATCCAAAGGGTCCTGAACAAAACAGAAAGAAAAACAGAAGGCTGCTTGGTGTTCCTCTCACAGCTGTGTGCCCTCAGAGGTCTGCCCTGGCTACCAACAGGGGATGGAGGGGGTAGGGTTGTCAGATCCAGGTTGGGAAACTCCTGGAGATTTGGGGTTAGAGCCTGGGGGGGGGGGACAGCGAGCTCAGTGGGGTACAATGCCATCCACTACTCTCAGAGTTGCTAGCCCCCAGGTCATAGTGGGGAGATTCCCCAGTTTCAGGGGTTCCTCTCCACCGCAGACCAGCTGGCCGCCGGGGGAAAACCCTTCCCTAAACCAGGCTTCTGCAGGGGCCAACCTGCAAGTGGGCAAAATCAACAACCGCTCATACGCATGCTTTCTCTGTCATTCTCTGCAGAGATCAGTTCCCCAGAGGTTGCTTTGGAGAGTGGACTATGTGGCGATAGACATCGCTGAGCCCTTTCCTCATCCCAAACCTCCCCCTGTCCTCAGGCTCCAGCCCCCAAATCCACAGGAATTTCCCCACCTGGAGTTGGGGAGAGCCTAGCACAAACATCCATATACTCAGTGAAGATGTAACTGCTTTAAACAGACAAACACACAAACCACATAAGAAGAATAAGAGAAACCATATTGGATCAGGCCAACGGCCCATCCAGTCCAACACTCTGTGCCACACAGTGTCACGGCTGGGGCCGGGTCAGGCAAAGTCCAGAGGCAGTCCGAGGTCTGTAGCCAGCAAGCAGGAGTGTCCGAGGTGCCAAATCCAAATCGCTGTGCAAGTATCGCAGGTCCGAGGTCCAGAAGCCGAGGTCAGGGAGTCCAGAAGTCAAAAGCCAAAGTCAGGGATTCAGAAACCAAAGTCAAGCCGGAGTGGATGCTAGAACGTCAGGGAGATGACTAGTTGCTTCCACAAAGCCTCCTCCCAAAGCCCACAGCTATATAGCCCTCTGCTGGCTGTTGCCCATTTGGGCTAATTGCTGGCTCTGGGAGGCAGCCAGGATCCTGTTACAACTCAAGCATCCTTGCTCTTAGGAGGGCCAGAATCCTCTCAAAACTCAGGACTCAGGGAGCGTCTTGCTTGTGAGCGTGCCGCCCTCCTCCAATCCCTGAGGTCCTGACGGAGGCGGTCACGCACACGAGCCACCCGAGAGGGCGAGGCAGGGGGGCTGGGATCTTCTTCAGCAGGAGGCAGGGGTACTGGTGCAGGTGGCAGGGGTACAGTTTCCTTGGCAGACTCGTCTTCCTCTGCAGGGTCCCCAGCACCCATGACACACAGTGGCCAAAACCCCACTGCCATTAGGAGGTCCGCAAGTGGGGCCAGAACTCCAGAAGCCCTTCCACTGTTGCCCCCCTCCCCAAGACAGAGAATCACCACCCAAGACATAAGAAGATAAGAGAAGCCATGTTGGATCAGGCCAGTGGCCCATCCAGGCCAAACCCTCTGTGTCACACAGTGGCCAAAAAAGCCAGGGGCCATCAGGAGGTCCATCAGTGGGACCAGGACGCCAGAAGCCCTCCCACTGTGGGCCCCCCAAGCCCCAAGAATACAGAGCATCACTTGCCCCAGACAGAGAGTTCCAACCATACACTGTGGCTAATAGCCAGTGATGGACTTCTGCTCCAGATGTGTGGCTCCTGCTTTTCTGGAAACCAACCAACCAACAACCCCCCTCTCTTGGTCTGTCTGCCTGCCTCGTTTTGATCAGTCGGCAACCCAAACACACAACAAGGTGCGAGTCCTGCAAGATCTGGGCTTCCCCTCTCAAGAAAGGGAGGCAAAACAAGCAGGAAAGCCGATGTCATTTGACATAATTTTTAATCTAAATTCTGTTCCTTTCCTTTTCTTTGGCCGGGCAGCAAACAATCGGGCTCGTTTTGTTCTCGGGTGTTGGGGTTTTTTTTGCTTTCATCATCCAAATGAATTGTTTGCAAGACGAGGCCAGCTGCAGAAGCCGACAACCCCTCCCGCCCATAAAAAAAAATTATCCTCCTTTGCTTTTGACAGTTATTAATTTTCTCCCTGCTTGGAACTCGGGGTGGGGGGGGCATAGAGCAAACGGGGGCTCGGGCGAGAGTCAACCAGATCCCATCGCAGGGTTGTCCATGGGACGGTATTGGAGGAGAATTCGCTCTCTATTGTTCAGACCCTGGATAATGGATACGGTTGAGGACAAAACGGCCCGCCCTCGCCCACACTTCTCATTTCTCACCAGATACAATGCGGAACACAACCTTGAAACGCTCTCAAAACGCCTCCGTTGCGACCCCGGTTTCTCTTTCCATGTCAAGCTCTCCTCAGAGTCACGTTTTCCCTTCTCTGCATTTACCGCTAAAAACTTTCTTGTATGGCTGTGGTTTCCATTCCGGGGTTCTTCAAAAGTTTACTTTAAAAAAACAACAACAACAACCATCCCACATACTCTCAACAACATGCTTCCGAGGGTGATAGCAACCATCTTAAGCCATGACAGGAAAGCTTCATGCTAACCGTCAAAGTCTTGTGGAATTGGAAGGTGTCCGTTTCCAACCAGGTATCAACAACAGAAAGAACAAGGGGAATGTGAGTTTTCACTGGTATATAAAGGTAATGATGGTATTACCTTTTATGGCTATCCAGACCAAATGGCCACGTCACAGTGCTTTATCATGTGGCCACAGCCAGTCTGCACTCTTAAACAACAAACTGCATGTATTTCAGCCCACAATACCTGATCCCCTCGTCTGATGAAGTGTGCTTACAGAGCACACGAAAGCTTATGTTCTGAATAAAACTTGGTTAGACTTAAAAGGTGCAACTCGACTTCTGCTTTGTTCAGCTGTTTCAGACCAACACGGCTGCCCTTCTGGATCTTTTAACTGATATAGTAAGCCAGTGATTTCTGTTCATTTAGCACCAGCTTCTTTGTCTGTATGTGCTAGCCAAGCTGCAGGGTTTCACAGAGCCACGCCTCAGTTTCAAAACTAATAGAGCCAGTTTGGTGTAGTGGTTAAGTGCATGGGCTCTTATCTGGGAGAACCAGTTTTGATTCCCCACTCCTCCACTTGCACCTGCTGGAATGGCCTTGAGTCTTCTTCTTCTGCTGCTTGTTCAAGGCCTCCTAGTGAATGAATCATGACTTGAGGGTCTTTTTACACAGAAGTTTTTTCCCCTGTGGTTTGTGTGCCAACTGGCATTGCATTTTCTCTGAGCTTCCTCATACCCTCATTTTCTTTTTGTTGACTTTCCATGTTTTCCTCTTCCTTTGGCTGTGTTTTCTCAAACTACCTGCAGTCTGATTTGAGAAAACATGGATCAATCGTCTTGTCGAATGCCTGATTCATATCTTCAACAAGAGCCTCACCCGCCGCTGCTTCAAAAAGCCAAGAGTGAGACAAGTGCTTTTGCTTATGCTTGGAGTAACACATTGCTGATATTATCCCTCTACATTGTATTGTCTACAGCAGGGGTGGCCAACAGTAGCTCTCCAGATGTTTTTTGCCTACAACTCCCATCAGCCCCAGCCAGCATGGCCAATGGCTGGGGCTGACGTGAGTTGTAGGCAAAAAAATTCTGGAGAGCTACCGTTAGCCACCCCTGGTCTACAGGTCAAAATATTTCTCAGCAGTTGCAGTATGTGAAATGCAGCACCTATTCGAGAGCCAGTTTGGTGCAGTGGTTAAGTGGGTGGACTCTTATCTGGGAGAGCCAGGTTTGATTCCCCACTCCTCTTCCACATGGAGCCAGCTGGGTGACCTTGGGTTGGTCATAACTCTCTCAGAGCTGTTCACTCGAGAGCAATTCTCTCAGAGCTCTCCCAGCCCCACTTACCTCACAGAATGTCTGTTGTGGGGAGGGGAAAGGGAAGGAGACTGTAAGCCGCTCTGAAACCCCTTTGGGTAGTGAAGAGAGGGGTATAAATCCAATCTCCTCCTCCTCCTCCCGGGCCCGTAGCCAGGATTTCAGGTTTGGTGGGGCCAGCATCAGCCACCCAGTTTGGCCCTAAACTCTCTGCTTCTCAAGTAAAGCAACACCCCCCCCCCCTTTGCCTAACTCAGTAAAACCTTCCAACTGCAAGGAGGCTCCCCCCCACCCCTGGCCAATCTGAAGCCCCTACAGTAGCAATGCTGCACTTGTTCAGAGCAGTGGTGGTGTGCAAAGGGGGCAGATTGGAGGCCCTCCAATGGAGGGGCCATAGAGATGGAAGGGGGGTTAAATGGAGTGGCTGGGTCCCCCCTAGGTTCCACTGTAGCTACGGGCCTGCCTCCCGTAAAGGATCTCGTGGTCTTAGTGGATCATATGCTGGACATAAGTCGACAGTGTAATGAAGTGGCTAAAAAGGCAAATGCAATTTTGGGCTGTATCAACAGAATTATAGTGTCCAGATCACGTGATGTGATATTATCGCTTTACTCTGCTCTGGTAAGACCTCACCTAGAGTATTGTGTTCAGTTTTGGGCACCACATTTTAAGAAGGGTATAGACAAGCTGGAACGGGTCCAGAGGAGGGCGACGAAGATGGTGAGGGGTCTGGAGACCAAGTCCTATGGGCAAAGGTTGAAGGAGCTGGGCATGTTTATTTATTTATTTATCAGATTTATATCCCGTCCTCCCCTGACAGGCTCAGGGCTGCTAACAACAGTTTAAAAACATTAGCAATTTACAAACATATTAAAATTAAATATATAAAAACATTTCCATAAATATTAAAAATCCGAGATGGCAAGCTTCTGATTTCCATTATATTAGTTCAGTGAGAGGAGATTTCCATTATATTAGCCTGGAGAGGAGGCGGCTGAGAGGTGATATGATCACCATCTTCAAGTACTTGAAGGGCTGTCATATAGAGGATGGTGTGGAATTGTTTTCTGTGGCCCCAGAAGGTGGGACCAGAACCAATGGGTTGAAATTAAATCAAAAGAGTTTCCGGCTCAACATTAGGAAGAACTTCCTGACCATTAGAGTGGTTGCTCAGTGGAACAGGCTTCCTCGGGAGGTGGAGGGCTCTCCTTCCTTGGAGGTTTTTAAACAGAGGCTAGATGGCCATCTGACAGCAATGAAGATCCTGTGAATTCGGGGTAGGTATGTGTGGGTTTTCTGCATTGTGCAGGGGGTTGGACTAGATGACCCTGGAGGTCCCTTCCAACTCTATGATTCTATGATTCCTCCTCCTCCAGTAGCACCTTAAAGACGAACAAAAATGGTGACAGAGGATGAGCAATGACTCCTACCCAGTGAGCAATGACGCCTACCCAGCCACCAATTTTATTAATCTTGAAGGTGCTATTGGACTCTTGCTCTTTTCAATCATACAGATAGACTAACACGGCAACCCATCTCGATCTGGGGACCCAAGGCAGCTTACAATAATGTTCTTCCTTCCTTGATTTTATCCTGACAACAACCCAGAGATTGTGAGCGGTCCAAGGTTGAATCAGTGGGTATGTTGTACCCAGGGATGGAATTCTAGCAGGAGCTCCTTTGCCTATTAGGCCACACACCCCTGATGGAGTCAATCCTCCAAGAACTTCCAATGCTCTTTTTTGTAAGCTCTTGGAGGATCAGGGGTGTGTGGCCTAATAGGCAAAGGAGCTCCTGCTAGAATTTCACCTCTGTTTGTACCAGTATTGAGATTCAAACCCAGGCCTCTCTAGTTCCAGTCTCACACTCTGAGCACAAATGGCACCCAAGGTCATGACATAAGAAATGTAAACGCTATAACTATGAAAGTGTTTTTTTTTTAAATCTAGGAACAACAACCGGCAGCAGAATGAAAGCCAAGAACAAACAGTAGATACGTTAAAAGATAGTCATCAAATCAATGGCCAGCAACTGAACTGGCATAACAAAAACACTTCACGGGATAGACACTCCAAATTTCCACTGAAATGAAAACATCTTCACCAGTTTCTGGGAGTATGATGGATCTCATGCAGAAGGGAATTCCGCAGTCTGGGGGCCACAGTTGATAAAGTTCTGCTCCAGTCAGCCACCAATCTCACTGTGGCAACCTAATGGCTTGTCTCCTGCTCTGCTGGAAATAGGCCAGTGCAGGGGGTGGGGGGAGAAAGGATGAAAAACAATATTAAATTTGGTTCCTACCTGAAGGCTGCATCCAGTTTCTGCTCCAGATACTCCTTGTAAACTCCAGGCCCAATGCAGTTAACCGAAGTCTTCTTTTTCTTCTCTCACAGTTGATGGGGGAAGCCAGGGGTTTAGTTCCAGCCAATGCTGGGTTATTATCCCCCTAGTTCAGTTTCTCTGTAGGTGTAGCCAGTGGATCCTATAGAAATCCTGCAGTCCCCTAGTGGCACCCTTTTATCTGCCCTGTTCCTGGGGATTTAGAAGGCCTGGAGGGAAAAGCTGAACAGATGCTAAGCCAGAAGTGCACCAAACTGGTTTTTGCTGCTTCTGTGGGTACTTAAGCAATTACTCAGTCAGGGCTTTGCCCTGAAATCAGCTCCGAAAACTAGCTCAGGTGTAGGAACTTCCCCTACAGTGCAAGGAGAGAAGCTACATCTTGTACAGGGTTGCCAGGTCTGAGTCAAGAAATATCTGGGGATTTGCGGGGGGGGGGGGGGGGGGCAGGAGACATTGGGGTTGGAGCCAGGAGCAAGGCTGTGACAAGCATGATTGAATCCCGAAGAAGAAGACGACGACGACACTGGATTTATATTCCGCCCTCCACTCAAGAGTCTCAGAGCAGCTCACAATCTCCTTTACCTTCCTCCCCCACAACAGACACCCTGTAAGGTGGGTGGGGCTGGAGAGGGCTCTCACAGCAGCTGCCCTTTCAAGGACAACCTCTGCCAGAGCTATGGCTGCCCCAAGGCCATACCAGCAGGTGCAAGTGGAGGAGTGGGGAATCAAACCTGGTTCTCCCAGATAATAGTTCGCACACTTAACCACTACACCAAACTGGCTCTCTCAAAGGAGTTCTGGCTATTACACTTAAAGGGACCTCATGCCTTTTAAATGCCTTCCCTTTGAAATAATGGAGGATGGGGACACCTTCTTTGGGGTCTCATAGAACTGGACCCCCTCCAATCTTTTTGAAACTTGGAGGTGTTTTGAGGAGAGACACTGGATGCTATGCTGAAAATATGGTGCCTCTACATCCAAAAACGCCCCCCCCCCCGCACGAGCCCCAGATACCCCCTGATCAATTCTCCATTCCACCCTATGAAAATCGGTCTTCATAGAGTATAATGGAGTGCCCAGCAGACACTTTCCCCCTACCCCATTTTCTGATGACCCTGAAGCAGGGGGAGGGCCTCCAAATTGGGCGGGGGGGGGTCCGCTGCCCCCACCTGGGGATTGGCAACCCTAATTCTTGTATGGGGGGGAGACTGGCTAAACCTGCTGACTGGTTCATTTGGGAAAGAGATGCTGCTGGGAATCATGCACAGAAAACAAAGTGGCTACATAGTAAATAGATCAAAACAAAACTACTGTGCAAACACAAAATCAATCAACAATAATAGAATAAAGTGTCCAAATAATTTATAAAGATACCCCAAATACACAGGAAGTATATTTCAGGAGGGGATGGATTCCACAATAATTTTCAAGATGATTCCATGGAGAATGCAAAAGGTCCCTTCAAAAGGCTTCCCCTGGAAATTCAATCACAGTCAATTTCACAAGATGTGGTTGATCCAGTCTCCCAAAATAAAGGCTCCAAAGGTACAAAGTTCCTTCCTTTACGTGTTTGTCGACTTGATATACCACGTTTCGCAAACAAGCTTCATCCAAGAGCCATCCTGTAAACTCACAACAATTACATCAAACTAAGACATATTCAGTTTCCAGCTTGTGCCTTTTGGAAACTGAATATGTCTTAGTTTGAGGTCATTGTTGTGAATTTACAGGATGGCTCTTGAATGAAGCTTGTTTGTGAAACGTGGTATATCAAGTCGACAAACACGTAAAGGAAGGAACTTTGTACCTTTGGAGCCTTTATTTTGGGAGACTGGATCAACCACATCTTGTGAAATTGACTGTGATTGAATTTCCAGGGGAAGCCTTTTGAATGGACCTTTTGCATTCTCCATGGAATCGTCTTGAAAATTATTGTGGCATCCATCCCCTCCTGAAATATACTTCCTGTGTATTTGGGGTATCTTTATAAATTATTTGGACACTTTATTCTATTATTGTTTCATTTTGTGTTTGCACAGTGGTTTTGCTTTGAGTTGGGAATCATGGAGCAGATGTGCCCAACACCTCAACTCCATACCTTGACCAGGTTTTTTTTGTAGCAGGAACTCCTTTGCATATTAGGCCCCGCCCCTCTTATGTAGCCAATCCTTCAAGAGCTTATGGGGCTCTCCATACAGGGCGTACTGTAAGCTCTTGGAGGATTGGCTACATCAGGGGGTGGGGCCTAATATGCAAAGGAGCTCCTGCTACCCCAAAAGCACTGACCTTGACAGTACATTCCTTAAGTTAATTATGTGATGTTGGGCCAAGAATGGATTGCTTTTGTCTACCCCAGCAGGTTGAGTGGAATTCTCTCTCTCTCTGCTGTCCACTCTATTCATATTCCAAACAATTATTCAAATTGCATGACTAAGCACAAACGCAATATCTTGTGCAGAGGTTTTATTTTGGTCAGGGTTTTGTGGGAGAGGTGGGTTTGGGGCAGGAGCTTTGATATAAGATGGAGAGGTGGTACGGCAGTGGTGTGTTTTTTTTGGGGGGGGGGCAAAGTAAGTCAGGTTGCCAACTCCAGGTGGGGAGATTCCTGGGGATTTAGGGGCAAAGCTAGGAGGGGAGGGACTCCATCAGGGTATAACGCCATACAGCCCACTGGCATTCCCTCTAAGCTGAGTCAGCGTGAGCTAACTCACAGTTTTTTAGCCTCCAGCTCACACAATGCTTGTCTTAGCTCAGGAAAAATGGCCTCAGAGCACACTAAGTAAATCAGTAGCTCACAACTTGAATCCCAGTAGCTCATGAAGTAGAATTTTTGCTCACAAGACTCCATGGCTTAGAGCAGGGGTAGCTAAACTTGCTTAACATAAGAGTCACACAGAATAAACATGAGATATTTGAGAGCCACAAGACTCAAAGCATCAGATGTTTGAAATCCGCAAGACAGGCAGTAAGGCAAATAGATCGGGGGAGAGGTAGAAAGAAAGCAACTTTAATTTTAAATGCATTCTCCAAGCTGCTGGCTGGCTTGAAGAAGTAATTTAAAGAAACAAATGCTTTCTCCAAGCTGGCTGAGTGGGTGGGTGGGGCTTTGAGAACCGTACAACATGTATGAAAGAGCCACATGTGGCTCCAGAGCCACAGTTTGGCCACCCCTGGCTTAGAGGGAGTATTGCAGCCCACTCCCCAAAGCAGCCATTTACTCCCGGGGAACTGAAGAGTGGAGATCAGTTGTTATCCCAAGAAATCTCCAGGACCCACCTGGAGGCTGGCAACCCTAGCTGCAAGTGGCAGGAATGACCAACAGAGTGCGAAAAAGTGCTGTACGTTTGTAAAGGAAGAAATGGCTCCGTAGAGAGCTTTTAACAGGTCAGGTGCCTTATGAGTTTTCTTCAGCAGAGAATGAGAGATGAAGGTGTCATGAAACAAATACATGAAGCATCTGAAAGGGTCACTGGAGCAGCAGCACAGAAATTCTCTAAACAAATCGATAAAATAATCTGTTAAATGATCTAGCATCCAAATGCTTGCTTGAGAATTTACGAAATGACTTTGCAAAAGTCAGGACAAGCTAGCTCTGGGAAATACCTGGAGATTCTCGGGATGGAGCCTTGGGAGGGCAGGGTTTGGGAAGGGGAAGGTATAATGGCATAGAGTCCACTCTCCAAAAGCAGCCATTTCCTCCAGGAGGAACTGATCTCTGCCACCAGGGGATTAGTTCTAATTCCAAGAGATAAGAATGTCAGAGAAGCCATGTTGGATTGGGCCAATGGCCCATCCAGTCCAACACTCTGTCACACAGTGGCCAAAAAAACCCAGGTGCCATCAGGAGGTCCACCAGTGGGGCCAGGACACTAGAAGCCCTCCCACTGTCCTTCCGCCCCAAGCACCAAGAATACAGAGCATCACTGCTCCAGACAGAGAGTTCCATCAATACCCTGTGGCTAATACCATTGATGGATCTCTGCTCCATATGTTTATCCAATCCCCTCTTGAAGCTGGCTATGCTTGGAGCTGCCACCACCTCCTGTGGCAGTGAATTCCATGTGTTAATCACCCTTTGGGTGAAGAAGGACTTCCTTTTATCTGTTCTAACCTGACTGCTCAGCAACTTCATCCAGTGCCCATGAGTTCTCGTATTGTGAGAAAGGGAGAAAAGGACGTCTTTCTCTACCTTCTCTATCCCATGCATAATCTTGTAAACCTCTATCATGGAGACTGGAGACTGGTCCCCATAGGGTATAACAGAGAGTTGATCTGTGAGTATCTGGGGCTCTACAGGGTGTCAGACTCTGTTCATTGATGTTACTGCTAATTGCTGATTACTAACCATATGAATCAATGCGCATATATGCCTACTAACCTATAGCCATAGAACAGTAGAGGAGGGGGGCAACGTAGAGAGTAGCTTCCCAAGAATATCAAAGGTTGCTAGACCTGCTTTGAAGTAGAAAGTGTCTGCCAGATTCTCACCTCCTCCCTAGCAGCAGCAAGGACATTGCCGCCGGGAACTGTAACCACCAACTGAAAAGATAAGGGGGAAGCCGTGTGAAACTCTCACATGCAAAAGCAGCTTTTGTTTTGGGAATTGGGATGTAGATGCTATTGCTTTGATGTTAGATGTTAAATACCAATTATTCGAACTGCTCTCCATCAGTTCCAATGCCTATCATGTTGGGGTAACTTTGGAGTATACAATAAATTCAACTTTGTTTCAAACAACAAGTTTGCTCATTTGGAAACTTGAATGAACCTTCGCTGACACAGGGGTGCTTTTTTTTTGAGGCAGAGGCACCAAATTTTCAGCATAGCATCTGGTGCCTCTCCTCACCCCCCCCCCCAGTTTCAAAAAAGTTGGAGCCCCCAAAGAAGGTGTCCCCATCCTCCATTATTTCCAATGAAAGGAAAATATTTAAAAGGTGTGCAGTCCCTTTAAAAGTGATGGCCACAACTCCCTTAGGAAGTCAATCCTGTTTGTCACACCCTTGCTCCTGGCTCCACCCTCAAAGTCTCCTGGCTCCACTCCTAGAGTCCCCAGATATTTCCTGAGTCAAGCCGGGCAACCCTATTAATACCATTCAGGTGGGCAGCTGTGTTGGTCAGAAGCAACAGAAGAAAGTCTGAGTCCAGGGGCACCTTTTAAGACCAACAAAGTTTAATTCTGGGTCTAAGCTTTCGTGTCCATGCACACTTCTCATTTATTCGGATTTAATAGACCTCAGGGCGGCTTACAGCAAAATGAATCCAATAAATAACTCAAACATTTCAATAGGTTTAGCATTCACATAAAACAGTACACTTCTCCAGATGGCGGAACAAGAATTTAATCCCCACAGGCTGCTTAGGGTGGAGGGGTTACAGAGGGCGAAGGAATAGATCCAGGTCAGCCATGTTGGTTTGAAGCAACAGAACCAAGTTTGAGCCCAGTGGCATCTTTAAGCACAGCCAACCATGCCGCATAGGCAAACTAGGCAATTGCCTAGGGCAGGGGTGGCCAACGGTAGCTCTCCAGATGTTTTTTTGCCTACAACTCCCATCAGCCCCAGCCATTGGCCATGCTGGCTGGGGCTGATGGGAGGTGTAGGCAAAAAACATCTGGAGAGCTCTGGCCTAGGGCATCGGCAGGGGTGGAATTCTAGCAGGAGCTCCTTTGCATATTAGGCCTCACACCCCTGATGTAGCCAATCGTCCAGGAGCTTACAAAAAAGAGCCTTGTAAGCTCTTGGAGGATTGGCTACATCAGGGGTGTGTGGCCTAATATGCAAAGGAACTGCTAGAATCCAATCCCTGGGTGTTGGCCTTCTGGGGGCCCCGAATTGGGCACCCCCTTATGTTACTGAGTGACTTTATCAATGCAGGGGGGAGGGGGCCCCCCAGAAGTTAGCCTTGCCTAGGGTGCCAGACAGTCTAGGGCCAGCCCTGCCTTTAAGACTGTCAGAGTTTAATTCTGGGTATAAGCTTATGTGGAATTGAACACGTTGATCTTAAAGGTGCCACTGGACTCTAACTTAATTCTGTCAATCAATACTACTGGAACCTCAGACACTGACCTCGTTCTACAGTAGGGCTGCCAGGTCTGTGTTGGGAAATGCCTGGAGACTTTGGGGGCGGATCCGGGAGAGGGCGAGGTTTGGGGAGGGGAGGGGCCTCAGCCTGGTCCAATGCCCTAGAGTCCCCCCTTCGAAGCAGCCATTTTCTCCAGGGGAGCTGACCTCTGCCAGCTGGAGATCAGATGTAAAAGCAGGAGATCTCCAGGCCCCACCTGGAGGTTGGCACCCCTACTCTACAGTGAAGCTTCAGACAACAGTTGCCCTTTGGTGGGCTGTGGTGGGAACTGAGCTTGTTGTACCCGGCCTGGGTTGGTGGCATAAGACCTGCTATTTCCTTGTCCCCAAAGTACAAGGAGAAATGACAAGACTGACAAACCGGTTACGAAAACAGACCCATTTTAAAAATTTACCCTAATTATAGTGTTCACAAGCAAGGAGCATAGTCCTGTCAGGAAACACCCAACAGAACAGGTATCCATAACTAGCCTGACTAAGAAAGTATTTACCAGCTGGGGGTATAGCTCAGTGGTAGAGCATTTGACTGCAGATCAAGAGGTCCCTGGTTCAAATCCAGGTGCCCCCTCTATTTTTTTAAACTTTAAAGGGAAAATTGTTTGGAGATGCTGCTTCATCTCTGTAATTTTTTTTTTTAACACTTCCCTCCTCCCGAAGGATCAAAGCGGTTCAAATTTACATGCGAGCTTCTTTCTCTTCCTGTTCAGGAACAAATCACTCTCTCTTCTAAGGATTCAGGAGCCGTGCCAGGGAGAGAGGGAAAAAAAAAGTAAAATATAGAAATATTTTCTGGCATGGTTCCTGTATCCTTTTAAAATGCAGATATAAACCCAGCAGATGAGCCGTGCCAGTTTTGCAAGCCTCTCTTGTTGTGTACCTTCGACTGCAGTCTCCTTTCGCGGGAATTGGCAGGAGATGCGTTTCGTGGCGCAGAGTTCAGCATGACCCTGCCGTGTTGGGAAGAGACTCAGCGGTGGAGTTCCTGCCTGTCGGTGGCTTAAGGGGAATGCATTCCCTGGCCTTTGATTCCAACCGCTGAGCTTGCTTCCAGAGAACAGCAGAAAAGGCCCTGCCCTCGAAGCTTCAGCCACCCTTGGCCCTGGCAAGGTTGCCTTCGCCAGCCGGGTGGTGGGCGGATCTCCAAAGGAGAAGCCTTTCACATCCTTGTGTCTCTGCTCTGCCAACTCTTACGCACCGAATTTGTCTGCTATGTGGAAAATCAGAGCCGGGGACCCCTGGAGGGTTTTCTTAAACACTATGGAGCAGCCACGGAGAGGGAAGGGAGAAAAAGTGCCTGAATTGGGATCGGGGCATTGGCAGGAGAGAAGAAGCAGCAGCAGCTGCTGCCTTATACTGAATCAGACCCTCAGTCCATCAAAGTCAGTATTGTCTACTCAGACTGGCAGAGGCTCTCCAGGGTCTCAAGAAGAAGAGGAGGAGGAGTTGGGTTTATACCCCACCCTTCACTCAGGGTGATAACAGGTGGGCAGTTTGGGGAAGTTGGGAGGTGTTCCAAAGTGGGCTGGCTCAAAAAGATTCATCCTGAAGCCTCCACACACTCCCCAGCAAAGCGCCTGCATCCAGCCTGCCAGGCCGCCAGGCGCCTCCAGACGCAGAAGCCGGACTCCTCTTTTTTCCCCCTCAATGGGTCAAGCACCCATGCGCTCAAGCGCTCTGGCTGGTTTCTTTTTTTTAAAAAAAGGTGGAGGCGGCTTGGGGCAGCTTGGTGCTTTCACAAAGTCAAGTCGTCTCAGTCGCCTCGCATCCGCCCTGCCGCTTCCTGACGGCAAGGTCAGCTCAGAGATTTGCTACCCCTTTGAAAGTGGTAGCTTTTTGAGCTGCTCAGGCCTGGAAGACGGCGTGAGCACGGGATGGGGACGGGCAGCAGATGGTGCCGTCTGGAGGGATTTTGGGGGGGTTGATTTCAGAGGCATCTCTGAGTTGGCCCCAAGTGCTGGTCTGTAATTACCCCAAAGTGGCTGACAATCTCCTTTCCCTTCCCACAACAGACACCCTGGGAGGCAGTTGGAGCTGAGAGAGCTCTGAGAGGACTGTGACTGCCCCAAGGTCACCCAGCTGGCTGCATGTGAAGGAGTGGGGAATCAAACCTGCTTCTCCGGATTAGAGTCTGCCCGCTCTTAACCACTACACCAAACATGCATTTCCTTGACAAATTAACCAAGGACTAGTACCAGGATGAATTTACTGTTTCAATCACACATCCAGCTGTTGACTATTAACATGAGGATCACTCTATGCCAAGGCTCCCCAACCCCCAGGTCATGGACCGGTCCTGGTCCATAGCCTGTTAGCAACCAGGCCGTGAGTTGTACAATTATTTCATTGTATATTACAATGTAGTAGTAGTAGTAGTAATAATAATAATAATAAAACAAAATAGGAGTCGATTGCACCTTTAAGACCTGCTTAGTTTTATTCAGAATGTAAGCTTTCGTGTTCTGAATAAAACTAAGTTGGTCTAAAAGGTGCAATCGACTCCTATTTTATTCTACTACTTCAGACCAACATGGCTGCCTATTTGGATCGAATAATAATAAATACATTGGATTTATATCCTGCCCTCCACTCTGAATCTCAGAGTGGCTCACAATCTCTTTTACCTTCCTCCCCCCCAACAGACACCATGTGAGGTGGTGGGGGCTGAGAGAGCTCTTACAGCAGCAGCTCTTTCAAGAACAGCTCTGCGAGAGCTATGGCTGGCCCAAGGCCACTCCAGCAGCTGCAAGTGGGGGAGTGGGGGATCAAACCTGGTTTCCCCAGATAAGAGTCTGCACACTTCACCACCATGCCAAATGAATAGAAATAAAGTGCACAATTGTATCATCCCAAAACCATCCCCTCCCCCCACCCCGGTACCTGTAAGAATTGTCTTCCACAAAACCGGTCCCTGATGTGATGGTATCGCTTTACTCTGCTCTGGTGAGGCCTCATCTGGAGTATTGTGTTCAGTTTTGGGCACCACAATTTAAGAAGGATATAGACAAGCTGGAACAGGTCCAGAGGAGGGCAAGGAAGTTGGTGAGGGATTTGGACAAGTCCTATAAGGAAAGGTTGAAGGAGCTGGGCATGTTTAGCCTGGAGAGGAGGAGGCTGAGAGGTGATATGATCACCATCTTCAAGTACTTGAAGGGCTGTCATATAGAGGAGGGTGTGGAATTGTTTTCTGTGGCCCCGGAAGGTAGGACCAGAACCGATGGGTTGAAATTAAACCAAAAGAATTTCCAGCTCAACATTAGGAAGAACTTCCTGACCATTAGAGCGATTTCTCAGTGGAACAGGCTTTCTTGGGAGGCGGTGGGCTCTCCTTCCTTGGGTTTTTTTAAACAGAGGCTAGATGGCCATTTGACAGCAATGAAGATCCTGTGAATTTAGGGGGAGGTGTTTGTGAGTTTCCTGCATTGTGCAGGGGATTGGACTAGATGACCCTAGAGGTCCCTTCCAACTCTATGATTCTATGATGCCAAAAAGGTTGGGGACCACTGCTCTATGCACATAAGAAGAAAAACCAAGTGTTCTATGTACGCCCACAGTGCATGAGCTGGTAACCAGAAACGAGATTGAGTACATGTGAAAACTGCTGGAGGTAACAAGAGGCAATGATGCCGAACCCTGCCAATTTCACAATATCCAGCTATTAAGCAAATGCTTTGTGAATAATTCAGCCTGGGAACTCTTATCTCGGCCTGCTGAGAATCACTGGCAAAAGCCTCCATTTAAGCCGCAAATGTGAGGTGTGAGACTTAAAAACCTTTTTAAAATTTGTAATTTTATTAATGAAGCTCCAAGTCTCTACCGTAGACCTATTACCCCGAGATTAAAAACAAACAAACATAGTACCATGGGCATGCAGATCAGGGCTAGGAGGAATCGTAGGTTTCAATCTGATGGATGCTCTCTGAGGTCAGGTAGTCGAAAAGGCGACAGAGAAGCTCCTCAGCCTTGTAAGGAAGCAAAAACAGAAGTACCATGATGCACCTGGAGACTTACACTGCTAACGGATTACTAGACAGGAGTATTCTGCATTCACTTGGATTGACAGGCTCTGGTTCTTATCTGTGCTCTGTAATATTATTTCACACATCTAGGCAAAGGGAAAACGGGCCTTTGGGCCCAAACTCCCCCCACCCTTGTCACTGCCTTTCTTCTTTTCATCGCTTCATGAATGTATATCTCAGCCAATGGAATGCAACACTTCATGCCAGGCCTGTAGCCACATGAGGGGCCTGTGGGGGCACTGCCCCCTGACTTCCAGCCAAGGCCCCCTGACTTCCAGGAGGTGTCTGGGGTGCAGTCTGCTTCTCCCCCCCCCATTTTCTTTTTGCCATGGCTGAGCCAGCGCAGTGTCCTCAGTGGCAGCCAGAGCCCGGAGAGCTGTGCAGGACACAGTGCATTGTGGCAGGGAAAGCCACAGGTAGAGAGGAGGGAGGCAGAGGAAGCCACGTGGAATGGGCTTGTGGGGGGGGGGGGACAACGGATGTAGCTCCTGGCTGCAAAGTGCCAGGGTGGGAGAGAGGGAGGTGGAAGGAGACCCCCCTGCTAGGACGCAAGGTGCAATCCCTTCTTCACTCCAAAGTCTTAGGGTCAGCTGCCTCAATTTGGCCACATTCAGAGCCTCCAGCTTCTGCCCCTACCCGAGAAAGCTTCTGAGAAGTGGCAAGCCCCGCAGTGGATGGGAAACGGAGCCCCCTGACTTTTTAAAGGGGCCCCCCCTCAACTTGTAAAATCCTGGCTACGGCCCTGCTTCACGCATCTCGCAAAAGCAGGCTTCAGTTCACAAAAGCTTCTGCCTTGTTTTTTTTTTAAAGGTGTTCCAAGGTGCTTTTGCCCTTTTGGCTGCAGAAGATGAACCTGGCTACCCCTCTACAGCCAGCAGTTGCAGACAGCAGGGTTGTTCCTCCCCCCAAGACCTCAAACCGATTGAGATCTGCCAAGCTGTAACCCATCACAAACATCGAGGGAACCCTTTTGTATAAATAATCCACAGGAGCTCAGGCACAGTTTTTTAAACGCACCTAAATACACACACACACATATATATACACATATACACACACACACACATATATACATTTTATTTTTTATTATGTTATATACATATACATAATATATACATTATACACACACACACACACACATATTTACACACACACACAGATATATATATGTGGAAGCTGGGTTCAGGTAGCCGGCTCGAGGTTGACTCAGACCTTCCATCCTTCTGAGGTTGGTAAAATGAGTCCCCAGCTTTCTGGGGGAGGGAAGTGTAGAGGACTGGGGAACGCAATGGCAAACCACCCCTTAGAAAGTCTGCCGTGAAAACGTGAAAGCAACGTCACCCCAGAGTCGGAAACGACTGGTGCTTGCACAGGGGACTACCTTGACCTTTTTTTTAATGTGTATGTGTGTGTTTATATATGTATATACACACACACATACATATATATACACATACACATGCATTTAGAACCCTTCATCACGGCAAGATTTGCCCTCTTCCTATCCGTCGTTTCTGACAGAGGTTTGGAGAAGCGAGAGCAGCCAGCAGGTGCAACCCAATCGTAACTCTCAGGCCTGAATGCTCAGCCTGGCCAAACAGCTCCCGTGATGCGGGAGGAATCTGCCCAAGGCAAAACGCGCCCTGTCTCTTTCCCAGGCACTTCCCAGGAACGGTCCCCCTCTTCAGTGCAGCGCAGCAGCTGTGCCATTTCTAGCCAGCTGGATTTAAGCTCTCAGATCCTGCTATTTAACTCCGCTGATACGTCTAATATTGTGTTAGTCCCGACCGTAGAGGCCTGGCATTTTACACATTCTTTTCTGATATGGCCGCATAAGGAACTGGTGAGTTTTCTTTGAGGGATGATCTCAGGAGGCTGTTTCTTCTTCTGTTTGAGGGGGGGGGGGAATGCAATGATTTAAGGATGCATGCATACCGTTGTTTTGTAAAGAGACAGATGTATTTCAATCTGTGGGCACCCTCCACTTTGGCGCTGTCCCCACTCAAAACTCTGAATCAGTGTAATGAACCAGAAATGCTTACAGAAACAAAGAAGTCCTTACTTGGTACCAGTGTTCCCTCTAAGCTGAGTTAGCATGAGCTAGCTCACAGATTTTTAGCCTCCAGCTCACACATGTTTGTCTTAGCTCAGGAAAAATGGCCCCAGAGCACAATAATTTATGCAGTAGCTCACAACATTAATGCCAGTAACTCACAACATTAATGCCAGTAGCTCACAACTTTAATAACCAGTAGCACACAAAGTAGAATTTTTGCTCACAAGACTCTGCAACTTAGAGGGAACATTGCTTGGTACCCAAAAGGAAAGTTTCATAGTCAAGATGCCGCAATGGCAAAACCCATATCCCTTGATCTTTCTCACCTGACAAAGCAGGGGAGGAAGGGGGCAAAATTTCTGGGCTCCTTCCCAACTCTGTCTTGCGTGATGATAGATTCTGGTGGGCAGCCGTGTCAGTCTGAAGCAGCAAAACGAAGTTTGAGTCCAGCTGCACCTTTAAGGCCTAACAAAGTTTAATTCTGACCGAATTCAGGAGCCCTGTGGCGCAGAGCGGTAACGCTGCAGTACTGCAGTCCAAGCTCTCTGCTCTCAACCTGAGTTCGATCCCGGCGGAAGTTGGGTTCAGGGTTGACTCAGCCTTCCATCCTTCTGAGGTCAATAAAATGAGTACCCAGCTTGCTGGGGATGGGGGAGTGTAGATGACTGGGGAAGGCAAGGGCAAACCACCCCGTAACAAAATGTCTGCTGTAAACATGTTGTGATGCGACATCACCTCAGAGTTGGAAACAACTGGTGCTTGCACAGGGGACTACCTTTTCCTTTATAAGCTTATAATTGAGTCATAGAGTTGGAACGGACCTCCAGGGTCATCTAGTCCAACCCCCTGGGCAATGCAGAAAACCCACCAATTTCTGAACCCCTTGCTCAACCTTGCGCTGTGCTAAAAGTATGTTTGTTAAACATTTTCTTTTTAATAAAGACTTTATAACTTTTGATGCTGGTGGTGGTTCTCTGTACCGCATAGACCTCCACTGTTTCAAACACACTATTTAAAAAGGAGTGCTGAGGAAGGTGGGCAGCAGGCAAGGTTCAAATGCCCGCTCTATGTGACTGACCAAAGGGCCAGCCGATGAGCAACCGCTCTGGGAAAAGAGGGAGGGTGGCTTTGCGACTGACATAAAGGTCGACCAATCTGCATAACACCGATACAGCTTTCTGTTGAAAGTCGGAATGCATTTCTGCAGAGCTATTTCCCAGGCATCTGTCTGAAATTAAATGTGGCCAAGTGTGCATGACTGTATGTTCTCACATCACCCTGGGTCATGCCTCTTCTCCACTCTGTGTGGTGCCCAGCAGAATGCTGATAAGAAGAACGTGACACCAAGTTGCAACCGACTCATAGCAGTCCCCTCCAGGGGGCATCCCAGGCATGAAATGGGCAAAGGTGATTTGCCACTGCCTTCATCCATGCATCCACCTCAGTCATTCTTGGTGGGCACCCATCACTGATCACAACTGGTTCTATTACCTCCCGAACCCTGACAAGACAATGTGGGTCTATCAGGCTTCTAGAATGCTGATACCCAACAATTACTTAACAGTAAATCCAGGATTTTTTTGTAGCAGGAACTCGTTTGCATACTAGGCCACACACCCCTGATACAGCCAATCCTCCAAGAGCTTACAGGGCTCTTAGTACAGGGCCTACTGCAAGCTCCAGGAGGACTGGCTACATTAGGGGTGTGTGGCCCAGGGGTGGAATTCTAGCAGGAGCTCCTTTGCATATTAGGCCACACACCCTTGATACAGCCAATCCTCCAAGAGCTTACAGGGCTCTTAGTATAGGGCCTACTGTAAGCTCCAGGAGGACTGGCTACATTAGGGGTGTGTGGCCCAGGGGTGGAATTCTAGCAGGAGCTCCTTTACATATTAGGCCACACACCCCTGATGTAGCCAATCCTCCAAGAGCTTACAGGGCTCTTAGTGCAGGGCCTACTGTAAGCTCCAGGAGAATTGGCTACATCAGGGATGTGTGGCCTAATATGCAAAGGAGTTCTTGCTACAAAAAAAAAGCCCTGAGTACATCTAACGGTAGCAGAAGTAGTGTTGCCAACATTTTTTTCCCTTCTACTATTGCTGTGCCTTTTAGCAGCAGCCTAGCAGACAGTAATCGAATGAGCGCAACTTTTTCTGGTGTGGAGATAAGCGATAGCCCAGGGGTGACCAAACTTGCTTAACATAAGAGTCACACAGAATTAATGTCAGATGTTTAAGGGCTGCAAGACAGGAAGGAAAGAAGGAAGGAAAATAGATGGGGGAGGTAAGAGAGGTGGAAAGAAAGCACCTTTAACTTTAAATACATTCTCCAAGCTACTATCTGGCTTGGCTTGGAGAAGCGATTTAAAGATAGAAATGCCTTTTCCAAGCCAGCCAATGGGGCAGTGGGGGCTTCGAGAGCCACACGATATGTGTTAAAGAGTCACATGTGGCCCCTGAGATGCCCCTGTGATAGGCCAAGTCTCATTTGCTTACTTTCTGGCCATCAGACTACACTCAAAGGCTGAGAAGTGGACCTGTAAAAAGTTGCCAACCTATAGGATTAGTAGCAGAAGAAGAAATGGGAAAAACACACACACACAGACACGCAACGGGAACACTGGACCTGCCTGTTTCTCGGTTTTCGGATAAAGAAGACGTTGCATGCAGTCCAATGCGGGCCGTTTCTGACAGCAGTCCCTGAAGCAGGAGAGATGAAGTAAAATATTGTTAAATAGCAGCAGAATCTGCCAGTGCCCGGAAATAACTGAGATGTGGACAGGGCAGCAGCCTCTGCCAGGAGCTCAGGCCAAGTTCATCTGCAGCTGAACCGCTTCACCCAGCTCAGCCCACGGAGCTTTGCATCAATGGACAGCAGAATTTTAAAAACACAACCCTTTGGACCTACAGTAAAGACCTGCTGTGTAATAAGGAACATAGAGAAATGAAGGGCTTTTTTTGTAGAAAAGCCCAGCAGGAACTCATTTGCATATTAGGCCACACCCCCTGACACTAAGCCAGCCGGAACTGCGTTCTTGCTTTAAAAAAAAAAGCCTTGGAGAAATGCAAGAAGATGCTGGGGAAAGGAGGAGCAGAAGCCAGTGGAGGTGATATTTTAAAAGCATTTTTTTAGGAAAAGAACTACTTATTCAGGAAGGCACCAGAATGTGGCAGTGGGGAGGGGGCACAGTCCTGTGGACCAGCAGTCCTCTAGCAAGAGGGCCCAGTTGCTTTTCAGTAATACAACTCCTACCCCTTAGGTGAACAATACCAGTGCGATGCTAGTTAGAATGCTGGACTACAAGCAGAGAGGTCCAGGTTCGAATCCTTGCTCTGTCATGGAAGCTTGCTGGGTGATCTTGAGCCAGTCAAGAGAACCAGCGTGGCATGGTGGTTCAGAGTGACAGACTCTAACCTGGAGAGCCAGGTTTGGTTTTCCTCCACGTGAAGCCAGAGAGGTGACCTTGCTTCAGTCACAGCTCTTTCAGAGCTCTCTCAGCCCCCCCAAATAAGTCTAGCTCACCACCTAGTGGTGCATAATGCTAAAGAGTCAGAACTTTAGGCTGTCGGACAGTCTTCAGTTCTATTCTACGCACAACAGCATACGTGATGATTATTGTTAATTGAGCCAGTCACTCTTTCTCATCTTAGCCCACCTCACAGGGTTGTTGCACGACAACGTGGGAAGGGAGAGAGAGACATATGCTGATCTGAACTTCTTAGAGGAAAGGCGAGAAAAAGTTGTGTAGGTAGTTAGGTAAACACCATCCTGGCCGTAGAGAACATAAACACACGATGTTGCCTAATCCAGCCTTTGATCCATCGAAGTCAGTGTTGTCTATTTCAAGGGTGGCCAAACTTGCTTAACATAAGAGCTACATAGAATAAATGTCAGATGTTTGAGAGCCACAAGACATGGACATCAGATGTTTGGGAGAAGGAAGGAAGGAAAGGAGGGAGGAAAATGAATGGGGAGGGGGAGAAAGAGGTGGGAAAAAAGCAACTTTAATTTTAAATGCACTCTCCAAGCTGCTAGCTGGTTTGGCTTGGAGAAGTGATTTAAAGAGAGAAATGCCTTCTACACGCTGGCTGTCAGGGCAGTGGGGACTTCGAGGGCCACACAATATCTATGAAAGAGACACATGCGGCTCCTGAGCCGCGGTTTGGCCACCTGTGGTCTATTCGGGCAGACAGTGGCTCTCCAGGCTCTCAGGCAGAGAAAAGTCTTTTACATCACTTATTGCCAGATCTTTTAACTGGAGATACCAAGGATTAGATGCTCTGCCACTGAGCCACAACCTGTGAATATCTGAATCCAGCTGGGGCCCATGTTGCCTTTCACTGCTGAACCCCAAAGGAAATCCCTGCATGAAGCACTAATCGATACCAACAGTGAGAGCACTTCAGATGGCTTGATTCAATGGCCCTCCCTTCCCTCAATGTTTAAAACCAGCACCTCAGGAAAAGGGCTCCCAACTTGCTTAGCATGCCAGTGTTGTATGTGTTGGGATCCTCCCCCCAAAGATGGAAATTCGCACTCACCACCACTTTTGAAGCTACTTTAGGGAGGAGGGGAATGCTTTGACTCCTCTGAACTCCTTAGAGTTGCCAATCCCCAGTTGGGGGCAGGAGATCCCCTGGTCTGGAGCCCCTCCCCCCCCCTTTGGGGTGATCAGAAAGTAGGGGGGGGGATATCTGTTGGGCACTTCATTATTCCCTATGGGGACCTATTCCCATAGGATATAATGGAGAATTGATCCGTGGATATCTGGGGGCCAGAGGGGGGGCCTGTTTTTTGAGGTAGAGGCACCACATTTGCAACATAGCATCTATTGTCTCTCCTCAAAACACCCCCCCAAGTTTCAAAAAGAATTGACCAGGGGGTCCAATTCTGAGCCCCAAAAGAAGGTGCCCCCATCCTCTATTATTTCCAATGGAGGGAAGGCATTTAAAAGGTGTGCAGCGGTCCCTTTCAATGTGATGCCCAGAACTTCCTTTGGAGTTCAGTGATGCTTGTCACAACCTTGCTCCTGACTCCACCCCCAAAATCCCCAGATATTTCTTGAACGGCACCTAACTCCCATGACCATAAAGAACACTTAGCCCCTCAGACTCTTCCTGAACTAATGGGTGAGACCGATTAAGAGGGATTACTGCTGCCCCCTGCTGCCAGAAGCAGGCATTTAGCAGAAGCTTGTCCTAGATTAGGATGGCACGGCCTGCCAACACCTCATCGATCATTTTGGAAAGAATATGTAAATTTGGTGTTCTAGTCACGCTAATGACATTGGAATGGCCACTGACACAGATGTTTAAGACTTCTTATCGACCGCAAACGCTGTCTTTGGAGAGACAACAGAGATGCCACCGATTTGTTGGTTTCTAGCTGCTTTCTCATTGGAGTCTGTCTCAGATTGGGAGGTACGTATGGAGCTGACCACACACCTGCAGGACAATCAAAAATTATTCATTGCCCCATTTAATCTGACAGATTATGCATCTAGGGTTGCCAACCTCCAGGCAGTGGCTGGAGATCTCTCGCTATTATAACCGGCTCTCCATCCTTGGAGGTTTTTAAACAGAGGCTAAATGGCCATCTGACAGCAATGAAGATCCTATGAATTTAGGGGGAAGTGTTTGTGAGTTTCCTGCATTGTGCACGGGTTGGACTAGATGACCCTGGAGGTCCCTTCTAACTCTGTGGTTCTATGATTCCAGGTAGTAGAGATTGGTTCACCTGAAGAAAATGGCTGCTTTGGAAGGTGGACTCTATGGCAGGGTGTCAAACATGCAGTTCAGGGGCCGAATCAGGCCCCTGGAGGGCTCCTACCAGGCCCCTGAGCAACTGGCTGTCATCTGCTTCCTTCTCCCTCTCTCTTGAATCCTTCTGCATCACAATTTGCTTTGCCAGGCTTGCTCAATTGCACAGGAGCTACAGATCAAAGCCTCTATTTTCCTCCCTTGGGGGAGGAAGGGAAAAAGAATAGCTTGCTTTGCCAGGCTCTCTCAATCACACAGAAGAGCTACTGAGCCCAGTCTCTCTTCCTTCTATTGGCTGAGGCTCCTTCCCCTCCTTGTTCCCTGGGGAAGGAAGGAAAGATCCCTCTAGAGCTTCCTTTGCCCATTTCCCTGGATCCAATGTCAGACAGACAAAGAAAGCACCTTTAATGAGTGCTAATGTTTTAAACATGCTTTATTTCAAGCTTTAAAAAAAATCTTTGCATTTTTCTGTGTCCTGTTTAAGGTTTATCTCTCTGCTCCCAGGCATTACATTTTATGACACACACGGCCTAGCCCAACAAAAACCTCATTTCTGCCAGATCCGGCCCTCATAACAAATGAGTTGGACCTCCCCTCCCCCCCAAAGGACATCCCTGCTCTATGGCATTAGATGCCTTTGAGGCTCCTCCCCAAACCCCACCCTCTGCAAGCTCCACCCCCCCCTCAAATCTTCAGGTCTTTCCCAACGGGGAGCTGGCTACCCTGTGTGCACTCCAGTTCTTTGGCCCATCAGTGAGATGAAACACCCAAAGGCACATTGCACTGGCAGAATGCATTCACATCATCTCACTGGCCAGGAAATGAAGGGCTGCTGGGAAGCTGCCTCCAAAGGCCATCGGGGCAAGCAGAAGATCTTCCAACCTGGACCCTACCCGATCAGAATCAGGCTCTCTCCAATGAGTATGGCTGTCGGGTCTGGGTTGGAGAATACCTGGAGGCTTTGGGGGTGGATCTTGGAGAAGGTTGGGGTTTGGGGAAGGGAGGGGAGGGGGCCTCAGCATGGTCCAATGCCCTAGAGCCTACCCTCCAAAGCAGCCGTTTTCTCCAGGGGGGTGGGGAAGCAAGTGGCTACACAGTGCAGAACAGAAAGACCAAACAACTGTGTATAAAAAAATAAATAATGTACAAAAATCTGTGGTTCTATATATCAATGTCTATTAACAATCAGAGATACCACATAGCACAGCAGAAGATGAATTCATTCATTAGGGAGAGCCCCGCTGCAGAAACAAAGGAATCCAGTCCAATCTCATATAGACTGCATGTCTTGTATGGACTCCTATATATGAGATTGGACTGGGTTCCTTTGTTTCTGCAGCGGGGCTCTTCCTAATGAATGAATTCATTTGTACATTTTTTTTTTAATACCCAGTTGTTTGGTCTTCCTTTCTGTTCCCTCCAGGGGAGCTGATCCCTGCCAGCTGGAGATTAGTTGTGAAAGTGGGAGATCTCCAGGCCCCACCTGGAGGCTGGCAAGCCTACCAATGAGGGAAGGAGAGACTAACCCACTCGTAGATCCACCCCTAATGTCTGCCTTAGCTCGCTCCCCTGCCTTCTGGCTCCCCAACCTGGGGTGCCACCCCTTTCTAAACTGTAAACCAGGGATGTCGAACTCATTTGTTATGAGGGCCGGATCTGACCTTGAGGGGCCGGGCCATGTGTGTACCTATTTAAGATGAGGTAGCAGAGATATACATTTTATAAAGAACACAAACACAAATATATATATTTTTAAAAACTTAAAATGTTTAAAACGTTAGCACACATTGGTCTTAAGGATGCTTTCTTTGTATTTCTCCCATGAGATCCAGGGAACTGGGCAAAGGAAGCTCTGGCTCTTTCCTTCTTTCCCAGTGGATGGGGGGGGGGGAGCCTCAGCCAATGGTGAAAATAGAGGCGTTGCTTTGTAGCTCCCATGCAATTGAGCAAGCCTTGCAAAGCAAGCTGTTATGCAGAAGGAAGCAAAAGAGGAGAAGGAAGTTGATGACAGCCAGTTGCTTGGGGGCCTGATGGGAGCCCTCTGGGGGCCTGATTCAGCCCCTGAACTGCATGTTTAACACCCCTGCTGTAAACCCATCCCTCTCACTGGGGGCCTGGGTGTTACCCTGCCCTACTTTACAGGGCTGTTGTGAGGGTAAAAGAGAGGTAGGTGCACCGTTTGCAGGGCTCCCACTGCCACCGAATAGACAGACAGCCTCTTATGTCCCTCCCTTCCTGTAGGGAAAATAGGGGCTGGGGTGAGGCCAGGTGCTGCTGGAGGAAAATGGGACAAGGAGAAAAGAAGGTGAAACTCTCACCACGCATTCCCCACAAACCTCGCATGAATTGTACAATACATCCAGCCCACGCCATACCATAGAACAAGATGAACCTCTCCAGTTTCAAGAGGGGGAAAGGAACAAATTGAGAAAGATTTGAGAGAGAGAGAGAGATCCTATTGAGGGCATATACAAAGACCTCTAGCAGGGCAGGTCTGTGGTAAATGGGGCAGCCCCCATCTCTGGAAACTGAAATGTCAGCCTAGGCCAGAAGGAACCTGGGTTTAAATCCTCACTGGGGCTCAGCTGGGAGACTGTGGACCAACTGGCTTTGCCTAATGTACCTTGCAGGGTTGTTCTGAGGATAAAATGTGGTGGTGATGGGGGGGGGGGAAGAACCACATACTGAAGGAAGGGAGGAACAGCAAAGGTCACCACCCAGTACAGGTCTTGGAGGGCTTGCTTCCTGCCTAGGGTTGCAGCTCTGGGTTGGGAAATACCTGGAGCAGGGGTGGCCAAACTTGCTTAACAGAAGAGCCACATAGAATAAATGTCAGATGGTTGAGAGCTGCAAGACAGGAAGGTCAGAGGCCTGAGCCAGAAGGAAGGAAGGAAAAGAGGGAGAGGTGGAAAGAAAGCAACTTTAAATGCCTTCTCCAAGCCAGCTGATGGGGCAATGGGGGCTTCAAGAGACACACAATATGTGTGAAAGAGCCACATGTGACTTGGAGATGGAGCTTGAGGGGTTTGGAGAGGAGAGAGATTTCAATGAGTTATTATGCCAAGGGAACTCCTTCCAAAGCAGCCATTTTCTCCAGGGGAACGGACCTCTGTCATCTGGAGATCAGTTGAAATCCCAGGAGATCGCCAGTTACCACCTGGAGGCTGTCAACCATGCTACCACACAACATCCCTTTCACAACTTGGATTACTTGTCTGGCTGCCTGAGCCCTGTGCTGCTTTCCTCCTCGGAACCTGATGTGCAATCGGCGTGGATCCAGCAGCATTTTGCAGAAATTGCTTATCCCCTCCCCCCCCCCCCCGCTCTCTTATTCGGGCAAGTGTGACTCTGGAGTGTCCTTTTGCTTTGACAAATGTCCAGCCCCCCCCCCTCCCCCCCAGGGGCTCTGCAGAAAGGGAACAAAAAAGCCAGCCCTCCCAACAAGCTTGAAATGAGTCTTTGGAGAAACAAACCCCGAAAGGAAGCTCCAGAGACGCTGTTCGTGTTCTTACCTGACACAGCTCTCTCTGCCAGGGGTGGCTTAGGAAAAGAATTAATACGCTCGAAAGGGCTCAAGAGAACGCCTGCGCGGACGGGCATTCACAGCGCACCTGGCTGCCTTTCCTGCCCACAGCTGGACCCCTGGCCAGTGTCTTCACAGAGGCAGTAAACCGGGATCTTTGCTGCATCGATTCAGATCGCAAGTGGGGGCTCACATGTAGGTAGGGCTTTTTTTTGTAGCAGGAACTCCTTTATATCATTAGGCCACACCACCACCAGTCCTCCAAGAGCTTAGAGTAGGCCCTGTAAGAAGAACTCTGTAAGCTCTCGGAGGATTGGCTACATCAGGGGGGGGGTGTGGCCTAATATGCAAAGGAGTTTCTGCTACAAAAAAAGAGCCCTGCATGTAGGGTTGCCAGCCTCCAGGTGAGGCCTGGGGATCTCTCACTTTTACCGCTGCTCTCCAGCTGGCAGAGATCAGCTCCCCTAGAGAAAACGGCTCTTTTGTAGGGTGGACTCTATGGCATTGGATCATGCTGAGGCCCATGGGTGGAATTCTAGCAGGAGCTCCTTTGCATATTAGGCCACACACCCCAGATGTAGCCAGTCCTCCAAGAGGTTACAAAAAGAGCCTTGTAAACTCTTGGAGGATTGGCTACATCAGGGGTATGTGGCCTAATATGCAAAGGAGCTCCTGCTAGAATTCCACCACTGCTGAAGCCCTTCCCCACCCCAAACCCCTCCCTCTGCTGGCTCTACTCCCAAAGTCTCCAGGTATTTTCCAGCCCAGACCTGGCAACCCTACTCAGGTGAGTAAATGAACCTCTGCAAAAAGAAGACACCTCTTGCACATGGAAAGCCAGTGCGTAGACGTTCCCCTAGCGTGCTGCATTTCTACCCTTGGGAGCTTAAGGGAGGCACTTTCAGTTATTTGAGCCCCCTCTGCTCGCAGTCAGAAAGCCAACAGCTTCAATGCACATTTACCACCTTGGCAAGAACAGAGGCAAAACCTTGCAAGAGCTGGGAGGCATCCTTCCAGCAGGGCAAGAAATGAGGGTGGGGCATGGAGAACTCCCACAATTAGAAGAAGAAGATTGCACCTGATTGCCAAACTACAGAAATAAGTTCCCCTTGGAGAAAATGGCTGCTTTGGAGGGGTGAACTCTGTGGCACCATACCCCACCGAAGTCCCTTCCCTCCCCGAACCCCATCCTCCCCAGGGTCTGCTCCCAAATCTCCAGGAATTTCCCAACCTGGAGTTGGCAACCCTAGGCAGAGCCCCGCCCGAGTTGTTCAGAGCGGCTGGCCTTGGGAGACCGAGGATCTGAGGCAATAGAAAGCACCCTCACTTGGGTTCGTGAGGTTAGGGAGTTGCGCTGGGGTTTGTGAGACCTGGATTCAAATCCCTGCACTAACCAGGAACTTGCTAGACGACCTCGGTCTGGCTGCTGTGCCTTACAGCAGTGACTCCCAACCTTTTTGGCACCAGGGACTGGTTTTGTGGAAGACAAGTTTTCCATGGACTGGTGGAGGTGTTGGTATTGGGGTTTTGGCCACACCAGGCTGCCTCCCTGCCCCATCCCTGCCCCCCATGGGGGGTCTTTAAATGAGAGGTAGGTGGAGGTCACTGCTGCACTGCCCCTTCTGCCTGAGTCCCGGGCGGATGAAAGAGGTGGTGCTTTGGAGCGAGGCTGTGCTGCCTCTTTTGTCCGCCTGGGTCTTGGGTGGGCGGAAGGGGCGGAAGGGCTGCTCTGCCTAGCTATGAGGCTGCCTCCCCTGAGCAGGTGAAAGGGGAGATGCAGCACCTCTGCCTTGCTCCGTGGCCCGGTTGGGGACCCCTGCCTTACAGGGTTGCAGTGAGAATAAAATCAAGGAAGGGAGAAGTCAGGATTGACGATACGTGAATGACATAAGGATGTGGCCCCTTCTGGCTCAGCCTGAAAATTTCTCCAGCTCAAGGCAGGGCAGAATCCTCTTCCTGGCGATTCCCATTGACTCTCCATTTGCATTGAGGAACTGAAGCGTTTAAATGCACAGCTCCGATCTTCGAGGTAGAGATTTTCGCAGCAAAGTGCTCTGAACTCGGTGATTTCTCCCCCCTCCCCCAGAAAGTGTATTGATCCAGCGGGTGGATTCTGAAAGGGAGCCTTTCCAACCCCCTGAAAGGGAGCCTTTCTTCCTGTCGCTATGCAACCACCTGCGGCACTCTCTTTCCAAGCGCCCCTCCTTTTCGGTGTCCTTGAGAGAGAGTGCCTTTTTGCTTGGGTGTTTGGGTCCCCGTTCTGTTATAGCCTCCGAAGCTAAGAGCCCTCCGATGGCGCTGACTCACCAAACGGCTCAATATTTATAAATAATGGAGGGGACCTTGGCTTTGTGTTTGAGAAGCGCCGGGCGATGAGGGGGTGGAAGAGAGACAGAGAGAGAGCACACGATCGATCTGAATTGGAAAAGATGCCCACGAGAGATCGAAGCGGCTCCTTGAGCTTCAGGCACATAAAGGACTATTAGCCATACTGGCTAGGAAGGGAGCTTCCACATTCACGAGCAGCGTACCTTGGACGCCAGAGACAAAAGAAAGGATGCCTGCTACCAGTGCATTTGGGAGAATTTGCCAGTGGGCTGTTGAGGGGTGCTGAGAAAAGACCGTGGCGTGGGAGCAAACGCCAACCAAGTATCCTGAGCTGCAGCCAAAATTTAGGGCTTAATCTGTCCATTATGGGATGTGTTTTCAGTGAGGGGCTGTGACTCAGCGGCAGAGCATCTGCTTGGCAGGCAGAAGGTCCGCAGTTCGATCCCCAGCATCTCCAGGATCCATTTGCAGGCTATCCAAAAGATGCCCTAGCCTGGGATGACAGATTCCAGGTGGGACCTGAGGATCCCCTGGAATTACAGTTCCTCTCCAGACTACAGAGCTCAGAAAATGTTGAAAAGGGCTGCTTTGGAGGGTGGACTTCGTGACCTTGTACCCCTCGGATGTCCCCATCCTCCCCAGGCTCCATCCCCAAATCCCCAGGAGTCTCCCAACCTGGAGCGGCAACCCTAACACCTACAAAGTGTTTATCCCTCCCCCTTGCCTATGAACCTGCCTTCTACTGAATCAGACCTTCAGTCCATCAAAGTCAGTCTTGTCTACTCAGACTGGCAGCGGCTCTCCAGGGCCTCAAGCTGAGGTTTTTCAGGCCTACTTGCCTGGACCCTTTTTAGTTGGAAATGCTGGGGATTGAACCTGGGACCTTCTGCTTAACAAGCAGATGCTCTACCACTGAGCCACCGTCCCTCCCACTGTCTCACTTGCCCCTGCCACCAGGAAGGTGCCAAGCCAAACACAAGCAAAATAGGGCTGCCAGCCTCCAGGTGGGACCTGAGGATCCCTCTGAGTTACAGCTCATCTCCAGACTGTCTACAGCTCATCTCCAGACTCCAGATCAGTTCCCCTTGGAGAATATGGATGGTCTGGATAGGGGAGGCTCAATGCTATTGTATCCCTCTGAGGTCTCTGTCCTCCCCAAGCTCCATCCCCTAAATCTCCGGGAGTTTTCCAATCTGGATTGAAGTGTCTATCCCTTCCTCCTCCGTCACCAGGGAGGTACCAAACACAATCAAATTTAAACAGGGATGCCAGCCTCCAGGTGGGACCTGGGGATCCCCTGGAATTACAGCTCATCTCCACGCTATAGAGATCTGTTCCCCAGGAGAAAATGGCTGCCCTACGTCCAGGGGTCATTTTGTAGAAAAATAGGTGGCGGAGGTCATTAGCATAACTTATTAGCATACCCCCCCCATCAAAAGCAACTGGATGCAAGATAGGAGGGCCTCAGGCGAGCGAGGCCTGCTTGGGCTGGCTGGATCTCAAGCAGGCTTCGCTCACCTGGGGCTCTCCTGGGCCACTCCCCCCCCCCCAGTCAAAAGGCCAGCAAGCCCCCCGCAACCCAAAATCACATAAGAAGTGGCGAAAGAGTGGGGCAGGCTTCTCCAGGGGTTAATGCGGGCTGCTGGGGGTATGGCAAAGCCCCTGGGGGCTGGCTGCCTGCCTACTTTCCTAATCCAGGGATTGTCATGCAGCTGCGCCTACTAATCAATGGACAAGGTAGGTGGGAAGGAAGAGGGGGAACTGTCAGAAAGGTTCAGGAGCTGTGCTCCTGTGAGCTCCTGCTGAATCTGAAGCCTGCGTCTACCTGATACCCTGGAAAACTGCTGCAGGTCTTAGTAGGCATTACTGGTGCTCTGAGGAAAGGGTCGGGGGTAGGCGAGGTGAAAGACCTGGAGAGCTGCTGCTAATTTGAATAGAAAACACCGACCCCGATGTCCCGATGGTTGGCTTCAGTATTAAGTGCCCTTGCCATGTATTAATCCTTGCAACGAGTTAGTGTTTGGTTACGCTGGCTTGCTGTAGTCCGCTGTCCACTCTGTGACCGAAACAAGATTGTGGCGCCCCACACTTTGAGACAGCAACTAGCTGCCTCTCAGGGTCATTGCTATCTAACGGTGGAGGCAAAGTCATCGCAAACCGTTTGTGCCTAACTTTTTTCTGTGGGAACGAAGTGATTTTGCTAAGGTGCGCTTTTAGAAGTTTGAATTTAGGCGGGATGCTGTAACGCAGGGGTATCGAACTCATTTGTTTTGAGGGCTGGATCTGACATAAATGAGACCTTGTTGGGCCGAACCGGGTCGTGTTGGGCTGGGCCATGTGTGCACCTATTTAAGATTAGGTAGCAGAGATATAAACGTTTTAAAGGACACAAACACGACTAAAGATTTAAAACAAAACAAAAAAAACCCCCTTAAAATAAAACATGCTTAAAACATTAGCACTTGTTGGTCTTAAAGGTGCTTTCTTTGCATTTCTACCATGGGATCTGGGGAACTGGGCAAAGGAAGCTCTGTCTCTTTCCCTCCCCCTCCAGGGGACCAGGAGGGGGAGGAGCCTCAACAAATGGAGAAAATCGAGGTTTTGCTCTGTAGCTCCTGTGCGATTGGGCAAGCCTTGCAAGCAAGCAGCAATGCAGAAGGAAGCAAGAGAGAGGGAGAAGGAAGCAGACAAGAGCCAGTTGCTTGGGGGCCTGATAGGAGCCCTCCAGGGGCCTGATTCAGCCCCCAGGCCTCATGTTTGACACCGCTGCTGTACCGGTTCCAGATAAGGTATATAACCTGTGACCTGTGCTGAGATCTTAAGTCCTGACACTTTGCTGGAAGTGTCTGTGTTCTGTCTATTAATAAAATACCTTATCCATACAACCTGGAGAGTGCCTTCCATTGAGGATAGCTACAGAGCTGACATTAAGCAAGTTTGATCCTGTTGGTGTTTTGGGTGTTATTTGCCCAGGCAACAAAGCTTATGATATGGCATACAGGGCTTTTTTCTTTTTAGCAGGAATATACAGGAACACAGTTCTAGCTGGCTTGGTGTCAGCGGGTGTGGCCTAATCTGCAGATAAGTTCCTGCTGGGCTTTTTCTACAAAAAAGCCCTGCGCGAAACAATACTGCTGTCGGGTGTGTGCGGCCTAATATGCAAATAAGTTCCTGCTGGGCTTTTCCTACAAAAAAGCCCAGTGCTAAACAACGGTGGCCTAATATGCAAATGGGTTCCTGCTGGGCCTTTTCTACAAGAAAGCCTGGTGTGAAACAATGGTGCCATGAGGGGGTGTGGCCTAATAGGCAAATGGGTTCCTGCTGGACTTTTCCTACAAAAAAGCCCTGTGCAAAACAATGGTGCTGTCAAGGGGTGTGGCCTAATATGCCAATAGGTTCCTGCTGGGCTTTTTCCACCAAAAAAATAACCCTGATGGCCTGGATATGGTCTGTTACAATGTTTATTCTGTGTCTCCCCTTCCTTTTGCTGCACTGTCTTCTCCTTTGTTAACCCACTTTCTGCATTATGGCATATTGTGCCTTCGACAGGTATTTTTCTGCCTGCACTGTTTTCTAGCTCTGCAATCTTATTCCTCCTCCTGCACTGCTGACTGGATGCCTTAACACTGCCTGATAGCATCGTTTTATATTGTGCAATGCAACTTGAGTCTCAGCTGGAAAGGCGGGCTTTGAATGAAGTAAAGAGAGAAAAACACAGCATCCTCTAGGTAGCGGGGAACAGAAGCACCAGACAAGACAGACGGACCGGCTCCCCAAACTGGAGCATCTCTAGGCCAGCCATGTGTCCGCATCAGACGGAACAGACCTCAAAGAGAGACAGCCAGATGGAAAGAGCGACTCCCTGGAAACAAGATCACATCTCCCCGCCTCCCAGAGACCTTGGGCCAATCACAGCCGAATGGCATCACATAGCAGAACTGAGTAAACCACACCTGCGCCAGGTAACATACTTCAACAGAGAAAGGTGTGGGGGGGAGAGATGAGGGCAGGCAGAGAGACAGAACCCGTGATTTGCTCGCCATGAGTGACAGATGGGATTGAACAAAGGAAATTAAACGCGCACCTATAAAGGTTTAGGGCTGTTTGCTTAGCTGTCAGTTTCTCAACGCAGCTGGGCCACTTTGATGTCAGCGGCATTCATTTCAGGCAGACTCAGGACGTGAATATTTTAAAAAAAAACAAACAGCTAGTGCCCTGACCTGGATAGCCCAGGCAAAACCGATCTGGTCAAATCTTGGAAGCTAAGCAGGACCAACCCTGGCAAGTTGCATTAAATTCTCAAGCTAGGTATAAGCTAGCCGGAAGAGGGTCGTCTTACAGGCCCTGTGGAACTGAACAAGGTCCCGCAGGGCCCTCACCTCCTCCGGCAGCTGATTCCACCATGTAGGGGCCATAACAGAGAAGGCCCTTTCTCTGGTGGCTTTCAAGCGGGCTTCTTTTGGCCCAGGGATAGTAAGGAGATTTTGTGTTCCCGACCTCAGTACTCTCTGGGGAACGTGTGGGGAGAGACGGTCCTTCAGGTAGACAGGTCCCTGCTCTGTATTCTTGTGCTTAGGAGGGTGGGGCACAGTGGAAGGGCTTCTAGCCCCACTGGTGGACCTCTTGATGGCACTTGCGGGATTTTTGGCCATTGTGTGACAGAATGTTGGACTAGAGGGGCCATTGGCCTGATCCAACATGGCTTCTCTTATGTCCTTAACCTCTGTGAGAGCTATGGCTGACCCAAGGCCATTAGAGCAGCTGCAAGTGGAGGAGTGGGGAATCAAACCCGGTTCTCCCAGATAAGAGTCCACACACTTCACCACTACACCAAACTGGCTCCAAACTGAAGTTGCCATGACTTCCAAGCATGTGCAGGCACACCCGCATAAGATACAAAACAAACAAGCAAACCATAGCTAGTGAGGCTGACAGAAACATGGGCAATGTCTCCTTGCTGGCGAGATTTGGCAGGATGCCTGGCTGTCCTCCACCGGAGGCAGGGGGCTAGGCAGGATTGGTGGACTGGCGATTCTTGGGTTCTCTTCAGAACTGGATTGACGGGAACGGGCAGAGGGGGCTCACGGAGGCAGCTCTTACTTACCCATTCAGCAGCTCATCAAAGCAAGCAACGGCGTTGTCCCGCTGTGCCGCCAGGACCAGGCAGGGGCCCTCTGTGAGTGCAGAACACTGGAAGAGAAAGGGCAGGCAATGTGAGCTATTAAAGCCACCTGTTGGTTAGCCTCTATGGAATAGTGATTTGATGGTGCCTCTTTTTAGAAATAAGAGCCCCATGGTGCAGAGTGTTAAAGCTGCAGTACTTTCCTTTCCTTTTCCTTTTTGGAAATAAATCAATAACTAAATTGAGGTGAGTCTAGAATCATAGAGTTGGAAGGGACCCGCAGGGTCATCTAGTCCAACCCCCTGCACAATGCAGGAAAAAACAGGTTGCTTACCTGTAACTGATGATCTTCGAGTGGTCATCTGTGCAGTCACACACATGGGTCTTGCCGCAGGCAACGGATCCATACCTTGGAGCTCCAATAGCTCGCCTATAACGTCTTTTGGCGCGCTTTCCTCCCGCTCTGGGGAGCAGGCAGCGACCGCGCATGCCTGGAGCGGGGGGAGAGCGCCCATTCCACTCAGTTTCTTCCAGCCACCGCCGGCACTGACACTATACAAGGTTAAGCAACAATTACAAGAGGCCAGCAGCGGGGAAGGCTGGGTGGGCGTGTGTGACTGCACAGATGACCACTCGAAGATCATCAGTTACAGGTAAGCAACCTGTTTATCTTCTTCGTGGTCTCTGTGCAGTCCCACACATGGGTGACTAGCCAGCTAGATGACCTGGAGGAGGGTGCTGGTAAAGAAGAAAGTTAGTCACAGAAAGCAATCAGATCACATGCAATCACCCATCATGTGACATGGTATGCAGCATAAAGATGGAAGCGGATGCACTCACCCCTGGCTTCAGTGGAAGATGGATCTGAGGACCGCTTGACCGAAGGAGGCGTCACGTCTCGCACGAACGTCTAGCGCATAATGGGAGACGAACGTGGATGGAGAGGACCAGGATGCAGCCGCACAAATGTCCTCTAGAGAAACGCCTTGCAGAAAGGCCGAAGACGTCGAGACCGCTCTAGTAGAGTGGGCCTTAAGGCCTTCGGGCAAAGGCTGTTTAGCCAGTTCGTAGCACAACCTGATGGCACTGACTACCCACTTAGACAGACGTTGGGTAGAAATTTTAAGACCCTTGTGAGGGTTCCCATAGGCCACAAACAAGTTAGGGTCCTTACGGAAAGGTTGTGTACGGTCAAGGTAGAAGGATAAAGCCCTTCTAACGTCCAAGGAATGTAGGGCTCGTTGTCCCTGGTCGGATGGGTTGGAGAAAAAGGTTGGTAGAGAAGTTGAGGTTGATAGGTGGAACTGGGAGACAACCTTAGGCAGGAACGCAGGGTCCGGTCGCAAAACAACTTTGTCCTTGTGGAAAATGGTGTAGGGAGGATCGTAACGGAAGGCGCATAAGTCACTTGCCCGTTTGCCCGAGGTAAGGGCTACGAGTAATGCTGTCTTCCAGGAAAGAAGGTTGAGGTCTATGGTGGCCATAGGCTCAAAAGGGGCTTTCATCAGGCAGGAAAGGACTAACGATAAACTCCAAGTCAGAACAAAGGGCTTAACAGGTGGGTTGAGGTGCAACATGCCTTTAAGAAAGGACTTTGATAAAGGATGGGAGAACACAGTCTTGCCATCAATCGGATTGTGGAAAGCAGAAACTGCAGAAAGGTGAACCTTCAAGGAGGAATAACAGAGTCCCGATTTCTGTAGAGAAAGCAGGTAGTCCAGGATTAGGTTAAGTGGTGCCGATTCCGGCTGCAGATGAGAAGATGTCGCAAAGGAACAGAAGCGCTTCCATTTACGCTGATAAGAAAGTCTCGTGGAAGGCTTCCTTGCGTTGAGGATGATATTGGCTACCTCTGTTGAGAGGTAGGTGGATGTATTCTCCAGGCAGCCAGGGCCAGGACTCGAGGGTTGTGATGAAGAACCTGACCGTTGGCTTGAGAGAGGAGGTCGCCCACAGGAGGAAGCCGGCAGTAAGTGTGGCGTGACAGTTGAAGGAGTCTCGTGAACCACGGTTGCCGAGGCCACCATGGCGCAATGAGGATGCAGTCTGTGCCATCCCGAGCTATTTTCACCAACACCCGTGTCAGAAGGGGGGTCGGTGGAAAGAAGTAGTGAAGGGGACCTGTCCAGTTGTGCAGAAATGCGTCGTTGCCCCTCCTGCAATAAAACTGAGGACACTTGGCATTGTCCCTGGATGCAAAGGCATCCACCTTGGGTGTTCCAAAGCAACGGAAGATGCGCCGAAGGTACGTCGGATTGATGGACCATTCGTGGTCGTCTATGCGAATCCTGCTGAGGGAGTCGGCCAAAATATTCTCCACACCGGGAAGATGAATGGCAGTCATGAATATGTTGTGCTTGACACACCATTCCCAGAGCAGTACAGCTATACGGCAGAGACGGAGGGATCTGGTGCCCCCTTGCTTGTTTATGTAATAAACAGTTGCCATATTGTCCGTAGAGATCTGAACATGTTGGCCCCTTATTAGTGGAAGAAAAACGGTTCGGGAAAGTCAAAGAGACTGTTTAGAAGGAAGGGAGGACTTTTTAGGCTGTTGTGACCGAGGCCTTTGTTGAAACTGAGGTTTCTGCTGGCCAGTCTTTCTCTTCCAGAAATCATTACGCTTAGGTGGCCTTTGACGCCTTTGAAATGATGGTCTCCAGGGTTTTGCACGGTTGGACTGCTGGGAGAACGGTTGGGAGACTCCCAAGCGCTTAGCACGCTTGCGGCCGTCATCCACCGAGGCGAGGACCTCGTCAGTAGAAGCATGGAAAAGGCCGAGGCCATCGAAGGGGAGGTCTTCGATCTTTTGTTTAATGTCCGGTTGTAAATTTGTGGACCTTAGCCAGGCGTGGCGACGTAAGGCAACAGAGGACGCAAAGACCCTGGAAGAGCAGGAGACAGCATGGCGTATGGTGTTGATCTGTTGCTTCGACACTCTAGACAGCTCTGATACCAAGCTGGAGGCCGTTCTTTGGGAAGGTTCAGGAAGGGCGGGAATAAGAGGCGTATATTGGTTGGCCAAGTTGAAGACGTAAGCCGAAAAGTAGGCTAGATAATTGTTCAGTTTGGAATTTGTGGAGGCAAGGTTGAATATCTTCCTGGCCAGGGTGTCTAATTTCCTGCCTTCACGGTCAGGAGGTGTCGGATGTCTGGAGGGCTTAGCCTTAGTGGCTGAGTGCACAATAATGGAGTTGGGTGCCGGATGAGAAGCAAGAAATTTAGCCTCAGGAGCGTGAACTCTGTAGAGAGAGTCAAAGCGTTTAGCGGTTGGTGGGACCGAGGCAGGTTTGTCCCAGGTTTCGCGGAGGCCTTCGAGGTGCACCGGAAGCATAGGAAGCAATGAGCCAGGTGGAAAGTCCGTTTGCACGAGGTCGTGTACAATGTCAGAGACCTTAGGTGAGTCCGACGGAAGAGTAATGTTGAGGGCTTCCGCCATGGTGGTGATTAGATGGAGATAGGCCTTGGACGCATCTGATGGAGAGAGTCGGGGCTGTGGTACCGAGTCCGAGACTACCGAGTCAGGATGGTCCTCGGAGTCTGACGATGCTGACGATTCGGGGTCGGAACGGGAATCCTCACCCGAAGGAGGATGTGGAGGCCGGATCGGGTCCGAAGGAACGTTCTTAGGCTTTACCGTCTGAGCAGGTTGGTCTGTAGGAGTGGAGACCGGAGGAGCAATCGAGGCCGAGGCTGATGGAGTGCGCGGTCTAGCGTCCTCTGCTTGGTAGTGGTCCCGGGATCGCTGTAGATCGGAGTGACGTACGCATTCCCGAAGCCTATCACGGAGTCGAGGGGAATAGCGAGAGTAATCAGGCTCTCGGATCCGATCTCGAGGGTAATCATGTTCTCGGGTCCGATCTTGATCGCGGGATCGAGAAGAGAGGTCACGGTCGAAACCACGGGCCCGTGGAGAATCGCGGAGTCGTCGGGAGAAGTTACGGAGTCGATCACGGGGTCTAGGAGAGTCCTCGTAGCGGTACGGGGAATAACCTGAACCCTCCAGAGATGGAGACCGAGAAGGACGATGGAAACGAGAGTAGTGACGGTCGTATCTAGGAGTGGAGTAGTAGTCGTGATAATAATCCGAGGAGTCGGAGTCTCGACGCCGACGTGGCGATCTGGAGCGGTCCTTGAGAGGCGGCGACCGGGATCGGGCTCGACGTGAGGGCGAACGAGAGCGACCTTTGTTTGAGGCCTGAGTGGCCGAGTCCTTGTACAGGGGAGAAATCCCGACGTCTCGGAAGTCCTTATACAGGGGAGAAATCCCGATGTCCCGGAAGGATCCGATCCGAAGCGGAGGTTTAAGGTAGGTCTGGGTAGACTCGGTGGTGAGGTCGGGTTCTAGAAAGTCGGTCGGGACCACGCTGTGCACCGAAGGTGAACGAGAGTGGACTGGTATAACCTCCACTGCTGTGGATGAGTGAGGTGTCAGTTGGGGCATGTCGGTGATGACGTCCGACGGAGCCGACAACTCGGGCGGAAGAGCGGGTTGTGTTGGGGTCGCAGGATCCATAGACGTCGATGTCGAGATTGGAGCCTGAGGCTTCTTAGGAGCCGAGTGCGAGTGGAGTTTCCTCGGAGCCGAATCGGCCGATCCGGAATGACGAGTTTTTTTGTGTGCCGGATCCGTAGATTCCAAATGGCGCGATTTCTTCGAAGCCTTATGGCCGGTCTCGGCGTGCTTTTATCGGACTTGTGCTTCTGTTTAGAGAGAGACACGTCCGTAGAAGCCGAATCTCCCGCTTGTTGTTGGGGAGGCGGCAAGTCCGACGCGGGCATAGCCCTTAGGGACAACTCAATCAGGAAACTCCGGAGCCTTGCCGCACGGTTTTTCCGGGCCTGCTTTCCGAAGTTCGCACAATGAGGGCAGGAATCGACTCGGTGAGATTCCCCCAAGCAAAAAAGGCAGTGGCTGTGGCCGTCTGAAGAAGGGATTTTGGTCCCACAGCGCGTGCACTTTTTGAAGGTAACTTTCCCTTCCATGCGCTCCGGACAAGGGAGGGGGGGGAAGGGAGAAAAGGGGAAGATAGCGCAGAAACGTTTTTTTTTTTTTTTTAGATTTTTCGGGACGAAAGGAGAAGATATAAGAAAAGGAAATACGATACCAGGTGAAGGAAAAAGGTCGAAAGGATGAGGTAATGGACGAGCTAAGGAGAAACGCAGCGAGGAAGGTGTTGTCCGGGCGGCGGTAGGAAAGAAACTGAGTGGAATGGGCGCTCTCCCCCCGCTCCAGGCATGCGCGGTCGCTGCCTGCTCCCCAGAGCGGGAGGAAAGCGCGCCAAAAGACGTTATAGGCGAGCTATTGGAGCTCCGAGGTATGGATCCGTTGCCTGCGGCAAGACCCATGTGTGGGACTGCACAGAGACCACGAAGAAGATCTCACAAATACCTCCCTCTAAATTCACAGGATTTTCAGAGGGATGGCTGGAACAAAAAAAAAAAATCTGGAGGATTTTTATTAAATTTGACTATGTTTTACAAGAAGGATATCAATTTGCAATACTCCACTGGTAGCAAACTTGTGCCAGTTTCATCCCAGTGGGGTAAGAGATGATAGATTATTTCTTGTTATAAATCCAGGTGGTTCTATATGGCTCATAGTCTTATTTTCTCGTGTGAATGCTGGATTTGAAGATCACTTTGGCATACTGAATATATATCTCCATTGTACTTGTACTTGGGACTATGATTACAGCAAATTTGTTTCTTTTCCCAAGTTCCGTGTGTTGGGCAAGCATATCGCAGAGCTGTGGAGTACACAAAAGTCACACCCTTAATCATCTCCATGGGCCTCGGGGCGACTGTTCTACCAATGGCTGCCGGGGCTTTTTTTGTAGCAGGGACTCCTTTGCATATTAGGCGACACCCCCCTGATGTAGCCAATCCTACAAGAGCTTACAGGGCTCTTCTTACAGGGCGTCCTGTAAGCTCCAGGAGGATTGGCTACATCAGGGGGTGTGTGGTCTAATATGCAAAGGAGTTCCTGCTACAAAAAAAGCCCCGGCAGCCATTGGTAGAACAGTCGCCCCGAGGCCCATGGAGATGATTAAGATGTGACTTTTGTGTACCCCACAGCTCTGCGATATGCTTGCCCAACACACGGAACTTGGGAAAAGAAAATTTGCTGTAATCATAGTCTAAGTACAAGTACAATGCAGATATACATTCAGTATGTCAAAGTGAGCATGATGTACAGCAGCTGTAAGATCCAGAGAACGAGGCTGAAGCAGAACATCTCTTTTGGCGTGCTCTCAGGGGGCTTGCAGGGACATGAGCTTAACAGGTAGACTGGGGCAGGAAGGGGCTGTGGGCATTGGGTCAAGAGGATAGTTACAGCAAGCCCTGGCTGCTGCTGAGAGGTGGAAAATGTGCTTTGCACAAAGTAGATCCGAGATATCTTGATAGATTAAGATTGGGAGCCATGTTGGTCTGTCTGTAGCTGTAGAAAAGAGCAAGACTCCAGTAGCACCTTTAAGACTAACGGAACTGGTGGTAGGGTAGGAGCTTTCGTGGCTCGCTGCTCTGAAAAAGTGAGCAGTGACTCACGAAAGCTCGCACCCTACCACAAATTTTGTTAGTCTTTAAGGTGCTCCTGGACTCTTGCTCTTTTCTACTGGGTATCTTGAGCTAAAGGATTTTAGGTAGCCGGGCTCGTGAAGATCACAAAGAAAGGGCCATGGCTCAGTGGAAGAGCCTCTGTTTGGCACGCAGAAAGTCCCAGGTTCAATTCCCATCATCCCCAGCTGAAAGGAGCAGGCAAGAGAGGATGTGAATAAACTTGGCCTAAGACCCTGGAGGGCAGCCGCCAGTCTGGGTGGACAAGACTGACCTTGAGGGCCTGAGGGCCTGATTCAATATAAGGCAGTTTTGTGTGTGTGTGTGTGTGTCAGGGGTGGAATTCTAGCAGGAGCTTCTTTGCATATTAGGTCACACCCCCGATGTAGCCAATCCTCCAGGAGCTTACAAAAAAGAGCCTTGTAAGCTCTTGTAGGATTGGCTACATCAGGGAGTGTCTGGCGTAATATGCAAAGGAGCTCCTGCTAGAATTCCTCCCCTGGTGTGTGTATGCCCAGAGCTAAGATGCAGCAGCGGTCTTAAGGAAGAAGGGAAAAACAGGTTTCTTACCTGTAACTGATGATCTTCGAGTGGTCATCTGTGCAGTCACACACATGGGGTTATCTGCCAGGATCAATCCCGACCTCGGAGAATTCAAAGCAATCTTGGAGCGTTAATTTTGGCGCACACTTCCTCTCGTCCCGGGGAGGAGGCATCCACTGCGCATGCCTAGACAAGAGGGAGGCGCTTCACCCACCCAGTTTCTTCCCGCCGCAGTATAGGAGGAAATTTTGAATTAGGAACAAGGAACCAGCAGCAGGGAAGGTTGGGCGGGCGTGTGTGACTGCACAGATGACCACTCAAAGATCATCAGTTACAGGTAAGAAACCTGTTTCTCTTCATCGTGGTCTCTGTGCAGTCCCACACATGGGTGACTGGCAAGCTAATCTGTCCGGAGGCGGGTGCTGGATCTGTAACCAAAGGACAAAGTTAGTTATGCATATAAGAAGCAATATCATACTTACAGTGTAGCTGACTGGAAACATCAGTCGAAAATGGATCGTAGCACACCCTGCCCGAAGGATGCGTCATGCCAAGCACGGATGTCTAAAGTGTAGTACGATGCAAACGCAGAGCTGTGGGGTACACAAAAGTCACACCCTTAAAGCTGTCTTCCAGGACAGGAGATGCATAGGAATGGATGTCATGGGCTCAAAAGGTGGCTTCATTAATTGGCTCAGCACAACAGACAAGCTCCAGGTGGGGTGAAGCTGATGGATTGGAGCATGAAGGTGGAGGATCCCCTTCATGAAGGCTTTGGTAGCATAGTGGGAGAAAACAGTGCACCCTTCAATGTGTGGATGGAATGCAGAGATGGCCGCTAAGTGGACCTTCAGAGAAGAGTACGACAGTCCTGAGTTAGAAAGGGATAAGGTGTAGGTCAGGATCTGAGCTATAGTGGAGAGTTCAGGCTTGAAATTATGTAGAACAGCATACGCTGAAAAACGTTTCCACTTTAAAGAATAAGATTTTCTGGTGGCAGGTTTTTTGGCATTGAGTAGGACATGATGAACGTCCGAAGGAAAATTCAGAAACTGATTTTCCAGGCAGTCAGTCGTAGAAGTCCCGGATTGTGGTGCAGAACCTTGCCTTCTTGTTGGGAAATCAAGTCCTGAACTTGAGGAAGTCGGAGGAACCAGGGTTGACGAGGCCACCATGGTGTAATCAGGATGCAATTGGTCCGACCTAGCTTTATCTTTTGCAATACTCTCATGATGAGAGGGATTGGTGGAAATAGATAATGTAGTGTTCCGGACCATTGATGGAGGAAGGCGTCCCCTGCAGACAGTGGGGATGGAGGACCCCGGGTGTAAAAGTGCGGACACTGGGCATTGTCTGGAGATGCAAATACATCTATTTTTGGAACTCCAAAAGTTTTGAACACTGTATGCAGGTAACGACGGTTGGGGGACCATTTGTGGTCATTGACTAGATGACGACTCAGTGTGTCTGCTTGGACGTTTTGGACTCCTGATAGATGCACCGCTGTCAGGAATATGTCGTGAACTATACTCCAGTGCCATAAGGGTAGGGCTAGTTTGCACAAGCGAACAGAGGCTGTGCCTTCCTGCCAATTGATGTAGAAAACAGTGGCTACATTGTCGGAGGTGACCTGAATGTGGTGATTGTGAAGAGACGGTAGAAAAGATCTCAGAGCTCTGTGGACCACCAGGAGCTCTAGGCAATTGATGTGAAGGGATCTCTCGTACTCGGTCCATTGTCCCTGAACTGTCAACGTTCCCAAGTGGGCTCCCCATCCCCACTTGGAGGCGTCGGTCGTGACAATCACAGAGGGCGGTGTTCGTACGAATGGCACTCCTGCCAGGAGATGACGATCCATCGTCCACCATTTTAGAGATGGGATAATGTGAGATGGGACTGTAAGTAAGGTCATTTGGTGTTGCTGGTGTGGATGAAATGTCTGGACAAACCACAGTTGCAGAGGGCGCATATGAAGTCTTGCAAAACAGAGGACAGCGGTGGTGGCCGCCATGAGACCTAATATCCGCTGAAAGATGAAGGCTATTTGGGTACGGTGCGTGATTATAGTATTGGCCAAAAAATGGATATGCTGCACTTTGTCTGCTGGAAGGTAGGCCTTGTGTGATATCTTCGACAGACGTGCCCCTATAAATTATATGTTCTGAGAGGGATTCAGGTTGGATTTTGCATGATTGACCTGAAGACCTAGTGCAGACAGGAGGGACAGAGTAGACGAGATGTCCTTCTGAAGTTGTTCTTTTGTTTGAGATACGACCAGCCAATCGTCTATATAAGGGTAAATGGAGATCTGTTGTTGCCGGAGTACGGCTGCCACCGTCATACATTTCGTGAAACCTCTCGGTGCTGTCGAAAGACCGAAGGTGAGAGCGCGGAATTGATAGTGTTGATCTCCGATAGCAAACCTGAGGAATCTTCTGTGATGGTGATCGATGGTGAGATGGAAGTAAGCATCTTGTAGGTCTATCGACGCCATCCAGACCTGCTTTGAAATCAGTGGTAGGATAGATTGCAGAGTATTCATGCGGAATTTTTTGTAGCTAATATGGAGATTGAGTTTTCAAAGATCCAGTATAGGGCGCTGCCCCCCATCTCTCTTTGGAACTAGAAAATAGCGGGAGTAAAATCCCGTGTGATGGAACTGCGGTGCAACTGGTTCTATAGCTCCCTTGTCCAGCAAGGTGGCGATTTCCATTTGAAGTGGAACAGATGGGGGTGTAGGTATGAATCTGTGGAGTTTTGGAGTCGAATTGAACTCTATGATGTAGCCCCTGTGGATGATCGCCAGGACCCATGAATCCGATGTTATGGATTCCCACATGGGGTAGAATGGTCGTAGTCTGGTGGTGTCTGAATGGTGTTGTAGCTGATTGAGAGGTAGAAGAGAGGAGTCAAAGAGACAGCTTTGGAGCCGGTGTTGTCTTCTTTGAGGTTTGTGGACATGCTCTTTGCTGAAATGGTTGCTTTGCCGGAGGAGCCTTACATTTCCAGAATTCAGCTTGTCGGGGGGATCGGGAACGTTTGTAGTATGACGGTTTCCAGGTTCTCTGCCGATTAGGTTGGGATTGCTGTTGAGAAACTCCCAATCTTTTGGCCCTTTTCCTACTGTCATCAACAGTGGTTAAAATATCATCTGTGGTGGCATTAAAGAGACCCTGTCCGTCAAAAGGTAAGTCCTCTATCTTGAATTTGATGTCAGGTTGCAGTGACGAGGACCTGAGCCAGGCATGATGGCGTAGAGCAATCGATGTAGCCATAGTCCTAGATGAGCATGCCACAGCATGATGTACTATATTCATTTGCTGCTTGCTGACACGAGAGAGCTCCTGAAGGATGTGCAAAGCCTGTTTCTGTGCTGCATCTGGAAGGGAGGGGACCAAGGTGGTAAGTTGGGAGGTCAGATTGAAAGTATATGCCGAAAAATAGGCCAAATAATTGTGAATTTTGGAAGTAGCAGTGGTAAGAGAATAGATCTTTCTTCCTAAAGTGTCCAATTTCTTCCCTTCCTTTTCAGGTGGAACTGGGTGTCGTGTTTGTTTGGATTTTGAGGACGAAGGCACGATCATGGAATTTGGTGCCGGATGATTGAAGAGAAATTTTGATTCAAAAGCATGAATTTTGTAGAGGGATTCAACTCGTTTAGATGTCAGTGGCACTGAAGCAGGTTTGTCCCATGCCTCTTTCAAGGCTTCCAAGTGAACTGGAAGCATTGGGAGAAAAGAGCCTGCTGGTAGGTCTGCATGTACTAAATCATGGACTACATCCAAAACTCTAGGTGCGTCAGTAGTCAGTTTAATATTAAGTGAATTTGCCATGTTGGACAGCAAATCTAGGTAAGATTTAGAACCCTCTGAGGGTGATAGGTCAGCAGGTTTGATGATGTCGGAGGCTGGTGAAGGAGGAGCTGAAGCTCTAGAATGGGAGGAATCCAATTGTTCCGTTTCGGATTCTTCCTGAGTTTCAATGGGTGTATCAATGGGTTTGGTAGGCATCGATATTTGTTTGGTCAGCAGGGGAGGCTGTTCCGTCTGTTGTTTAGGGGAGACCGAGCACACTGAAGTCGATCTAGCTGGAGACAATGGTTTTGATACCATAGTGTAATGCGTCGATAGGGACTCTCACGGGGTCGATAAGACACGTCCTCACGGTACAGAGGACGATCCTCACGGTATACATGCTCCCGATGTGGATGATAAAGCACTTCACGGTACTGAGAGTCCTCACGGTACCGAGGATCTTCACGGTACCGATGGAAATCTGAGGAAGGTGATCTGTAATATCGTCAGTACCTACGAGGAGATGGTGATCTGGACCATGATGGGCTATAATAGTAATAGTGTTCCCTATGATGACTTCGAGATCTCTCAGCTTGGACTCGAGTGGATGGCGCTCTCGGTGTCAAGGGTTCTCTTACTAGGCATCGAAACTTCCCGGAAGGAGTGTGCGCTGAGAAGGTTAGCACACTGACTTCTGTGTGAATCTGGAGATTCAGTGTTGAGGATATTTTCTGGCAAAGACCCATGAAGTGATGGGGACCGAGAACGGATATGTATGACCTCAAGAGGTACGGTATCGATGGGTGCCGAGACCTCTGCTGTCTGTACCGAGGCCGCGGTGTCGACAGTTGGGTGCGATGTAGAAGTCATGGTGGAAGACTTCGAATCCGAGGACCTATGGCCCGTCTTAGATTTGGTTTTCGGTGATGTAGAAATCGAAGGATCTTTAGAAGTCGATTCTGTGCAATGTTTCTTTCTAGAATCATCAGACTTTTTTGAGTGCTTCCCGGACTTAAGCTTGCTGGGAACCGAAGCCATGGAAGCTGCCGGTCAAGCCACTCCCTTTTGAGTAGATACGGAAGATGCCGAGGTTTGGGATCCCGAAGTATGGGACATAGTAGGGCGCAGTGACGACTCCAACAAATGACTTCTGAGTCTAGCCGCATGGTTTTTTCTTGCTTGCTTTCCAAACTGACTACAATGCAGGCAAGTGTCGGTACAATGGGCCTCACCCAGACAAAAAAGGTATAAAGAATGTCCGTCTGTGGATGGGATTTTTGAGGCGCACCGAACACACTTCTTGAAAGTGATTTTGTCTTTCCCTTCCATCTGCCCGGGGGAGGGGGGAGAGGGGGAAGGAAAGGGACGAAGGTAGAAAGATGATATTTTTTTATATATATATAACAATACCGGTGAAGTTGAAGAAGGAGACGAAGATAAACGATAAGGAGAAAGTGCAGGAAAACAGATGAAGATCGCAGCAAATAGAGGAGACTCAGCGAGGTAGGTGTATCCCGGGCGGCGGTAAAGAAAACTGGGTAGGTGAAGCGCCTCCCTCTCATCTAGGCATGCGCAGTGGATGCCTCCTCCCCGGGACAAGAGGAAGTGTGTGCCAAAATTAACGCTCCAAGATTGCTTTGAATTCTCCGAAGTCGGGATCGATCCTGGCGGATAACCCAATGTGTGGGACTGCACAGAGACCACAATGAAGATACTTTGGCTGAAGGCAATGGAGAGAACAATGAAAGTTTCACAATGTGCTCAACTCAGCCTGGACCCATTTGTGGTCCCACTGAGGTCTCAACCAATGAGAGCTGGCTTTCTAGAGAAGCAACTTTGCCCTTATGGAGCTGAGCAGAATAAAGGACTGCCAGAGACGAGACGGCTAGCAGCTCTGTGTATTTGGAAGACAGGCACGAATGGAGGTCCCCGTTGCCCATACCGTGCTGGAGGCCTCGCTCTCCGTAACCCTCAGGATTGCAGTGATGAAGCGAGCCTGTGATAGTTTCAGTGTGGTGAGTCGTGCCCCCGTCACCAGGAAGTTCTTGTTGACCAGTTCTTCAAGGAGCTGGAGGGATGCCCCCTGGCCGAGGGAGGTGGGAAGGATCAGGCAAATGCTTTGGCAGAGCGCAGCGAGGTGAGGGCGTTCTGGATGGGGGGTGGGAAGAAGGAGAAAGATTAAATTTTCAAAACTCTCTTAAAGCAATTCTCCCCTGCTGTCCGCCACACATACTTCTGACCCTGAGGGGCAATCTTGAGTTCTCGTGGACCAGGCTAAAAGCATTCAAAAGCAGATGGGGACTTCCATTTCCTTCTGCAGAAATCAATCAAAAGGAAAGAGAGAGACCAATCAAATTCTCATTGGGTTACCAAGCCTGGGTCCGGGCAGGATTCAGATCACAGTTTGGCAGCTGCGGGGAAAGAGGGTGGAGGATTGTATGCTACTCCACGGCAAAATAGTCCCTTTGCGTAGAGAATTAGCATGCCAGGGATGAAGTCAGGAGTGTCAAACTCATATGTTAGGAGGGTCGAATCGGACATAAACGAGACCTTGTTGAGCCGGGGCATGTCAGGTTGGGCCGAGCCAGGCCAGGCCAGGCTATGTGTATACCTATTTAGGATGAGGTAGCAGAGATATAAATTTTATATATAAATAAACATGCTTAAAACATTAGCACTCATTGGTTTTAAAGATGCTTTCTGTGTATTTCTCCCATGGGATCCAGGGAACTGGGCCAAAGAAGCTCTGGCTCTTCCCCATGGGACTGGGGGGTGGGGGGAGGAGCCTCAGCCAATAGAAGGAAGAGAGGCTTGGCTCAGTAGCTCTGCTGTGCAATTGAGAGATCCTGGCAAAGCAAGCTCTCCCTCCCCCCTTCCTTCCCAAGGGAGGAGCCTCAGCCAATGGAGAAAATAGAGGTTTTGCTCTGTAGCTCCTGTGCTATTGAGCAAGCCTTGCAAAGCAAGCTGTTATGCAGAAGGAAGCAAGAGAGAGGGAGAACGAAGCAGATGACAGCCAGTTGCTTGGGGGCCTGATAGGAGCCCTCCAGGGGCCTGATTCAGCCCCCCAACTGCAAGTTTGACACCCCTGTCCTAGCCTTCTCCTTGACAAGCTAGTTTTCAAGGTGCAGGAGCCATCTTTGTTCAAACTCCTTACCTGCACTCTGTGCTGGTATGACCCAGACACAGGTTTACCATTTCGGTGGGAACTGGGCAACAAAGGCTGAAACAGGTAAGACTGGGATCATGTGTCCGGGTCCCTTTATAAAATGCCAATCAAGACCAGATTCCCTGATTTGTCATTAGCTTTTTTTAAAGTTTAAACAGACTTTAAAGGACCTATCTTTTATTTTTTGAAATGCTACTGAAAGACGGGGGGACAGTTTCCAACAGCAAAAGTGGAGATTAAAGGGTTAAATTGCCTCTTCTTTCTGTGCATGGCTCCCTAGGCAAACTGAGGCTGCCCAAGCCTGCCACTTGTCTTTCCTGGATAGAAGAAACTTCTCCTCACCCTGGGTGAGGAAGAATTATTACCACCGGGGATCATTTTGTAGAAAAAGAGGTGCCAGAGCTCATTGGCATACTTGCATATGCCACGCACCCCTGACATCACCGGAAGGTGTACTATATTATACCAGCTCAGCATCTCCCTTAAAATGCTTCTTTTTGAATTATAATTGTCATAAGAAAACCTGACTCCCATCATCCTTTTTAAATTACTTTTCCTATGTGGCCCACAGTGGCATGATGAAGATTTCCAGTTTGCTGTAGTGGTGTAGTACTGGAGAGCCAATTTGGTGTAGTGGTTAAGTGTGGGGACTCTTATCTGGGAGAACCAGGTTTGATTCCCCACTCCTCCACTTGTAGCTACTGGAATGGCCTTGGGTCAGCCATAGCTCTCGTAGGAATTGTCCTTGAAAGGGCAGCTGCTGTGAGAGCGCTCTCAGCCCCACCCACCTCACAGGGTGTCTGTTGCGAGGGGAGAAGATATACGAGATTGTAAGCCGCTCTGAGTCTCTGATTCAGAGAGAAGGGCAGGGTATAAATCTGCAATTCTTCTTCATCATCTATCTGCTTTATATATTTTTTTGTTATTTCCCCATTTTTTGTGGGGGGAAATAATAGAAAGTTTGTCAGATCTTAGAGTTCAGCAAAATTCTCACAGGCGGGCTGAACAATGGAGCCTAGAAGCAAGGGTTTTTTTGGGGGGGGGCGTTAAGAAAGAAAGAACACAATAAAATCTAGAGGTTCCGGAGCTCTGCTCCTGTGAGCTCTTGCCCAAAATGAGGCCTGGTCACCACAAGCATCTTCAGTCAACACTGACAGACAGCTGAGCCCTGAAAAGGACAAGAACCTCTCTGACCTGCAGTGAGAGACGAGTCAGGCCAAACTTCTCGTATATTGCCAGGTCAAGGTAGAAAAGAGCAGGAGTCCAGTAGCGCCTTAAACTCTAACAAAATTGGCGGCAGGGAAGGTGCTTTCAGAAGTCACTGCTCACTTCTTCAGATACAGCTAAAATATGAGTCCATCTGTCCGATATCTTGGAGAGCGGAGTGACTTCAGAAATTTCAGATGTCATTTGGCATCTGAAGTCACTCTACGCATGGTAGGTAAAGGTCAAGGTAGTCCCCTGTGCAAGCACCAGTCGTTTCCGACTCTGGGGTGACGTCGCATCACGACGTTTTCATGACAGACTTTTTACAGCGTGGTTTGCCATTGCCTTCCCCAGTCATCTACACTTCCTTCCCCCAGCAAGCAGGGTCCTCATTTTTACCGACCTCGGAAGGATGGAAGTCTGAGTCAACCTTGAGCTGGCTACCTGAACTCAGCTTCCGTCGAGATTGAACTCAGGTCATCAGCAGAGAGCTTGGACTGCAGTACTGCAGTTTACCACTCTGTGCCACGGTACCTCAGGGCAAAACAAACTACCACGTCCAGTCTTCTGAAGAAAGAGATCCAGCTGGTTTTGGAATCTGAGAATCTTAGAGTCAGAGGGAAGCTTCGCAGAAAGACTGAACCTGTTCCATAGCACCAATCTTCCCAGGGTACAACAGCGCCCTCCAAGAGGCCAAGCCTCTTTCCTGAGGAGGGGGGGGGGGCTTGTTTACTGGCAGCTTGCAGAAGCCGTATCTGGTCCCAGCTCTTCCTGCACAAAGGAAAGGAGTTGCCAGCTACCATGGCAGCACAACTCCTCATATTACTTATTCTCACTAAGTGGGGAAAGGGAGACATCTTTGAGCAAAGCAAGGGACGTTTGAATGATGGCAGGCTGAAATTTCGTGTTTAGGGCGAACCTGTGCATTCAGCTAAACCAAGGGACCACGTTTTTCCTGGAATGGGCCAGGTGAGGGGAGAGGGGAAGTTCAGCGGAGGGGGAGGAACCCATGGCACTCTTCACAAGCCTCCTGCAAACAAACAGAAAGAGGAGAACATCTGCCTGTGCTACAATTTAAGCCCAAGCTTCCTTCAAGGAGCTCAGGGCAGCTAGCATGGTTCTCTTGTCCTCTGTTTTATCCACACAGCAGCCCTGTGATGCAGGCTAAGGGGGGAGAGAGACAGACAGACACAGAGAGAGAAAGAGAGAGAGACAGACAGACAGACAGAGACGGACAGAGAAATATTTGGCCAAATTCATCCGGTGTGTTTTGTGGCAGAGAGGAGATTTGAACCTAGCACACCCCTTGGAATGCAACTAGGCTCTCCAGATTTATATTAAGTCATAATGCCCCCAAATTATTGAAACTGCGGACAGAAATGCACTTTGGGAAAAGTGTACACTGCTCAGAGCCCAAGAGACACAGCAGAATACAAATCAAATCAATGGAATTTACTTCTATTCTTCATTTGTACCTGGTCTTTCTCCCCAATGGAGACCCTAAGCGACCTACATCATTCTCCTCTCCTCTATTTTATCCTCACGACAATCCAGCGAAGCAGGTCAGGCTGAGAGGGTAGGACTGGCCCAGGGTCACCCAGCAGGATTCCACGTCTGAGAGGATTCTAACCTGGGTCTGGGAGACCCTGGGTCAGTCACAGTTCTCTCAGAGCTCTCTCAACCCCACCTACCTCACAGGGCGTCTGTTTTGGGGAGGGGGAAGGGAAGGAGATTGGAAGCCACTCTGATACTCTGAGTGAAGGGCAGGATCCAACTCTTCTTCATCTCCTTCTTCTTCCTCCTCTTCTGCCCATCTCTCCATCGTTAGAAGGGGACTGCAATACCAACACGGCCTGTTTTGGATTTGCCTCACTGCCAAATCAGTCGTTAGCAGTTTTCTACTGTGCAATGTGCTCCCTCCCTCTAAGCTGTGGAGTTTTGTGAGCAAAAATTTGACTTTGTGAGCTCTTAGCATTAAAGCTGGGAGCAAATGATTTGACTACTGGGGCCATCTTTCCTGAGTTAAGACAAAAAATGTGTGAGCCAGAGGCTACAAAACGTGAGCTAGCTCACACTAACTCAGCTTAGAGGGAACCAGGGGTGTTATTCTAGCAGGAGCTCTTTGCATATTAGGCCACAAACCCCTGATGTAGCCAATCCTCCAAGAGCTTCCAAAAAAGAGCCTTGTAAGCTCCAGGAGGATTGGCTACATTAAAGGGTGTGGCCTAATAGGCAAAGGAACTCCTGCTAGAATTCTACCCTTGGAAGGAACACGCAAGCATGTCCCACTTGACCTTACCTAGACTCTTCTCATGTTTCACAAGCCTGCGTTGTGCGCTGGTTTCAAGGCTGAGAGTGGGATCAGATGTGAGAATGTCGATCTGTAGAGGGAAGACAGATGGTGGAAACGAAACGTGGAACCGGTCTGGAGAGACGTTGTTGCTCAAGCACATGTATGCCTGTTGCCTCTTCCAGCGCTTCTGGCAGTCAGGGCTCAGCCAAGGGGCTCAGATGAAGCCCACCCAAGGGTGGAATTCTAGCAGGAGCTCCTTTGCATATGAGGCCACACACCCCTGATGTAGCCAATCCTCCAAGAGCTTACAGGGCTCTTAGTACAGGGCCTACTTTAAACTCTTGGAGGATTGGCTACATCAGGGGTGTGTGGCCTAATATGCAAATGAGCTCCTGCTAGAATTCCACCCCTAAGCCCACCAGTAGAATCACATGCCCCCAAGGCAAGGCCCATTCCCCCATGTGCTGCTGAGGGGTGGGAGCAAACGCTGCAGAGGGCATCCTCCCCCATCGCTGGACTGCCTTGAACGGTGGCCTGTATGGCTCAGCTATGCAGAAGAGTCTATAGATGCGAACTGTTAACCTCTGTTTCAATGTATCTGAGGAAGTGTGCACACACACAAAAGCTCACACCTTGAATAAAGACTTTGTGGGTCTTAAGAGGTGCCGCTGGACTCAAAATTTGTTCTGCTGCTTCAGGTCAACATGGCTGCCCACCTGGACCTATAGCTACCTGTATATCACCATATTAAAAGATTTAACGGAGGCTGAGATCCACATGGAATTTTATATTATCATGACACGTAGATCCTCAAAGAATTCACAGGGCATGCACCCTTTGCCTAATAGCTTCTTTTCCAATGGACTGTCGTTTTGTATATTGCGCATTTTAATTCTGAGCCGCCTTGAGCAGGATTCTGGAGGGGCAGTGTAGAAATATTCTGAATGCAAGGTTTTTGTAGGAGGAACGCCTTTGCATATTAGGCCACACCCCTGTGATGTAGCCAATCCTCCAGGAGCTTACAGGGCTCTTCGTACGGGGCCTACTGTAAGCTCTTGGAGGAGTGGCTACATCAGGGGTGTGTGGCCTAATATGCAAAGGAATTCCTGCTACAATCCCCCCCCCCATCTAAATGAATAAGTAAAGAAATAAATGAACCCATGAAGCTGCCTTATACTAAATCAGGCCACTGGTCCATCAAGGTCAGTATTGTCTACTCAGACTGGCAGTGGCTCTTCCAGCTCTCTGGCAGAGGTCTTTCACATCACCTACTACCAGGGGCTTTTTTTGTATCAGGAACTCCTTTGCATATTAGGCCACACACCTCTGATGTAGCTAATTCTCCTGGAGCTTACAGTAGGTCCTGTACTAAGAACCCTGTTAGCCCCTCCTCAATAATAAGAGACACTGCATGTTTCCTGGTCTTCAGCATCTCTGCAGAAACCTGTAAGAGCCAGTTTGGTGTAGTTGTTAAGTGTGCAGACTCTTATCTGGGAGAACCAGGTTTGATTCCCCACTCCTCCATTCACAGCTGCTGGAATGGCCTTGGGTTAGCCATGGCTTTCACAAGAGTTGTCCTTGAAAGGGCAACTGCTGTGAGAGCTCTCTCAGCCCCACCCACCTCACAGGGTGTTTGTTGTGGGGGAGGAAGATATAGGAGATTGTGAGCTGCTCTGAGTCTCTGATTCAGAGAGAAGGGCGGGGTATAAATAGGGAGGGATGGTGGCTCAGTGGTAGAGCATCTGCTTGGGAAGCAGACGGTCCCAGGTTCAATCCCTGGCATATCCAAAAAAGGGTCCAGGCAAATAGGTGTGAAAAACCTCAGCTTGAGACCCTGGAGAGCCGCTGCCAGTCTGAGAAGACAATACTGACTTTTATGGACCAAGGGTCTGATTCAGTATAAGGCAGCTTCATATGTTCATATGCAGTCTTCTTCTTCTCTTGGAGGACTGGCTACACCACAGGGGCGCAGCCTAATATGCAAATGAGTTCCTGCTACAAAAAAGCCCTGCCTACTAGCTGGTCCCCTTTGACCTAGGGATGCCGGGGATCAAATCTGGGGCCACTTGCATTCCAAGCTGAGGCTCTTCCACTGAGCCACAGCCCCTCCCCACTAATAAGAGACACTGCACGTTCCCTGGTCTTCAGCATCTTGGTAGAATCCTGTAACAGCCAACGGCAGCCGGTCATGTTGGACAGGTTGGGACAATTAAAATAACATATATATAAAAAGAGGTGACGGGACCCAGCTCTTGCAGCACTCCGGTTGCCAGGGAGAATTGCCAGGTAAGATGGTGCTTCTACCTCTTTTTCCTCCAAAGCCGAACAATCAGCCCCGCACAGGCCTTCTGGGAAGAACAGCTGTATGTCCCGGACAGCAACACAATAAGATAGGGAGCCTAACAGAGACAAAGAGATGATTCTATCAGGTTATGAATTAAACATTGTCTCTGTTCCCGCTCATCTCCCGGGAAGATTGATGGCATACAGAGCCCCCAAAAAATTGCTTTAAAGGGCCGCTGCTCCATGCTGTAACGGCAGACATTTAAGCCTATTATCCCGGAGAACAGCTCCATTGTCTCCCCTGCTATTTGGGCTTCGCTCTATTATGACTCGGCTTCTTCTTCAGATGAGCACGATGTCTCCGCTGCCTCCTTTTGAGCTAAGTAATAAAGTGCGGGGAAAATTGGAGCGGGTCTCCAGCAAAGCGGCCGCAGCTATCTGGGTGTTCGAGCCGCTGAATGCGGCGGAGTTACCGAGAAACAAAATTGTTTTCCGTGTCTCCTCCTGACATAATGTTATTTCGGCTTCTCCCCCTCCCCCTTTCTAAATATGTGTCTCAGAATATTTGCTCCCTCGTTTGAACAATGGAGAAATGCCCGTTTTGTTCTTCTTGCGTTTGGTTCACCTGATTCAGCGGCAGAAGGGAGCATTTTATACGGATGGGGAAGGGTGTGCGTATGTTTCCCAAGCAATCCTTTCAAGGTTCAAGCCTCCCAAAAGGAAGCTCATGGCTGGCCCTGCCACTAGGCAAACTAGGCAACTGCCTAGGGCACCAGCCTTCTGGGGGCACCAAATTGGGCACACACCCCATGCGACTTGGTGATGTTATCAGCACGAGGGTGGGGCGCCAGAAGTTAGCCTTGCCTAGGGTGCCAGACAGTCTAGGGAGAAAGCTGCAAACTCCTGAGCCGTTTAATTTGCAAAGGTGCTTGATTGATTCGACTGCCCCACTGATGTGGGGCCTGGAGGAACCCAATAGTAGAAGGGTGACACCGGTGGGATCCCCCCCAGAGTTAAGCATGGGGGGAGGAATGCATCTGCAGTTTCAGAGCAGTAGGGTGCCATGTGGGTGAAACAAAACCCCTGGAATAAAACTTTGTTGGGAAGGGGTAGTGACACGCCTTTCAATGACACCCCTGCCTTGGAATGTCTATTGAAAAACCAACATGGGATCTCTTAGAATGTCTGTCGACTGATCAAGTTTTATTAGGGGGCTACGTGTGTTTGAGCTCATCCGCAGAAAGTAGGGAGCTGTTGGGAAACTTTATTCCCTTTGTTCTCCCCCCACATACACACACATGCACACACACAAGGTTTAGCATCCAAAGAATCAACATGGAACTTAAGAGAAGCCATGTTGAATCAGACCAATGGCCCATCCAGTCGAACACTCTGTCACACAGTGACCAAAAAACCAGGTGCCATCAGGAAGTCCACCAGTGGGGCCAGGACACTAGTTGCCCCTCCCCCCCAAACACCAAAAATACAGAGCATCACTTGCCCCAGACAGAGAGTTCCGTCAATATGCTGTGGCTAATAGCCACCGATGGACCTCTGCTCCACGTTAACAACAAAAGTTTAAACAATTAAAAACTACAAGCTAAAACCATAAAATGCAATAAAACAAATAGCACATATGTCACAGGCTATGGTTTCCATTGGGCTCATTCTATATATCAGTACAGCAGTGGGCCCTGAGATGGAATAATAAATTAAGATAATATAGCATCATGACAGGCAAGAGAGGCCAAGTAGATGGAAATAAGGATGTCCAATCACCTCTTGAAGCTGTCTGTGCTGGCAGTTGTCACCACCTCCTGTGGCAGTGAATTCCATGTGCTAATCACCCTTTGGGTGAAGGACTTAAACGTAGTGATGGGGTCACAAGAACAGACAGCTTTAAAAAGGAGTATAAACCATGAAGTATAAACCGTGCATTATTGAAACTCACTGTAAAGCCCATTCCGAACTGAGCTGAGCCCATACTGAGCCCTCCAAGAGATGGGCTTCGCAGCTTGAGCTTGCTTTGTGTCTTTTGGTCCCAGTAGGTCGAGAAGCTTCTTCACTGCATTCTCTCGCTGAAGGCACAACACAAAGGAGGAACCGGAGGTGAGGGAGGCCAACTGGGCCAGCAGGCTCTAGGGAAGAAAGGAAAAGAAAAGCTAAAGAGAAAACCCAGAAGCCAGAGTTTGCATTTCCAAAGGGAGAGCAGCCAGCTTGTGCATATCTCTCCCCTGGCAGTATGTTGAAACCTGGTACCTGGAACAGGTCCCTGTTTCAAAACTACAGACTTCGGGACTGAAGGCTTTTTCGGTGCTGTTCTCCCTTTCCTTTTTTGCACAGTATTCAGTTTGGTGTAGAGGTTAAGTGCACGGACTCTTAGCTGGGAAAACTGGGTTTGATTCCCCCATGCCTCCACTTGCAGCTGCTGGAATGGCCTTGGGTCAGCCATAGCTCTTGCAGAGCTGTCCTTGAAAGGGCAGCTTCTGGGAGAGCTCTCTCAGCCCCCACCCATCTCACAGGGTGTCTGTTGTGGGGGAGGAAGGTAAAGGAGATTGTGAGCTGCTCTGAGACTCTGAGGTTAAACTGGACACGACAACTCGGCAGGCCAGTTTGAGTTCCATGGAAAATGAAAGGGATGAAAAAGCATTAAACAAACAAGCCCTTTATGATGTTTCGACTGCTCCGTAAGTGTGCAGGGCAATGCTCTTGCATTCCCCATTTTGCAAGGTAAATAACAATCAGTGCTAGCTGCAACCACCACATGGGGCCACTTTTAATTTTTGTGTTGCCAGCAGGAAGAGATGGATGGGTTTCCCCCATCCAATGGGAATCTGCTGTTGCGTGTTACTCTGCGATGGCAATGAATTGAAGCAGCCCCCTTTCGCCCGTGCATTGCTTGCTCCTTGTTGTTCAGTCGCACAGTTGAGTCTGACTCATTGTGACCCCATGGACCAAGTCATGTCAGGCCCTCCCATCTTCCACCATCCTCCGAAGCCTGCTCAAATTCGTGTGAAGTTACATCAGTAGCGCTGTCCAGCCATCTCATCTTTTGCCCTCCCCTTCTTTTGCCTTCTGTCTTTCCCAGCATCAGGATCTTCTCCAGCGAGTGCTCCCTTCTCATTTGGTGGTCAAAGTATTTGAGCTTCAGCTTCAGCACCTGACCTTCCAGGGAACAGTCAGGGTTGATTTCCCTTAGGACTGACTGATCGCTCCTTACTCAAAAATTATTACATTGGTGCATCTTTTGTATCAGAACAGTTACGTATATAAAGATTTTGTACCAAAATTAGCTGGGTACGCCATAATGGCAAAACTAAGTAAACAAAAGCTCGCTCAAAGAATATCGGCAGAAACGGGAAGCTTATTACTCATATTGTGGGGAATAATTAGTTCTTTGACTTAATATGAAATGTGGACATTTTTTGAATCTATTTCAAAAATGTGTGGCCTGTTATGCAAAGGTGTGTGTGGCCTATTATGCAAAGGAGTTCCTGCTACAAAAAAAGTTCTGCTACCATGGTCTGAAAATGTTTTGATTAATTTTTATTTCTTCTAACCCAGGGGTGTCAAACTCATTTGTTATAGAACCAGGTCTGACATAAATGAGACCTTGTTGGGCTGGACTGGGCCATGTGTGTACCTATTTAAGATTAGGCAGCAAAGATATAAACTTTTAAAAAGGACACAGACAAACATGACTAAAGATTTTCTTTTCAACCTTGAAATAAAAACGCTTAAAACATTAGCACTCGTTGGTCTTAAAGGTGCTTTCTTTGTATCTCTCCTGTGTGGTTCAGGGAACTGGGCAAAGGAAGCTCTGGCTCTTTCCTTTCTTCCCCAGGGGACCAGGAGATGGAGGAGCCTCAGCTAATGGAGAAAATGGCTTTGCTCTGTAGCTCCTGATTCAGCCCCCAGGCCACACATTTGACACCCCTACCCTAACCCCTCTTTCCTTCTGTATCTCAATCTTCCTTTGAGAAAATAAGGGGGGGGGGGATTTTTTAAAAAGATTTTGTACCTTGGCATGCAGAAGGCTGTTTGCCAATGTTTGATGTCTTCTTCTGGATTCTTTGGTCCTTCTATATGGCCATCTGGAAGGACTCCATGGTGCTCCCAAACCACTCAGTTGGCAATCCGCTAGTACAAAATGCACTGGTGATCAATCATTCATGAAGGACATTAATTGACAAAGTAAGGGCGCTATTTACATCTGCCGTTGTATGGAGAGTGGAGGATAGCTCGCTGAAATGGCTGGCGGTGTAAAAAATGCTTTACTTGGAGGATTGGCTCCATCAGGGATGTGTGGCATAATATGCAAAGGAGCTCCTGCTAGAATTCCACCCCCGGGACACACACAGAGTGTGATGCTTGTTTGTCCCCCAGATTTGGGGTGTACCTGCTGCTACTCTCCATGATGGTATGTTCAGGGTGGCTGGCAGCAAAGCATGGCTGGTTTGAAACATTTTGAAGCCAGACAGGGAGTATCAAAATGGTGTATGAGGCATCAGCAAGCTGCCCTGACTGAGACTCACTAAAGGAATGCAGTGGACCTGCCTAGGATACTTTCTCAGTAGACTGCACCCAAAGGTCAGATGTATCCTGCCACTCTATAGCCATTGTGTGCGTGCTCGTAAAATGTCATCAAGTTGCAGCTGACTTATAACAATCCCAGCAATGGGCTTTCAAGACAAGGGAGAAGCAGAGGTGGTTTGCCACTGCCTTCCCCTGCAGAGCCTTCCTTGGTGGTCTCCCATCCAAGACTTACAGTGACCCCAGCAAGGGCTTTCAAGGCAAGTGAGAAGCAGAAGTGGTTTTGCTGTTGCCTTCCCCTGCAGAGTCTTGCTTGGTGGTCTCCCATCCAAGCCCCAGCAAGGGGCTTCCAAGGTACAGAAGAAGCAAAAGTGGCTGGCCACTGCCTTTCTCTTCAGAGACTTGCTTGGTGGTCTCCTATCCAAGACTTATGGTGACCTCAGCTGCAGGCGGATTGTAACTGTAAGCTCCAGGAGGATTGGCTATATCAAGGGTGTGTGGCCTAAAATGCAAAGGAGCTCCTGCTACAAAAAAACCCCTGTAAAGTAAAAGAAAGTTTGTGTTTGTTTGCTTTTTGGTTTTCAAGGTATAATCTCATGATGGGGGGAGGGGGGAGTTTTGGGGGAAATACTCCATCTGTGGAATCTTGTGAGCAAAAATTCTACTTCTGAGCCACTGGCATTAAAGTTGTGAGCTACTGCATAAATTAGTTTATCTGGGGTCATTTTTCCTGAGCTAAGACAAAAATGTGTGAGCCGGAGAGGCTAAAAAAAATGTGAGTTACCTCACACTAACTCAGAGCGACCCCAGCAAGAGCTTCCAAAGCAAGTGAGAAGCAGAGGTGGTTGGCCATTGCCTTCCTCCGCAGAGTCTTCTTTGGTGGTCTCCCATCCAAGACTTATGGCAACCCCAGCAAGGACTTCCAAAGCAAGGGAGAAGCAGAGGTGGCTGGCTGTTGCCTTCCTCTGCAGAGTCTTCCTTGGTGGTCTCCCATTCAAGATTTATGGCGACCCCAGCAAGGGCTTCCAAAGCAAGTGAGAAGCAGAGGTGGTTGGCCGTTGCCTTCCTCTGCAGAGTCTTCCTTAATGGACTCCCTTCCAAGATTTATGGTGACCCCAGCAAGGGTCTTTCCAGGCAAGTGAGAAGCAGACGTGGCTTGCCATGGCCTTCCTCTGAAGAGTCTTCCTTAGCTGTCTCTCTTCCAAGTACTGACCCTGCTTAGTTTCTGAGATCAGGCTGTACCAGGCCATATCCCCTTCCCCTATTACTCATAGCAGTGCCCAAAAATCTGCCACTTTGTGTCACTGCAAGGCTTTCTTGGGTACAAGCATTAATGGCATAGGCTATTGCATAAGAATCCAACTGAGCATGCTGGCTGGCTGGAAATGAACTCCAGACCACACAGGCGAACCTCCCCCATCCCCAGGTCAGCTCTTGGTTAACTCTTAACTCAATGATGCTGAAGCAGATTTCTTCACGCTTCTCAGTGGACAGAGCCTGACGCCCAGGCTAAGTTCATGGGGCTCATTGAGTTGTGAAAGGAGAGAGAGAGAGAGAGTTTTGCTTTGGGGTGATGAAAAAGGTAACGCCAGAAAAGGGCATGTTGACATCTGCTTGGCTTGGCCAGCCATAACCAGGCTGCAGGGGGCAAGAAGGACATCTCCAAACGAACAAAAATCTCAGAAAGCTGTTTTAATTTCAGATTCCAAGCAGCCAGCATCTTTATCTTTTCCTTCCTTCCTTTCTCTCTCTCTCTGTTCCTTCCTTCCTTTTTCTATTGTTCTCTCTCTCTGTTGCTTCCTTCCTCCTTCTCTGTTCCTTCCTCTTTCTTTCTTTCTTTCTCTCTCTCTCTCTCTCTGGAGAGCCAGTTTGGTGTAGTGGTTAAGTGTGCAGACTCTTATCTGGGAGAACCGGGTTTGATTCCCCACTCCTCCACTTGAACCTGCTGGAATGGCCTTGGGTCAGCCATAGCTCTGGCAGAGGTTGTCCTTGAAAGGGCAGCTGCTGTGAGAGCCCTCTCCAGCCCCACCCACCTCACAGGGTGTCTGTTGTGGGGGAGGAAGGTAAAGGAGATTGTGAGCCGCTCTGAGACTCCTCGGAGTGGAGGGCGGGATATAAATCCAATATCTTCTTCTTCTTCTCCCTTCCTTCCTGGCACTTGGGTCTTTTACAAAATCTGAAAATATTTTATTTACATCGATAAATTAAACGACATAGGTTTCCCGATGTCAGTACTGCATTATTAAGCGCGGTGTTAACGAGGTACTTGGGATTTCCCAGACCTGAAAAAAATAACCATGCATGCTATTTCCTTCCCCCAGCTTCTTTGGAGAGAAGAAATCGTAACACATTAAGTGCCCCTCAAGTCTGTGGGGCGTGAAAATTGAAGGCGAGAGCTGAGGCCGCTTGCTGGGGAAAGGAGATTCAGAGGCACGCGGCGACCACCTTTGCAAAGTCACGCTGCCTTTTGTACGGCTGTAATGCCAAGGCCAGGACTGATAAGTGCTCTGGGCCTTTTACTTGACCCTAGTGCTCGTTGTGGAATTTAAAAATTGCTATTGATTTGCGTTCCGCAACGAGGAGCGCTATTACGGTTAATGTGATTAGAAAGCCACAACAAAGTGGCCTCGTGTTACATTATGGGCTGGATGTCAAGGGGCAGGTGGAGTTACTTGGAAGTCCTCCACTGGTGCTTAAGATGAAAAGAATGGGAGGAGAGGCATGCTGCTGTGGATTCTGAAGCACAAATGCGTGGATCTGACTCAGAACTGAAGAAGACTGCAGATTTATACCATGCCCTTCTCTCTGAATCAGAGCCTCAGAGCGGCTCACAATCTCCTTTATCTTCTCCCCCCGCAACAGACCCCCTGGGAGGTGGGTGGGGCTGAGAGGGCTCTCACAGCAGCTGCCCTTTCAAGGACAACCTCTGCCAGAACTATGGCTGACCCAAGGCCATGCCAGCAGCTGTCTGGGGCCATTTTTCCTGAGCTACGACAAAAATGTGTGAGCCGGAGGCTAAAAAAAATGTGAGTTACCTCACACTAACTCAGCTTAGAGGGAACACTGGTTGGAGGTAAAATGCCAAATTTCATGGTTTTTTTTTTTTTTTTTAAGACAAAGTTTATGGTGGATGTGTGATTTTGAGTGATAACTGACTTGTTTTTATGATTAATTTATTTTTATGTATAAGCATAATGGGTGCACCACAAGAAAAAAAAAATTGCCCTGCAAAATGAAAAAAAATCCTGACTACAGCCCTGCCGCCAAGGGCCAGGGAAAAGGAATGAGTCTGCTGTCCCTCTTGCAGCCCCCAAATCCCAGGAAGCTGGTGCCCCTGCCCTGGGAAATGGAAGAGGTACTCATTCGTGTAGGAGCCCCATGCCGCAGAGCAGTAAAGCTGCAGTACTGCAGTCCGAACTCTCTGCTCATAACCTGAGTTTGATCCCAGTGGAAGCTGGGTTCAGGTAGCCGGCTCAAGGTTAACTCAGCTTCCATGATTGGTCAAATGAGTACTCGGTTTGCTGGGGGGAAAGTGTAGATGACTGGGGAAGGCAATGGCAAACCACCCTGTAAAAAATCTGCTGTGAAAACGTTGTGATGTGGCGTCACCCCGGAGTCGGAAACAACTGTTTGCACAGGGGGACTACCTGTACCTTTTTACTTATTCATGTATCACAGGGGTCCCTGACCTTTTTTGAGGCTGTGGGGCACAGCAACAGAACGGGTGCTACAGAACACAGGTAGTGTCACGCAGGAGGCGGAGCCAGTCACAAGACGATAGCTGCAACTTAACCGGTAGCACAGGGCAGATGCTTGCACTCAGGGCTTTTTTTGTAGCAGGAACTTCTTTGCATATTAGCTCACACACCCCTGATGTAGCCAATCCTCCTGGAGCTTACAGTAGGTCCTGTACTAACAGCCCTGTCAGCTCTTGGAGGATTGGCTACATCAGGGGTGTGTGGCCTAATATGCAAAGGAATTCCTGCTACAAAAAACCACTCATCTTGTGCTGCTGCAAGAGCAACATTTCAAAGGCTCTGCAGGGCCAATCACATCTTCGATAGTCAATCAGAAGCCTTGCTGGACATAAGCCCGACCTAGCCCTCCTCACTTCCTAAAAATACTTGACAGGTGCCAGAAAAGGTGTCGGCGGGCATCATAGCAACCATGGACATCCTCTGAGACCCAACCCGGTGCATCGTATTTATATAACAACTTCCAGGGCTTTTTTTGTAGCAGGAACTCCTTTGCATATTAGGCCACTCACCCCTGATGTAGCCAATCCTCCAAGAGCTTACAGGGCCTACCATAAGCTCCAGGAGGACTGGCTACATCAAGGGGGTGTGGCCTAACATGCAAAGGACTCCTGCTAAAAAAAAAAAAAAGTCCTGCCAATCTTTATATTCCAGGACCTCAGGATACAAGTGGGCAAACCCCCTCAAGCTTGATGATGATGAAGAAGAGAAGACATTGGATTATACCCTGCCCTTCACTCAGCATCTTAGAGAATCTTACAATCTCTTTCCCCTTCCCCTCCCCACAGCAGAAACCCTGTGAGGTAGATGCAGCTGAGAGAGCTCTGAGAGAACTGCTCTTGAACAGAACAGCTCTGAGAGAGTTATGATTGACCCAAGGTCACTCCAGCAGGTGCATGTGAAGGAAGGGGGAATCAAACCCAGTTCTCCCAGATAAGACTCCACATACTTAACCACTACACCAAACTGGCTCTATGAGCAGTGCTGTGTAAACCAAGCTATATATTGCATACACACACACAGGAAGCCCTGCTACTTATAGTGAGGTAGATGGGGACCTCTTGGTTGTGGCACCACACTGTGGTATGCCAACCCCATCATTACGTCCAATTGTCCACAGGGAGACTACAGTATTTGCTGGTGTATAAGACTACTTTTTTGCCCTGAAAAACATGCCTCCAAGTGGGGGGGGTCGTCTTATACGCCGGGTGCACTTCAGTTGGGATAGGCATAGCTGCCCACAGTGGCCTTCCGATGCTCGCCCGGTGCCCATAGTGGCCTCCCGATGCCCGCCCACCTCATTCTACATACCATCCAGTATCACGTGGTATCCAGCGCGGCCGCGGCGGGTCACCAGCGTGGCTGCGGCGAGCATCAGCAGCGAGACAGGGGTGCCAGCCTTTTCGGCGTGACCGGCCCGTTCTGCTCGGTGGGAAGCAGTGGCGCTCCGGCCCGCCCCTTGTCTATGCAGAGCTCGCACATGCGCACTAATGCCGGTCACAGGGAGATGCAGGGGCGGGCCGGATGTTCTTTTACCTTTTACTTGGTGTGTGGAAGGTGTGCGGAAGAGGGGGTAGTCTTATACAGCGAGTATATAACAAACTCTATATTTTGAGTGGAAATGTTGGGGGGTCGTCTTATACGCCCAGTCGTCTTATACACCAGCAAATACGGTACTTCTTTTTGTTGGGTGTCTGGCTGATTTGTTTGTCTCTGCTCAGTTGTTTGGATTTGTTAAGATTTGTTGAATTTCTTGCAGCCTGTTTTTCCACGTTCTTCCATAATTGCCGCTCGCACTGTTGATTGTTTGTACTGAGACATTCGTAATTGACTGCCGGCTGCTTTGAGTACATTTTATTTAGGAAAGCAAGGAGAGAAATTGTTTTAACCAATAAAGAAGAATTGTTACAGCACAAATGGAAGCGAGAGACCTATGCCTGTATGTCTGCATATGCACGTGGTTTTTCCTGAGAATTACTGGCTGGCGTGACCCAGAACCAGTTTTCACCTGCATTTTGGAGACATTTTCTGCATCCATGTTAAAATACATTTATGCACGAGGAATGCATGCTCACAAAGATGCTTATTTAATGTATTTCTACCACATCATCTTTCCATTATGGAGCCCCTCTTCCCTCTTTTCTTGTGGATCTGTCCCCTCTCATCTACCTCTTCGACTACCACCTACAATGCTTTAATTTTGATTTTGAGTGCCACTGTTGATAGAATGATTATTTTAATATATATTTTAATTATTTTAATATATTATTTTAATTATATTTATTATAATGTACTCTGTCCTGAGCCCTCCTGCAAAGGGAAGGGTAGGTTAGAAATCAAATGTAACAGGGCTTTTTTTGTAGCAGGAACTCCTTTGCATGTTAGGCCACACGGTCCTGATGTAGCCTGTGGAGAAACGCCATCTTAGTCAATGTTGGTGCTTCATTGGGAGGGATCATTAAACTACTAAAGTAGGCTTTGGCCTAGCCTCCCTCCAACCCCTCCTCCCTTCCAGAGTTAAACCAGCGCCTCTAGGGGGAAAGCCTCCTAGAGGGGCAGGAAGTTCTTTTGTTCTTTTTATTTGAGTTAGGCAGGAAAAGGCAGTCCGCAGCTGGCGCTGAAGGAGAAAGGTTAGTAGCCTGGGCTCCTGCCTGTGGGGGTGGCCCCAAGGCAGTCATTCACAAGGTAGGGCCAGTTTACACCAGGGATGAGCAGATGCGTTTAAATCCACCTTTATTTGTCCTCTGGTTGCTATTCAGGTGCTGTGCTAAACTTTTACATGTAACTGTTTTTTTTTTTTTAATTTCTCTTCTTATTAAACATTTTTTTTCTGTTTTGAATGCTGGCAGTCAAATTCTGTACCACATAGATCCCGACCGCTTAGACCACGCTACTTTATGAAGGGGGCCCCGGGGAAGGGGGAAGGCATGCAGTTGGATAAGGTGCCAATCCTCCAGGGGTTCCCCGAAGAAGTGCTGTGGTCTCTGTGATACCCAAGTACAGGGTGGCAGAGGACCTTGAGGCCTGGCCTCATAGCTGGAGAGGGGGATTGGGAGTCCTGTTCCTCTCAATCTGAACCCCTAGACTGAGCAGGTGGTGGCAGCGAGCCCAAGTGGCCAAAGGAGAAATAGCTCCCTCCAGGAGTTGGCGACTCAACAGGGAGTTGACGGGACCGGGTCTGAAGGCAGAATCGGGCCGGTTCCGTCACATAGCCAATCCTCCAAGAGCTTACAGTGGACCCTGTAAGAAGAGTCCTGTAGACTCTTGGAGGATTGGCTACATCAGAGGGGTGTGGCCTAATATGCAAAGAAGTCCCTGCACAAAAAAAGTCCTGTGTATGAATAAATATATATATATAAAAAAGATTTCTCACATGGAGCGTCCTGGAAGTTTCTCATCCTTGTCCCAACCAGATCCTTAGCTGAGTTACTGCAAGGCCACTGCATCGTGGCCCTGCCGACTGTACCTTGGACCCCTGCCTGATAGCCCACCGGGACTTCTCGCCCTCCCTCCCAAGTGAATGCCAGTCTCTAAAAATAGGCCCGCTCCTCTATCTATCATGTCCCGGTGCCATGGCTGTCGCATCTGGAGCTGCGCGGGACTGCTGATGACTTTGGCAGATCGTTTCCTGTAATTTCTCACGCCTTAATTGAAAAGGCAGAGAGGGAAGAACCTGACAGCGGCTTCACTCTGCCACTGCAGAAATGCTGGCACTTCACTGGATGGGCATTAAACCACAGATCATGGGGGGGGGGGGGGTTGATTAAAAGCAGGGGTTTTTTTTAAGCTGGAATGCACAGGGACTCAGTTCCAGCTGACTTGGAATCAGGGGGTGTGGCCTAATATGTAAATGAGTTCCTGCTGGGCTTTTTCTGCAATGGTCCCATCAGGGGGTGTGCCCCAGGGCTTTGGGGTAGAAAAAGCCAGTAGGAACTCATTTGCATATTAGGCCACACCCCTTGGTGTCACCATTGTTTAACATAGGGCTTTTTGCAAAAAAGGCCCTGCAGGAGCTCATATACATATTAGGCCACACAACCTGATGCCAAACCAGCCAGAACTGCGTTCCTGTGTGTTCCTGCTTAAAAAAAGCCCTGGTATGGTCTAATATTCGAAGGAATTCCTTTTCCTACAAAAATGCCCTGATTAAAAGAAATTACAATTGTGGTGGTACTGTGCGCATGTTCGTGGCAAACATGGCATAGGTTCTTGGGCTTAAATGGAAACCTCATTCACAGGTAACAAGCTTGCCCGGTCCAAGTTCTCTTTGCAAATCAAGCTCAACACGGAGACCACAGACCTCCATTAGTCTGCCGACTTCAAATTATGGGTCATGCAGCTCCGATTCAGACTAAGGCCATATGAGAAAGGGAGAGGATACTTAACTGCTTGGTGCATGTCACTGTCCCCTGCACTGACTTTTTAGAAAGCACTTTTAGGAATAACAGACAGGAATCTGGCTTTTCCCCACATTTTTCTGTGAGGGCATCAGGAGCACAGTTTAAAAAAAGAAAACTGAGGGCTTTTCTGCAGTATCATTTCCTTCACTTGAAGTTCCTGGTTTGTTTTTTTGGGGGGGGGGGTTTGGAGGGGGGGGGTCTGCTCTGCATCTGTTTTGCTCCCTCTAGAGACCAATTAAACATTACACCTGGCATAAAAACCTGCAGTTTAAATCCACAGGTTATGCTGGACATAAACTGGTGTAATATTGACTAGATCACTAGAGGGGAAAAACACATGCAGAACAGACTGTGTCCTGGCCCCACTGGTGAACCTCCTGATGGCACTTGGGGTTTTTTTGGCCACTGTGTGACGCAGAGTGTTGGACTGGATGGGCCACTAGCCTGATCCACCATGGCTTCTCTTATGTTCTTGCCTCCTGAAGGTCCAGGAACTTATAGGCAAGGAAAATGAGCATGCAAAAAAGCCCTGAGGCCTGAGAAGGAAATTCTGTGTTTGGGCTGTGCAGTCTCCAAAGTGAAGAAGACATTGGATTTATATTCCGCTGCCCACTCAGAGTCTCAGAGCAGCTCACAATCTCCTTTCTCTTCCTCCCCCACAACAAACACCCTGTGAGGTGGGTGGGGCTGGGAGGGCTCTCACAGCAGCTGCCCTTTCAAGGATAACTTGCACAAGAGCTATGGCTGACCCAAGGCCATTCCAGCAGGTGCAAGTGGAGGAATGGGGAATCAAACCTGGTTCTCCCAGATAAAAGTCCGCATGTTTAACCGCTACACCAAACTGGCTCTCAAAGGGGAGGGAGGAGCAGCGTAATGTCACATCCTGGGTATGCCTCCATTTCAAAGCATAAAAAAAAAAGATGGCTCGGTCAAACTACATTTCCCAGAGTCTCATGGTGAACTCCAGACTCAGATTTGACCCAACAATCTTTTTTTGTACTCTCAATCCAAACCATTTTTTTTTGTCCCACAAACCTCCTCATCTTCAGATGAAAGGAGAGCTTTGGCATCCTCAGCGTTCAAGTTCAGATGCTTCATTCCAACCAGGCGGAACCTCTCCAGATCCAGTTTCCGAAGGATTCGAGGTAGACTACGGGTCCGCACACCGGGTTTGATCAACAGCACGGTGCAGAGGACCTCAGCACCTGTCCAGAGGATGAAGGGAAGAAGCTGCAGCATGAATTGCAAACAGAACTCTATACAAAGCGCACAAACCTGCAACTGGGTGGTACTACTGTAGAACAGGTTTGCGTGTGCATGCTTTCCACATGGAGAGAATGCTTTGTAACTCAGTCCGAAGGGGTACAGCCAAGAAATCGATCCACTAACTCTGTGAGGACTAGACCACTGGTAAAGCAAAGAACAGCAAGGTCTACGTATTTATCAAGTGATGATTGTATCAATATAGTATGTACCAGGACTTTTTTTGAGCAGGAACGCACGGGAATACAGTTTCATCTGGCTTGGTGGCATGGGGTGTGGCCTAATATGCAAATGAGCCCCTGCAATATGCAAATGAGCTAGCTTGGTGTAGTGGTTAAGTGTGTGGACTCTTATCTGGGAGAACCGGGTTTGATTCCCCACTCCTCCACTTGCACCTGCTGGAATGGCCTTGGGTCAGCCATAGCTCTGGCAGAGGTTGTCCTTGAAAGGGCAGCTGCTGTGAGAGCCCTCTCAGCCCCACCCACCGCACAGGGTGTCTGTTGTGGGGGGAGAAGATATAGGCGATTGTAAGCTGCTCTGAGTCTCTGATTTAGAGAGAAGGGCGGGGTATAAATCTGCAGTCTTTTTTTTCGTCTGGGCCTTTTCTACAAAAAAAGCCCTGATATGTACCTTTAATTAACTTTAATTAAGTGTTTAGACCCATACCTCACTGCTTCTGAGAAACTGTGGATTCCTAATTTTACAGATAAAGAATCCAGGCACAGCCCTGACCTAGATAGCCCAGGGAAGCCCGATCCCATCAGATCGCAGAAGCTAAACAAGGTCGACTCTGGCAAGTCCTTGGATGGGAGATCTCCAAGTTGGGAGGGCAAAGGCAGGCTTTATTCATCCACTTCTCTGAATATCTTCCAGGTCCCCAGCTGGGGTCAGTCACCAGAAGTCGCCACAACTTCCAGATGCACACACATGCTCACTCACACACAAATGTAAGAGCACTGCTAGATCAGACCAGGAAAGTCTACAAATAGCCATCACTCTGCCTCTCCGCCCGGACCTGGGTGGCCCAGGATAGCCCAGTCTTATCAGATCGCAAAACCTAAGCAGGGTCAACTGTGGTTAGTATTTGGATGGGAGATCCTCCTTGGAATACCAGCAGTTGGGAGGGCACGGCAGGCTCTATTCAGCCACCTCTCTGAATATCCTCCAGGCTCCCAGTAGAGGTCAGTCACCAGAGGTCGCACCATGACTTCCAGGTTCTTCTCTGGCAAGTACTTGGATGGGAGCCCTCCTTGGAATACCAGCAGTCGGGAGGGCAGGGACAGGCTCTATTCAGCCACCTCTCTGAATATCCTTCAGGCCCCCAGTAGGGATCAGTCACCAGAGGTCGCACCATGACTTCCAGGTTCTTCTCTGGCAAGTACTTGGATGGGAGCCCTCCTTGGAATACCAGCAGTCGGGAGGGCAGGGGCAGGCTCTATTCAGCCACCTCTCTGAATATCCTTCAGGCCCCCAGTAGGGGTCAGTCACCAGAGGTCACCAGGACTCCCAGGTTCTTCTCTGGCAAGTCCTCGGATGGGAGCCCTCCTTGGAATACCAGCAGTTGGGAGGGCAGGGGCAGGCTCTATTCAGCCACTTCTCTGAATATCCTCCAGGCCCCAAGACGTGGTCAGTCACCAGAGGTCACCATGACTTTCAGGTGCAGACACAAACACACACACAAACATTAAGAAAAATAAAAATACAAAAAAAGAAAAGAATCAAGGCACAAAGGTGGCATCTACTGGGAACATAGCTTAGATGCTTGCAAGGATTCTTCGTGTGTTGGTGTGTTTATGTTGTTGACACGGCTCCTGTTCTGGAATTTGACACGTTAGCGACTTTGTCCGAGGTCATGTGACAAATCCATAGCAAGGATCTGAACGCTACTCGTTGATCCGCAGCGGGGAGACTTTCCCCTGCCTCTGTTGCCATGGAGCCCGTGATTCTCTTCATCAGTGTTCTCAAGGAGACATTCATCTTGCCAGCAAGAGAACTCCAGGAAGGAAATGGGTCACGTCGGTTTGTTCGCGTACCCTGCTCTGTGTTGAGGCAAGCGATCCATTGCCATTGACTCTCCAAACTAGATCTGCAAGCGTCTGTTTCCACATCAGCCCAGGACTGGCTCCAGGTTTTGAGTGTCAGAGGCGAGATTCTCCCCCTGCTGAGCACTATGCTGCACTCTCCTTTACTCCATCTACCCTCCCATTCCCTACTTCTCTACATAAGAGAAGTCATGTTGGATCAGGCCAATGGCCCATCCAGCCCAACACTCTGTCACACAGGGGCCAAAAAAAGAGGGGCCAGGACACTAGAAGCCTTCCCAATGTGCCCTCCCAAAGCATCAATAATACAGAGCATCACTTGCCCCAGACAGAGAGTTCCATCTATACCTTGTGGCTAATAGCCACTGATGGACCTCTACGTCATATGTTGATCCAATCCCCTCTTGGAGTCATCTATGCTTGCAGCCGCCACCAACTCCTGTGGCGGTGAATTCCATGTGTTTATCACCCTTTGGGTGAAGAAGTACTTCCTTTTATCCATTCAAACCTGACTGCTCAGCAAGAAGAAGACTGCAGATTTATACCCCACCCTTCTCTCTGAATCAGAGACTCAGAGTGGCTTACAATCTCCTATACGTTCTTCCCCCACAACAGAGACCCTGTGAGGTGGGTGGGGCTGAGAGAGCTCTCCCAGCAGCTGCCCTTTCAAGGACAACTCCTGCGATAGCTATGGCTAACCCAAGGTCATTCCAGCAGCTGTAAGTGGAGGAGTGGGGAATCAAACCCGGTTCTCCCAGATAAGAGTCCTCACACTTAACCACTACACCAAACTGACTCAATTTCATTGAGTGCCCACAAGGTCTTATATTATGAGAAAGGGAGAAAAGTACATCTTTCTCTGCCTTCTCTATTCCATGCATAATCTTGTAAACCTCTATCATGTCACCCCTCAGTCATCATTTCGCCAAACTAAAGAGCCCCACGTGCTTTAACCTTTCTTCGCAGGGAAAGTGTTCCAACCCTTTAATCATTTTAGTTGCCCTTTTCTGCACTTTTCCCAATGCTATAATACCTTTTTTTTTTTTTTGAGGTGTAGTGACCAGAATTGTACACAGGATTTATATGGGGACATTATGATACTGCTTGATTTGTCTTCAGTTCCCTTCCTAATAATCCCCAGCATAGCACTGGCCTTTTAGAGTGAGATCTAGTCTGTCTGTAGCAGTAGAAAAGAGCAAGGGTCAAGTAGCACCTGCAAGACTAACACAATTGGTGGCAGGGCAGGTGCTTTTGTGAATCACTGCTCTCTGCTTCAGATGCCTTCAGTATCTCATCATCAATTTGTTCAGCTTATATGACCCCAGGTCTTAAGCACAGTCACAATCAGAAATGCAGATATACAGTCAATTAATAATGATACATGAAGACACCAAGTTTACTTCCAGTAGAAGAAGAAGAAATGGATTTATATCCTGCCCTATCCTCTGAATCGCAGAGTCTCAGGGTGGCTTACAATTTCCTTTATCTCCTTCCCCCACAACAGACACCCTGTGAGGTAGGCGGGGCTGAGAGGGCTCTCCTAGAAGCTGCCCTTTCAAGGGCAATTCCTACGAGAGCTATGACTGACCCAAGGCCATTCAGCAGCTGCAAGTGGAGGAGGGGGGAATCAAACCCGGTTTTCCCAGGTAAGAGTCCGTGCACTTAAACACTACACCAAACTGGGTCTCGTGACTCACAAAAGCTCCTACCCTGCCAGAAATCTACTTTTCCGAAGCCAGCCGGGCAGGGCTAAAGGGAACCAGAGACCCACTACTTCCTTCCCCCGATAATGTCCCAATCAGAAAGTTGCCACCGAGGCCCCTCTGACTATATCACAGGGACCTCTGAGATCATCTCCCATTGCTGGGTGGGAGCTGAGGGGCACCTCCCATCAGCAGTGAGCGCTCTGTCAGGCACACAGTCCTTGGCATGTGCCCCACTGTTTATAAGTGACACCAGCCTCTTGCCTGACCATTGTGTGATAGCAGAAATGGAGTCGGCTGAAAGAAAAATGCTTGAGACAAAACAGTGCAGTGAGATCAGGTGGAGGAGAGGCAGGGTGCGGCTCTCCTGGATTCGCGCTCCCCACTTACCCCGGAAACAGAAGGACACCTGAATATATACTTAGGCGATTACTTCAAGGCATCTAAGGAAGCCTGGGGTCATGTCAAGTGAAATTTTCAATGAGCCACTGGATACTTACCGCGAAGGGTCCTTCTCCTCTGAGGAAAGGGAGGACATTTTGGTGGGTGGTTCTCACCATTCTTACAGGGAGGCAGCAACAACTTTTTTTCTCCCTCATGTCTCTGCTATGGGAGCCACTGGCCCTCTCTGTTCTGGTGACTCTGAAAGCAGTTAACTCTCTCTTTGGTCTTTGGGCAGTGACGCTCTGTACTCTTGGTGCTTGGGGGAGGGCACAGTGGGAGGGCATCTAGTGTCCTGACCCCACTGGTGGACCTCCTGATGGCACTTGGGTTTTTTGGCCACAGTGGGGTACAGAGTGTTGGACAGGATCTTATGGTCTACAAATTGATAGAATGCAGAATAGCAACAGGGAACCAGAAAGAAACAGATCATAGAATAATTAGGATAGGAAAAAAATCCCTGCTGATGTCTTGACTGACAGTGACTTTGGGAGGGACAAGATGTCCTCCTTTCCTCAGAAAAGGACCCTTCACTGTAAGCATCCGATGGTTCATTCTCTCTGAGGCGGAGGACATCTTGGTGGGGCCTCCCAGAACGGTGTCCTCAAGTCTAGGGTGGGCCTTTTGCATCAAGGATATGCCAGATGAATCATAAATATTTTGTAGTGTTTCATAAATGTGGAGCTGGATGACCGTGTCCCCACCTTGCAGACCTCTTTCGCTGCAGTATGCATCAGTTGTCGCACTTCTCACCGAGTGAGCTGTGATTCTGGAAGGAACACCCGGTTTGTGAAGCTGGTATGCTTTGATGATACAGGCCTTGAGAGATCTGCTGATGGCAGACTCGGACATCCTACTTCCCATGTTTGGTGGAGATAGAGATGAAAATTGCAGTCATTTTCTGGATGGCCTCTGTTCTACGGATGAACGTCTTCAGAACTTTCCTGACATCCAGTGTATGCCATATCCTTTCCCTTGGGTGTCTGGGATTTGGGCAGAAGGATGGAAGGCCGATCTCTTTTGAGATTTGTGAAAAGTGGAATTAACTTTTGGTCGAAAGGTTGGGTCAGTTCTCAAGATCACTTTATCGTTGTGAAAGATGCAGAGTTCAGGCTTTAACGCTTGGGAGTTCTGACATTTTTCTTGCGGAAGTGCTGACCACCAGAAATCGAGTTTTCATTCTCAGCCACTTCAGGGGAACCTCTCTAATTGGTTCAAATGAGGGCAGAAAGCACAGGATGCAATTTCCAGGTTGGAAATTTGAGTACCGGCAGGTTCCTTTGAGCAAATGGCATAGATCAGGGGTGTCAAACTCATTTATTATAAGGGCATAAATGAGACCTTGTCGGGCCAGGCCATTTGTGTCATAAATTGTAATGCCAGGCTGTGCATATATAAACTTTATAAAGGACACACAGACAAAACACAATTAAAGATGTTTAAAAAACTTAAAACATGCTTAAAAGATTAGCACTCTTGCAATATTTTTATTTAGCAATTTCCAATAACTGACATCTCTTGCTCTGAATCATTGCATCAAAATCTGGAGACAATGTCTGTGCTATAGAAATCTTGAGCATGATGTTTAGGAGTTGTTCAGGTGTATATCTGTAAGTACGAACCGAGTTTTGATTGACTGATATTCATTACAGAAATCTCAAAGTCAGTGCTTTGAGCCTAAGACCCAGGGGAAAACATGAAATGGCTGGACATTGTGAGCTTTTGTGCATAAGTTGTGAGCCGCCCTGAGCCATTTTATGGGAAGGGCGGGGTATAAGTTATAGAATAAATAAATAAATAAATAAATAAATAAATAAGTTGCTTCATGTGCTGGTCAGCCAATGGAGAAAATAGAGGCTTTGCTCTGTAGCTCCTGTGCAATGGCAAGCCTGGCAAAGCAAGCTGTGATGCAGAAGGAAGCAAGAGAGAGAGAGAAGGAAGCGGACAACAGTGAGGTGCTCGCAGGCCTGATAGGAGCCCTCCAGGGGCCTGATCCATCCCTCAGACCACACGTTTGACACCCCTGGTTTAGATGTTGGCACCAGTGTTCCCTCTAAGGTGAGTCGGCGTGAGCTAGCTCACAGATTTTTAGCCTCCAGCTCACACATTTTTGTCTTAGCTCAGGAAGGAGGACCCCAGAGCTCAATAATTTATGCAGTAGCTCACAACCTTTAATACCAGTAGCTCACAAAGTAGAATATTTGCTCACAAGACTCTGCAGCTTAGAGGGAGCATTGGTTGGCACCCCACTCGGGCACCGAACAAGTCATGTTGTTGCTTGAATGTTCAGCTTTTGGTTAAAAAAAAAAAAAAAGGAACAAACCATCCAAACCAGCTCTGCCCTTTTGCTCGAGGAGACGTGAAGAAAAGCCACAGGTGGGATTCTATGGAATTGCTTCATTATGCAAAGCGAACCTGCTCCTGCCTTCCAGCCTTCTGGCCAATGAGCACTGGGATGATGGATGAGAACAAAGCTCTTAATTTGAAAGTTTATTTTATTAATATTTAAATAGAGTCAACAGAACAAGTAATGTGTGTTTATGTTCTGGCTGTTCTGCCTCGATCTGCACCCATCCGCCACTTTGGCCTTCTGGCCACCCAACTGCTGAGAGGCAGCTAAAGCATAAAGCAAAGACTCCAGGAAGTGGGCATGGATGGGGGAGAAGGGGAAGGAGGCAGTGAGAGAAGCCTGTTTGTGTGGGGAGCTCAAGGGCACACTGATTAAAGCTTCCCAAATCCTGTTCGCACTGTCATGACATTTTAGAAAACCATCTGCTATATTTCCAGGGAAGCATTTCTCCTTGTAAACATGGGTTATAGGCCTCAACAGACCTGGAATGTAATCTTCAAGTTTCTCTTTAAGTCTGATTTTAAAGATTTTTTTTTTATAAAAGGTTTCACAAATGCAACGTAGGAGCCTTTTGTTCAGATCATTGGATATACTCTGCAGAATGAGTGTGGCATTTGCTAGGGTCTTTCTTCTAGCCAGTTTGGTGCAGTGGAGAGCGAGTGTGGTGTAGTGGTTAAGAGCGGCGGACTCTAATACGGGAGAACCGGGTTTGATTCTCCACTCCTCCTCATGCAGCCATCTGGGTGACATTGAGTCAATCACAGTTCTTTCAGAGCTGTTCTCTCAAGAGCAGTTCTCTCAGAGCTTTCTCAGCCCCATCTGCCTCAGAGGGTGTCTGCTGTGGGCAGCGGGAGGGAAGGAGATTGTAAGCTGCTCTGAGACTCCGAGTGAAGGGTGGGATATACATCCAACTCTTTTTCTTCTCCTCCTCCTCCTTCTCCGGCATTGTTATTTATGTGTTTCTCCCATTTTTATCCCCATTTGCCTCTAAGACTCAAATGGCAGCATACATCATTCTCCTCTCCTCTTCTTGTGTTTCAAACAATTTTAATAGTAACATATAGTAATAAATTTCAATTTCTTACATCATTAATAATTACTTTTTTTATCTATCCCATATATTACTTTCTACCCACCCCTCCCCCCGTTACTTGACCCCCACTGGTGTTATATACTTAAAATCTTAATATTAAAGGTACCCTTAATTAATAAGAACCAAAATTAATATCCTCCTTCCTCTTATACTTAGTCATTATCAAAAATTATCCAATGTCCTTTTATTTTCCACTCTTTTTCTACATATCTTCTGAACTTTTTCCACTCCATCTTAAATACTTCTAAATCATAGTCTCTTAAGGTTCTTGTTAACTTGTCCATTTCACTCCATGTCATAACTTTTATAATCCAATCCCATTTCTCTGGTATTTTTTCTTGCTTTCACAACTGCGCATACAATGTCCTAGCAGCTGAAAGCAAGTACCAGATTAAAGTTCTATCTTCTTTTGGAAATTTTTCCATTTGTAATCCCAACAGAAGTCTCTGCAACTTTGTTAAATTCGTATCCCAAGATCTTAGAAATCTCTTGTTGAATCATCTGCCAATACTTTTTCGCTCTTTCACAAGTCCACCACATATGGTAGAAAGAACCTTCATGTTTTTCACATTTCCAACATCTATCTGGCATCTTATTGTTCATCTTTGCCAACTTTTTAGGAGTCATATACCATCTGTACATCATCTTAAAACAATTTTCTTTAATACTCTGACACGTTGAGAGTTTCATAGAGTTCTTCCACAAATATTCCCATGTGTCCATCTGTATTCTTTATTTACATTAATTGCCCACTTAATCATTTGAGATTTCACTACTTCATCTTCCGTAGGCCATTTTAAAAGTAACTTATAGATTTTCGAAATTAATTTTTCATTATCTCCAAGCAGAACTTTTTCCATTTCTGTTTGTTCTCGTCTTATTCCTTCAGTTTTAACATCGCTTTCCACCAAACTTTTTATTTGTTGCATTTGAAACCAATCAAACTTATTATTCAACTCTTCAGCAGTTTTCAATTCTATTTTACCACTTTGTATTTTTAGTAATTGATTATATGACATCCCTTTTTCCTCTCCTGTCTCAGCTGTTATTCTTATTACTTCTGCTGGCACTATCCATAGTGGTTTTCTCTCATTGCCATATTTCTTGTACTTCATCCAAATATTTAGTAGATTATTTCTTATATAATGGTGAGAAAAAAAACCATCCAACTTTTTCTTTCCATAGTACATATAAGCATGCCAGCCAAATTTATTTCCATGACCTTCCAACATTAAAAGTTTTTTATTCAACAGTGTCACCCAATCTTTTATTGGGTAGTTGAAATCCTCCTCTTTCTTTAGCATCTGTTAAAACTTTCATTTTAATCCTTGTTTTTTCCCCAGCCCATACAAATTCTGAAATCTTTCTTTGCCATTTATTAAATTGTTTACTGTCTTTCAAAATCGGAATAGTTTGAAACAAATACATTATTCTCGGCAAAATGTTCATCTTAATTGCAGCTATTCTACCAAGCAATGACAAATTAAGCTTGTTCCATTTTATCATATCTTCGTCCACTTTATGCCATAACTTTTCATAATTGTTTTTAAACAGATCAATATTCTTCATTGTTATTTCCACGCCCAAATATTTTACTTTAGGGGTAACTTCACATCCCTTTAATCTCTGTAATTCCTTTTGTTTACTTACTTGCATATTTTTACACAAAATTTTTGACTTTTCTTTATTAACATAAAGTCCCGCCAATTTTCCAAAATCTTGTATTTTGGCTAACAACAAAGGTGTTACTTGCATAGGATTTTCATTTATAAACATTAAGAACATAAGAACATAAGAGAAGCCATGTTAGATCAGGCCAATGGCCCATCCAGTCCAACACTCTGTGTCACACAGTGGCAAAAAAATTTATATATATATATAAATTTATATATATATATATATAATTTATATACATATATATGTATATATATATGTATGTATGTGTATATATATGTATATATACACACACACACTGTGGCTAATAGCCACTGATGGACCTCTGCTCCATATTTTTATCTAAACCCCTCTTGAAGCTGGCTATGCTTGTAGCTGCCACCACCTCCTGTGGCAGTGAATTCCACATGTTAATCACCCTTTGGGTGAAGAAGTACTTCCTTTTATCCGTTTTAACCTGTCTGCTCAGCAATTTCATCGAATGCCCACGAGTTCTTGTATGGTGAGAAAGGGAGAAAAGTACTTCTTTCTCTACTTTCTCCATCCCATGCATTATCTTGTAAACCTCTATCATGTCACCCCGCAGTCGACGTTTCTCCAAGCTAAAGAGTCCCAAGTGTTTCAACCTTTCTTCATAGGGAAAGTGTTCCAGCCCTTTAATCATTCTAGTTGCCCTTTTCTGGACTTTTTCCAATGCTATAATATCCTTTTTGAGGTGCGGCGACCTGCACACAGTACTCCAAATGAGACCGCACCATCAATTTATACAGGGGCATTATGATACTGGCTGATTTGTTTTCAATTCCCTTCCTAATAATTCTCAGCAAAGCATTGGCCTTTTTTATTGCAAACGCACACTGTCTTGCCATTTTCAGTGAATTATCTACCACATAAGAACATAAGAGAAGCCATGTTGGATCAGGCCAACGGCCCACCAAGTCCAACACTCTGTGTCACACAGTGGCAAAGAATTTTATATACACACATACACTGTGGCTAATAGCCACTGATGGACCTGTGCTCCATATTTTTATCTAAACCCTTCTTGAAGGTGGCTATACTTGTGGCCGCCACCACCTCCTGTGGCAGTGAATTCCACATGTTAATCACCCTTTGGGTGAAGAAGTACTTCCTTTTATCCGTTTTAACCTGTCTGCTCAGCAATTTCATCGAATGCCCACGAGTTCTTGTATGGTGAGAAAGGGAGAAAAGTACTTCTTTCTCTACTTTCTCCATCCCATGCATTATCTTGTAAACCTCTATCATGTCACCCCGCAGTCGACGTTTCTCCAAGCTAAAGAGTCCCAAGTGTTTCAACCTTTCTTCATAGGGAAAGTGCTCCAGCCCTTTAATCATTCTAGTTGCCCTTCTCTGGACTTTCTCCAATGCTATAATATCCTTTTTCAGGTGCGGCGACCAGAACTGCACACAGTACTCCAAATGAGACCGCACCATCGATTTATACAGGGGCATTATGACCCCAAGATCTCTCTCATGGTCAGTCTCTGCCAGTTCACACCCCATCAACTTGTATTTGTAGCTGGGATTCTTGGCCCCAATGTGCATTACTTTGCACTTGGCCACATTGAACCGCATCTGCCACATTGACACCCACTCACCCAGCCTCAACAGATCCCTTTGGAGTTCCTCACAATCCTCTCTGGTTCTCACCACCCTGAACAATTTAGTGTCATCCGCAAACTTGGCCACTTCACTGCTCACTCCCAACTCTAAAACATTTATGAACAAGTTAAAGAGCATGGGACCCAGTACCGAGCCCTGCGGTACCCCACTGCTTACCGTCCTTCACTGCGAAGACTGCCCATTTATACTCACTCTCTGCTTCCTATTACTCAGCCAGTTTTTGATCCACAAGAGGACCTGTCCTTTTACTCCATGACTCTCAAGCTTTCTAAGGAGTCTTTGATGAGGAACTTTCTCAAAAGCTTTCTGGAAGTCAAGGTAAACAACATCTATCGGGTCTCCTTTGTCCACATGTTTGTTCACCCCCTCAAAGAAATGTAACAGGTTAGTGAGGCAAGATCTTCCCTTACAGAACCCATGCTGAGTCTTCCCCAATAACCCGTGTTCATCAATGTGCCTACTCATTCTGTCCTTGATAATGCTTTCTACCAACTTTCCCGGTATTGAAGTCAGACTGACTGGCCTGTAATTTCCCGGATCTCCTCTGGAACCCTTTTTAAAGATGGGGGTGACATTTGCTACCTTCCAGTCCTCAGGAACGGAGGCAGATTATATCATCTGCAAGTGCTCTATATTTATAGGAAAATCCTTTAATTCTTGTTTCTTCAATTTCTTCATCATCTTGTATTTGCAGCAATAAGATTTCAAAAGTCATTATAAACAACAATGGTGAAAGCGGACAACCTTGCCTTGTACCTTTGCTGATTGTCATTTCTTCTGTAAGATCTGCATTTATACATAACCTTGCACGTTGTTCAGCATAAATTGCTTTTATCATTCTTATAAAATTTTCCCCCAACTTTATTTTCTCCATTACTGCAAACATAAAGTCCCAATTCAAATTATCAACAGCTTTCTCTGCGTCCGCAAAGAATAATGCAACTTCCTTCTCTGGATGTCTTTCATAGTATTCTACAATATTTACAACAGTTCTAATATTGTCTCTTATTTGCCTTTTAGGGAGAAAACCTGCTTGGTCTTCCTTTATAAAGTTTATTAGATATTGTTTAAGTCGTTCTGCTAAGATTCTTGTGTATAACTTATAATCATTGTTTAATAATGAGATTGGTCTATAGTTCTTTACATTAGTGATATCTCTATCTTCCTTTGGAATCAACGAAATTACTGCTTCCTTCCATGTATTTGGTATTTTCCCATTTATTCTTATCACATTCATTAATTTTTGAAGTTTTGGTATTAATTCTTCTTTAAACGTTTTAAAATTTTTTGCCATAAATCCATCTGGTCCAGGTGCCTTTCCAATTTTCATTGCATTAATCACTACTTCAATTTCTATTTTTTCAATTGGATCATTCAAAACTTTTTCCATATAATCAGTTAAGGGTGCTATTTTAATCTTCTGCAAAAACGCTTCCATCTTTTCCTTCTTTACTTTAACACCTTTAAATAGTTTAGCATAATATTTAAAAAATTCTCTCTTTATTCCTTCTTGATCTACCATCTCTCTTCCATCAGCCACAATTGTATTAATAATTTTACTTTCTCTCTTTTTCTTCAATTGCCAGGCCAAATATTTTCCAGGTTTATTTGCTCTCCTCTCCTCTTCTTTATCCTCACAACAACCCTGAAAAGTAGGTTAAGCTGAGAGAGAATGCCTGGTCTGAGGTCACCCAGTGAATTTCATGTCTGAAGTGTGCAACCGAGCACAGGATTTGCAGATCCAAGTCTGTCAATCTAACCACTATACCACACTTGCTCCGTACACTGATTCCAGCTGAAGCTGGAGTTTCTTCTGTGTGACCCATCTTTCTGCTTATCGATGTCCTGAGTGCGATGCTGAAACCTAAAAAATTGACATTGATCGATACGTTGTGTCTCTGGATACTCTGTTCCAGAAACCTGCGTTTAGTGCTCAGCCATGGGCATGGTTTACAGTAAATGGTACCTCCCAAAGAACTAATTTCAGATGGAGACGGGGAGGTTTGGATATATATATATGTCTCCCCACTTCCATTATTGTTAGAGTGGAAAATGCTGTCAAATCAAAGCTGGCAACCCCGTAGGGTTTTCAAGGCAAGAGATGTTCAGAGGCAGTTTGCCATTGCCTGCCTCTGCGTAGCCACCCTGGATTTCCTTGGAGGTCTCCCATCCAAGTACTAACTAAGGCTGACCCTGCTTAGCTTCCGAGTTCTGGTGAGACTGGGCTAGCCCAGGCCATCCAAGTCAGAGAAGAGACAAACAGGAGTGGTTGGCTGTTGTCTGCCTTTGACTTCCTTGGAGGTCTCCCACTGAAGCACTAACCAAGGCTGACCCTGCTTAGCTCCTGAGATCTGGTGAGATTGGGCTAGCCCGGGCCATCCAAGTCAGAAGAGAGACAAATAGGGGTAGCTGGCCGTTGTCTGCCTCTGTGTAGCAGCCCTGATCTTCCATGGTGGTCTCCCAACCAAGTACTAACCATGGCCGACTCTGCTTAGCTTTTAAGATCTGATGAAATCGGGCTAGCCTTGGCTTCTAATTATAGTGCTCTTTAATGAATTACCCCTGCTGTCACAGCATTGACCCCACCCTCCAAGGATTTCCTGGTGCCCGTTGGCTTCTTCTCCAAAGCAATGAGCCAGTCCGGGCTTTCTTCCACCTCGCTGAGCAGGAGGTGCTTTAGAAGAACCCAAAAGGCATCACCGTTGGGTCCTGTTTGGAAACAGCTTCCTCTTCCCCAGCAGCATGCCTGGTTTGCAACCTCCAAGCATCTTTGGGATCGGCCCAGCACCCCATGGCAGCCATTTTGTGATGGTACCCAAGTTCCATTACCAAAGTTCCAGGAGGGCCCACAGGCATAACAAGACTGAGGACCCCGAATTGAGGATGGGTTGGAAAAAAACGGTGGATGGATGGAATCATGTTGATACAATTGGCAAAATAAATTTGTAGCTAGGTGGTTCCTTGTGATTCAGCACCTTGGAGATAACAAAACCATCCTTGCAAATTGGAGTCACCCGGATTGATTAAATTTTTAAGTCTGCGAGGCAATATAGTAGAAGCTTCATAAGATCTACACCCTGGTAAAATCTTGATTAGATATTTGGGGTCGGATAAACATGGAGCAAAAGGTCTATCAGTGGCTATTAGCCACAGGGTATTGATGGAACTCTGTCTGGGGCAGTGATGCTCTGTATTCTTGGTGCTTGGGGAGGCAACAGAGGAAGGGCTTCTGGTGTCCTGGCCCCACTGGTGGACCTCCTGATGGCACCTGGTTTTTTTGGCCCCTGTGTGACACAGCACGTTGGACTGGATGAGCCATTGGCCTGATCCAACATGGCTTCTCTAATGTTCTTATGTCTAATTGTTGTCAATAACACTGTACCCCTTCTATGATCTGTACTGTTTATATTTATGAAGTTGATTGTACTTTATATATGGTTATTTGTATGTGCTTTAAACATTTAATAAAATAATTAAAGGGGGTGGGGAAAGACTGAGAACCCTTGACTTACATTTTGACCAATCTACCTCCCCCACTCCCACAGCTACCAAAGCAGAGAGGTTCCTTACCAGCTTGCATGAAGTGGAACAGTGACTCTGCGCTGCTTTTCCGAGCCGCATCCCCTGCAAAAGAATTGTGAATGCATTTGTGTGTTTGGGGGGGGGGGGGTCAGCAGGTAAAGCTTAGGGGGGGTTGCAGTTGCAAACATTGGCTCAATTCAGACTTCCTACCAAAGAGTGAAGGAAGGCAGCTTAGTTAAGGGGAGGGGAGCACACCACTCAACAGAAGAATGGTACGGTATCTGAATGGCTGCAAATGTACCCTTAATGGGCCGTAATTGCTGGAAAATGGCTCTCTCCAACTGTTTATCAGTGCCTGAAGGAGGTCACCTCAAGTGAAAAAAAAAGGGGACAGAAGCCAGTGAAGAGAGAGCACTGCAGATTCTTGCAGGGAGAGGGAGAGGGAAGCAGAGAGCCTTAGCTGGGAACGGGCTGATGCTTTGCAAAGGTTTAGGATTGCCCTCTTTTCTGAAGATCTGAAGTGGGGGAGAAGTTCTGCTGCCCTCTTGGCTAAGCTTGCTATGTTTTTACTTATCAGTCCAATAACTAGTTTTTCTCTTTCTTCCCCTCCTATTAAAATTCAGATTGTAAGTTCCTTGGGGCAATGGTCTTGGCATTCACTTGTTTTATGTTCCAAGCCATCCTATCTTTTATATGGCACTACAGATAAAGAAGATTACTAATAACTATGATAGCAAGGTGTTCTACAGAATGTAGGGCAATACCAGGGGCAGTCCAAGCTTATTGATTGGGTGATGAGCTATGTCAAAGGGGAAACTTTCCAACACTGTCTCCATGTACAATGGAAAGAAACTCTTTCTGTGTTGGAAGTGGAGGACTATGTGCTGTCTCCTGCCTCAGAGATGGCACCAGAGATTTAGATAGCTAGAAGGGGTCAGGAACATAAAGGATGTCCTTTCCTTCCTGCTATCTGATACTATCCCTTTGAAGTAGAATGCTATCCTTAGGGACAAGACTTTCTTCCTCACAGACAGACAGACAGAGCAGCCTCCATCTTTGGCACCATGGATGCAGGACATGCATTCTCCATCTGCATCCATCACAGCTAGTTAGATTAGGTTCTATTTCTATCTCTCAGTCTATACTATCTACAACGTAGTTCCCTGAATAAAGGACTCTTGTTAATTTGAAACTGAGAAGTGACTCTGTGTAACTCCGTTGCTTTGCTAGCACTCACAATACCAAGACGCATCTGCTACGTATAAGCCTAGTGCACTCTGCTGCATGACAGAGATTCCACACTAGTGAATCTATACCACACCAGTGAATCTAACATCTTAGGGGCTAACATTGTATGACCGCAGGACATACCTTTGGGCTTGGAGTGCCTGGCAGGAGGCGGCAAGTATTTCAGGGCAGAACGGCATTTGGGATCTGCAAAGCAACAGCGACAGGGTTATCAGGAATAAGTAGGGGATGGCAAAACAACTACAGTGGCTATCGGGTGGACTATGCTGTTCAGCTAGCAGCGAAAACAGCAATGGCACCACACTGCTCCTGGGTCCCTGCCACTTATGTCTGAGTCAGACGAGGGCCTCAATTCCTTAAGATGGCTAATAGCTTCCCAGAGAAGAAGAAGATGATATTGGATTTATACCCCACCCTCCACTTTGAATCTCAGAGTGGCTTACAATCTCCTTTACTTTCCTCCCCCACAAGAGACACCCTGTGAGGTAGGTGGGGCTGGGAGAGCTCTCACAGCAGCTGCCCTTTCAAAGACTAACTCCTGTGAGAGCTATGGCTGACCCAAGACCATTCCAGCAGGTGCATGCGAATGAGCGGGGAATCAAACCCAGTTCCCACAGATAACGGAAGATTGGTATCACTTACCGTGAAGCTTCCTTCTCGGTGGACTGGCAGTGGGTCGGTCCGACTACTGGGTATAGGCTCCTCCTCCTCGTCACAGGGTCGGGTGCTCCAATCGATCCGGAGGGGGAGTGGCCTATACCACCCAGGACGCGCCAGTTGTATCCAAGCCGCATCCCCCTAATAATAAAAATTTTCACCACCTCCCCATTCACGTACAGAAACGAATAAATGAGAAGATTAGTTTATCACAGTTCAACACACCATACAAAATGGCAGATTGAAAGAAAAAGTCATTGTCAAGCAAAGCAAAGGTAATATCCTCCCCGCAGGGAAAGCACCATTGCTCCAGAATCCATCTCCAAAACCCAGGAAGCCGCTCAACTTCAACGGGCGGGCCGGACCGACCCACTGCCAGTCCACCGAGAAGGAAGCTTCACGGTAAGTGATACCAATCTTCCGTTCTCCGGTGGTCTGGACAGTGGGTCGGTCCGACTACTGGGACGTAACAAAGCTGAACATCCCCGGGCGGGACCGGCTTCCCTGTTTAGAGTGCGTGCTGCAGCACACGCCTCCCAAAGGCCGCCTCCGCTGAAGCCCATTTATCCACCTTAATAGTGTCTGGTAAAGGTATGTACCGATTTCCAAGTCGCTGCCTTACACACAGCTTCTAAGGACAGAAAAGACCGGTACACAGCTGATGTTGCAGCACCCCTTAGAGAATGGGCCGTGATCCCATCTGGAGGGGTTTGACCTTGGGCCTTGTAAGCCAAAACAATGCACTCCCGTAGCCACCTGCTAAGGGAGGAAGTGGAGACCTGTCGTCCCTGCGACTTCTTGCTAAACGAAACAAACAATGCATCAGACTTCCTCCAGTCTTTTGTGCGATTAATGTAAAAACTAAGTGCCCTCCTAACATCTAAACAGTGCAGCTCCCTTTCCTTGGGAGACTGGGGATTGGGACAAAAATTTGGAAGAACCAACTCCTGGGACCTATGAAAAACAGAATTAACTTTAGGAATGAAAGATGGGTCTGGTCTCAGTACCACCTTTTCATTATGGAAAACACAAAGCTCCTTGTCAACCGACAGGGCCCTTAATTCAGACACTCTCCGTGCTGTAGTGATACCCACTAGAAAAATTGTTTTTAGAGTCAGTTCCTTCAGTCCACAGGAAGCCATAGGTTCGAAGGGACACCCACACAAGGCATTCAGTACTATATTCAACTTCCACGAGGGGAATCTATGTACCTGTGGGGGCTTAAGGAGAGCAACACCCTTTAGGAACCGTTTAATATGCGGATGCGCTGACAAGGATTTACGCCCCCGCACCCCCTGTATAGACGATATGGCCGCCACCTGATGCCGTAGCGTGCTGGTAGAAAGCCCCTTGTCTGCCCCTTCCTGAAGAAAACCTAGAATACCATTTACCTTCACCTTCATCGGATCCCACCCCCGTAAGGTAGACCACGAAGCAAAAACCTTCCAGGTGGTATTGTATATCCTATTAGTGGAACACTTACGCTATGCCAACATAGTGTCCACCACTCTGGTGCTATAACCTAGTTCCTTGAGCTGCAACCGCTCAGCCTCCAAACTGTCAATTGCAACATGTCTGGTTGAGGGTGAGACATGTTGCCCTGTGTCAGAAGGTCGTCCTTCCCCGGCAGCCGCCAAGGAGGCTGAATAGACAACCTCAGAAGCTCCTGGAACCATGACCATCTCGGCCAGAAGGGGGCCACCAACACCATCTCCGCCCTTAGTTCCACCACCCTCTGTAACACCCTGGGTAATAGAGGAAGGGGCGGGAAGGCATACACTAGTCCCGTCGGCCATGCAGCGCTGAGGGCATCGGTTCCTTCTGCCCTTGTGTCTCTGACCTTGGCAAAGAACCTGTCCACTTGACAATTTTCTGCCGTGGCACACAAGTCCACCGACACTGGTCAGTACCTGTCCACTATTAGACTGAAGGTGTCCCTGTGTAACCTCCATTCTGTTTGGTCCAGCCAGCGTCTGCTGAGCCAATCCGCTAGCCGATTGTCCTTCCCTGGAACATGCACCGCTTTGATTGACAGGAGATTGACTTCGGCCCACTCGAAGAGAACCTTCGCCTCGGCATGAAGGGATTTCACCTTGGTTCCTCCCTGTCGATTTACATATGCTTTGGCGGTTGAGTTGTCCGTTTTCAGCAGGACATGGTGACCCCTCAGAACTGCCTGCAACCCTTGCAACCCTAACCGGATCGCCCTGAGTTCCAGGAAGTTGATACTGCACTTCATCTCGTGAGGCTCCCACTGACCCTGGATCATTTGATCCTGTGAGTGAGCCCCCCAACCCCATAAACTGGCATCTGTAGTAATGCAAACCCTCTGAGGTTCGCGAAGCGGGTAACCTGGACTGAAAAGACCCGGGTTCAACCACCACTGTAACTGGGACGTCACCTCTAACGGTAATGTCACCAGTTTGGGAATTTTGTTCCCTATAATCTCCTGAAAAGGCCGCAGAAAAAATTGTGGGGAACGAGTGTGGAATCTGGCCCAAGACAGTAGATCCTGAAAGGATACCATCATCCTTAAGACTTGTGCTAACTTCATGACTGACACCTTCGGTTGCTGTAACACCCCTTGCAGAAGGAGGCACAACTTCTCCCGTCTCTCTGGGGTTAAGAAGACTCTGTCCACCTTTGTATCTATTTCCACTCCCAGATGCACTAGCCTCTGAGAGGGAAGAAGATTGCTCTTCTCTAGGTTCACCACGAAGCCGTGAGAGCGCAACATGGTCACTGTCTGCTGCATGCCCTTCAGGCATTGCTGGTGGGACCCTGCCTTCACCAGAATGTCGTCCAGGTAAGGAAATAGGGCCACACCCTGCAATCTCAGCTCCGCCACCAGGGTCACCAGAATTTTTGTGAATACCCAGGGCGAAGACTTCAGACCAAACGGCTGTCTCCATCTTGAAATGTCTTGTCAGGATGAACTTGTTGAGCCATTTCAGATCCAGGATGGTTCTGAACTCCCCGCTCTTTTTTGGAACTAAAAATATCACCGAATAGACCCCCAAACCCTGTTGAAGTACCGGGACGGCCTCCACTGCCCCTATATTCACCAAGTGCTGAATGGCCGACAACATTGCTCTGTGAGTAGATAAATCTTTTTTCCGGGGAACCCCTCGAAAATGGTTGGGGGGAAGAGAGTGGAATTCCAAGGCGTAACCTTGTTCCACTACTTCTAAAACCCACTTGTCCTGGATTGACTGGTTCCAGATGTCTGTGAAAAGGGAAAGACGACCCCCTATTTTGTTTGTCGGCTGGTGAGAGGCATAGTCACTGGGATCCTCCTTTCTTGGAGGGATTTTTGGAACCCTGATCTGACTTCCCAGAATAGTATGGTTTGGGATCACGCCCCTTCTGCTGCCACTTCCCTCTGAAGGGACGAAAGGGACCTGGTCTGGATGGTTTCTTCGAATCTCGAAAGGAAGGAAAGGACTTCCTCTGTTTCGACTCTTTACTCTTGGAAGGTAAAACCTTCTTTTTATCCTTGTTCTCAATGAGGTATCTATCTAGACCCTCCCCGAACAACAAGGTTCCTTTAAAAGGCACCGCTGCCACCCTGGCCTGGGCTGCAGTGTCTACCTCCCAATTACGCAACCAAATGTTGCGTCTGGCAGCTACCCCACATGCCATGGCTCTGGCCGCCAGTTGCATGGTGTCTAATGAACTATCTGCCACGAAGGCAGCGGATAAAGCAATCTTTTTTTTTTTTTTTTTTTGCTCGTCCTTGAACTTCTTAGGAACTCCACTGTCTGCTGCTGCCAAGTTATTAGACCACGTGCACATTGCTCTGGCAAACAATGAAGACGTAGTGGCTGCCTTGATGGCCCAAGATGTCGCTTCAAACTCTTTGCGTAAAGCTTGCTCAATCCTCCTATCGCATGGATCTCTGGGTAAACCATCTGCGTCCATAGGAAGGACCGAATTGGAAATCAGGCTAGTTACAGGGTCATCCACTGTTGGTAACTTTAATCTCTTAGTAACCTGTAGAATAAGAGAATAAAGTTTGGAGAGAATCTGTTGGTTTGCTTTAGGCTTAGTCGGACGTTCCCATTCCTCCTTGACCAGGGCAAAAAAGGCCGCAGGCAAAGGAACCCCTGTCTGAGCGCTGCTCAATTTTGGCATCATCTCCCCTGAACCTGTGGGGAGATCAGGATCCAACTCCTCATTTTCTTTAGGAGTGGGTACAAAGTTGAGGGTCCTCAGTACTTTGGGAAGCAATTTTGAATAGTATTCAGAAGGAAAGAGCCTAGATTGAACAGTGTCAGTCTGCTCCTCCTCGTCTGACAGTGCACCCTCCTCCTTATCTGACTGCTCAGTCTTCTGATTCCTCAGCTGAGCTCAGGAGGGGGGAGTCCAAACCCAAAGGAGGCTTGATCTTAGAGCGTCCTTCCATAGTGCCACTGGGACTAGTATCTCTGCCCCTTTTCCTTCCATCCTTCCTTTTTGGCTGTAGGGAAGCAGGGGAGTCCAGCTGCTGACAAAGGTCCTGTCCCAACTCTTTTAGCAGCTCTTTCTTAAGCCAAAGGACTAAATTTGACTTGGCATGCTCTCCTGTGAGGTCAGGATTCTGAGCCTCCTGTTGAGGAGTCAGAGCCCCTGACAGAAGAGGTAGATCAAATTCGCTGGGTGAGTTGCTGTGAGAGCTAGTCGCCATTTTGTTGCTTTTCACGTCCCTATAAGGGAAGGAAAGGCAAATGCAACTAAAAAGAAGCGGGAAAGGCTCAAATGGAGGACAGAATGCCTCCGTTGCGCCCTCTAACGGGCTTTTGTGTATCTTGCCTTCCAGTCAGGAACAAACCCCCTCAGAGGCCTCTCTCTCTCACTCCTTTGCCAAGTCTACACGACTAGGCCGTCCGAAGGAGAGACAACGCAGGCAGCATGGGGACCCTTCTGAAGCCCCGTGGATCCGCGCGCAGCCCTATTGCTGTAGGGTGACTTACCGCGCTGCCGCTCCGCTTGCCTCCTCTCTTTCCTTCCCGCTTGGTTCCAATCGCGTCTGCGAGGGAACGAAGCGCTGCAGGCGTCTGCCGCTCGCTCAAGGTCTACTCGCGAGTAGACCCTGCAGACTGCCGCCACCGGCGTTGTTGGGACCCATCCCAACGCTTCCGTTCTGTGAGGGAACGAAGCGCTGCGGGCGTCTGCCGCTTGCTCAAGGTCTACTCGCGAGTAGACCCTGCAGACTGCCGCCACCGGCGTTGTTGGGACCGATCCCAACGCTTCTGGTCTGTGAGGGAACGAAGTGCTGCGGGCGTCTGCCGCTCGCTCAAGGTCTACTTGTGAGTAAACCCTGCAGACTGCCGCCACCGGCGTTGTTGGGACCGATCCCAACGCTTCCGGTCTGTGTTTTATTTCAATAATCCGGATCTTCTGCGCTCCTCAGCAAGCGCCTGGAGAAAAACCGTCCTGCCTCGTGCAGGGCCGGGAGAAAAACTGGCGCGTCCTGGGTGGTATAGGCCACTCCCCCTCCGGATCGATTGGAGCACCCGACCCTGTGACGAGGAGGAGGAGCCTATACCCAGTAGTCGGACCGACCCACTGTCCAGACCACCGGAGAAAAGTCTGTGCACTTAACCACTACACCAAACTGGCTTTCATCTCCCAATCCAGGGGCCATCTTACGACAATCACTTTCATAAGTTATGGAGGCATTGAATGAAGAAGTGCTTTTTCACATCTGCCCTGAACCTACTGCCTATCAGGTCTCCAGGGCTTTTCAACGGAAGGCAGAGGTGCTGAGAGACCCTCAGCCAAAGGTTAGTTCTGGCCCACCCTCCCACCCCCCGCTCAGACCCAAATGTCCTATGAGTGCAAAACACGATGGCTTGCCTGCCTTCCTGGGTGCTCAAAGTTGATCCCCAGAAAGCTGTTCTCTTAGTCCTTCCTACTTGGCAGCAATACTCCCTCTAAGCTGTGGAGTCTTATGAGCAAAACGTCTACTTTGTGAACTACTGGCATTAAAGTTCTGAGCTACTGCATAAAGTAGTTAGCTCTGGGGCGATTTTTCCTGAGCTAAAACAAACAAAAAAATGTGTGAGCCAGAGGCTAAAAACCTGTGAGCTAGCTCACACTAACTCAGCTTAGAAGGAACACTGCTTGGCAGTCTCACCCAAACACAAGGAAACCTGGCAGTGAATTGCTGCCAGGGTTCCATGCTTTTGGGTGAGACTGCCGAGTAGTGTTCCCTCTAAGCTGAGTTAGTGTGAGTTAGTTCACAGTTTTTTAGCCTCCAGCTCAAAAAGCTTAGCCTTAGCTCAGGAGTAATGGCCCCAGAACAGGCTAGCTCACACTAGGTCACAGGGTTCCTTGCTTTTGGGTGAGACTGCCAAGCAGTGTTCCCTTCAAGCTGACAGTGTGATCTAGCTTACAGTTTTTTAGCCTCCAGCTCAAAAAGTTTTGCCGTAGCTCAGGAGTAATGGCCCCAGAGCAAGCTAATTGATGCAGCAGCTCACAACTTTAATCCCAGTAGCTCACAAAATAGAATTTTTGTTCACAAGACTCCACAGCTTAGAGCAAGGGTGTCAAACATGTGGCCTGGGGGGGGGGCGAAATCAGGCCCCTGGAGGGCTCCTATCAGGCCCTTGAGCAACTGGCTGTCATCTGCTTCCTTCTCCCTCTCTCTTGCTTCCTTCTGCATCACAGTTTGCTTTGCAAGGGCTTGCTCAATCGTGCAGGAGCTACAGAGCAAAACCTTTATTTCCTCCATTGGCTGAGGCTCCTCCCTTGCAGAGGAAGAGGGGACGGTAGAGCTTGTTTTTCCAGTCTCTCTCAATCGCACAACAGAGCTACTGAGCCAAGCCTCTCTTCGTTACACCTTCTGGTCCCCTGAGGAAGGAAGGAAGGAAGGAAGGAAGGAAGGAAGGAAGGAAGGAAGGAAGGAAGGAAGGAAGGAAGGAAGGAAGGAAGGAAGGAAGGAAGGAAGGAAGGAAGGAAGGAAGGAAGGAAGGAAGGAAGGAAGGAGACAGAGCTTCCTTTGCCCAGTTCCTTGGATCCCATAAAAGGGATACAAAGAAAGCACCTTTAATACCAACAAGTGCTAACGTTTTAAGCATGTTTTAAGGTTTTTTAAAATTTAATTGTGTTTGTCTATGTCCTTTATAAAGTTTATATCTCTGCTACCTAATCTAAAATCTCCCTGCTACCTAATCTTAAATGCCCTGGCCCAACAAGGTATATCAGATCTGGCCCTCATAACAAATGAGCTTGACACCCCTGCCTTAGAGGGAGTACTGGCAGCGATACCCTTGGAACTTCTGACTGCTCAGGGAAGCGGGGCAGGGGGGTGGAAAATGAAAAGGAAATCACAACCCCAATCTGCTAGACTGTGAGCCTGTGTCTGCCTCCCTCTGTCGCAAAACGGAAAAAAAAAGATCTCTCTCTTTTTTTAGTATCGAGTTATTACAATCACACCGTCTCCTGTCTTCAACATGTCAACAGTTAATTATCTGGCTGAGACACTTCTGAATTTCAGAAGCGATGGCAGCCTTTGGTCCTCATTTGGCGTTTTAACACTTGACTGGAACTGGATGTGAAGGGGAGGGAAAAGAATTAATGATGTGCCCAGGCAAGCGGCGGCTGCTCAGTAATGAGGCAACGTGCAGCCTTCAAGAGGCAGATACTGGGGCCAATGGGGGTACAGAAGCAGGAGGCGGGCAGATCCCTGTAATGAGCAGAAGCTGCATAACAATATGGCTCCTGTGAGCGGGCGATCCCATTGGATTTGCCAGCCCAAGGATCAAAATGTCTGAGGCCGGTCCCAACCAGTGCTCCCCTCTAAGCCTTGTTAGTGTCAGCTAGCACACAGATTTTTTTTAGCCTCTGGTTCACACATTTTTGTCTCAGCTCAGGAAAAATGGCCCCAGAGCAAACTAATTTAGGCAGTAAGCACACAACTTGAATGCCAGTAGCTCATGGAGTAGAATTTTTGCTTGCAAGACTCCACAGCTTAGAGGGAGTATTGGTCCCAACCATCTTCCGTAGAAGAGCTTTGTGTTAGAAGGAGAACATCTTACGCACCGCCTACAAAATCTTCCTTGGTGAAGAAGAGGACTGCCTGCCGATAGGCCGTCTCAGGGGTTGACGACATCACTCTCCAGAGACCATCGGGGTATGGCTTTGGCTTGCTGCCAGGTAGCGTTTGAGCTCTCAGGATCTCAGCCAGGCCCGCAAAGGCACCAATCCCCCGGAGCGCGCAGATGAGCGCGGGGCTCGACATGAGCGCGTTGATGCTCGTGTGCCAGTGCTTATCGCCCACTTCGAAAGGAGTCGTTTCCTTGGTTTGAGTCCGAGTGAGGCAGGGCAGCCACTTCAGTGCGAGAAGCTCGAATCGCTGGTCGTGGCCGTTGGAGACTGCCAAGACAAGAGAAGAATTACGGTCACTGATTACCATGGCGGTCTTTTGCAGGAGAATCCATCCTCAACATCCTGCCCTTGCATGGCTCCTCTTCTTGCCCATTATGGCTGCGATCACACAGGATTACATTATTTTATTTTTTTGTTTTATTAGATTTAAATCCCACCCTCCCCGCAGAGGCCCAGGGCGACTAACAACCAGGAAAAACACAACATCAGAACACAAAACGTTAAAGCAATCTACAAAATGCTATACAATAAAACGATAAGCTACGATTACATAGTCAATAGACGCTAACACCGCCGATACTATCTAATGAGTTCACACAGTCAAATCCAGTTGGAAAGTGGATTATTTAGTGTGCCTGATCGCAGCCGTTGTTTCCTTCTTATAATAATAAATAATAATAATAAACTTTATTTTTATATCCCGCCCTCCCCCGCCAAGGCGGGCTCAGGGCGGCTAACAGACATGGGGATCCCATGATTCATCTAAAACAATATAAACAATTTTAAATATATCAATTACATAGTGATTATTTAAAATAGATAAAATACATAAAATAGGTGCTAAAATACTATAATCATAATATCCACAAGATGGCTAGATGTCCACACGTCGGATTAATCAGGTTCTATCTCGAAAGCCAGCTGGAAAAGAAATGTTTTGCAAGCCCTGCGGAATTGGTTCAGATCCCGCAGGGCTCGCACCATCTCTGGAAGGTCGTTCCACCAACGAGGGGCTATCACTGAGAAGGCCTGCTCCCTAGTAGCCTTCAACCTAGCTTCTCTTGGCCCAGGGATTGTTAGTAAGTTCTGAGAGCTGGATCTCAGTGCTCTCTGGGGCACATATGGGGAGAGGCGGTCCTTTAGGTAGGCAGGTCCTCGGCCATATAGGGCTTTAAAGGTAATAACCAGCACTTTATAGCGAACACGGTACACAACCGGCAGCCAATGCAGATCCCGCAGCCCAGGCCGCGCAGGTTCCCACCGTGGTAGTCCCTCCAGCAGCCTGGCCGCCGCATTCTGGACTACCTGAAGCCTCCGTGTTCGGTATAAGGGCAGCCCCATGTAGAGGGCATTGCAGTAGTCTAATCTCGAAGTGACCGTTGCGTGGATCACAGTTGCTAGGTCGGTGCGCTCCAAGAAGGGAGCCAACTGCCTCGCCCTCTTGAGATGGAAGAAGGCGGATCTAGCAGTGGCGGCTATCTGGGCCTCCATCGATAGAGAGGATTCCAGTAGCACTCCCAGGCTCTTGACTTTGCGCACTGGTACCAGTGGCGCACCGTCAAAGGCCGGTAGGGTAATCTCCCCTCCCGGTCCGCCGCGGCCCACGCAAAGGACCTCAGTCTTCGCTGGATTCAACTTCAGTCCGCTCAGCCTGAGCCAGTCAGCCACGGCTTGTAATGCCCGGTCCAAATTCATAGGGACATCACCAGCCCAGCCGTCCATCAATAGATAGAGCTGGGTGTCATCTGCGTATTGATGACAGCCCAGCCCATACCTCCGTGCAATCTGGGCAAGGGGGCGCATAAAGATGTTAAACAACATTGGGGAGAGAACTGCTCCCTGAGGCACTCCACAATGAAGTGGGTGCCTCTGAGACAGCTCCCCCCCAATTGCCACCCTTTGTCCCCGACCATCAAGAAAGGAGGAGAGCCACTGTAAGGCACAAATTATATTTTAGCTCTGCTTAGAGTTCCCAGGTCCCCTTGCTGCTCTGGTGGGAGGATTTCTGGGGAGGGGGGCATTCTGGGGGTGGACTGGGACATCACACAACTTCGTGCAACATGCTGCTGTTACCCAGACGTGACATCATCGCGTTGAGGAAGCCAGGTTTTGGGGTGAAACTCTATGGTAAATTCGCCCTCAAACCACAGAGTTTGGCCCAAAATCCAGAACGTCCCTGCTTGATGTCCCTGCCACAACAATGTCACTTCTGGAAGACATTACTACAGTTATGTCCCTGTTTAGGGGTGCAGTTTCCCAACCAGCCAGCTGGTCCCTGGTGGGGAGAAGCCCCTGAAACCAGGGGATCCCCCCACTTGTACGTGGGGGCTGGCAACCCTATCTTTGCTTCCCAGCAAACCTTCTGACCTGGGAGTGATTGACAAACCTGACTATTCAGTTTGAAAACCAAGTGGGGGAAAAACAACCATTAAAAGTCCTTATGTGGTTGTACTTGGCAAGTTAAAAAAAAATCCAGTACAGGCCTTTCTGTTCGTCATACATGTCCACCAACTGAAAAAAATGCATTCAGTGTCGCGTGTGATTTTGTGCACGCTTATGTTTAAAAGGCTCAGTTTGCTGATACTGAAAGAGATCAAATGAGTTTTTTGGGGAGGGGACTTAACAGGGTGCCTCATTTTGACAAAGGGGAAGTGGAAGAAAACATTAGAATCCGTTTCAGAGGCTGCCGATGAAATGGACTTCTCGAGAACGCCGTCTCTGCTAAGCGCTCCTACATAACGTAATTATAGGTTTCAGGCTATCTCTGATAATGTTTCCTTGGCAAGGAGATTAATTATAGATCCAAACGGGATTGTAGCGCCAACCTAGCATGCGCGAGGAAGTTATTCATGTTTGTGTTTGCAAACTGGGCATGCTGCATGCGCGCTAGAAATGTGGGGCTTTCGTGGCTCTAAAATTACAGTGACACCTCGGCTTTGCGCTGAAACCCTCTGTAGAAAGAGCCCTCCCCCTTGCCTTGAATTTGGTACAGCGTTAGACATGGTAATGTGTTCTTATTCTCCAAGAGCTCAATGGATCCTATTCAGCCACCGAACAAATAAGGCACGTGTCTGTTGGTGCCAAGAGGTAAGTAAGTGAAAAGAAGAATAAGAAGTTTGGCATGGGCTCCTAATCTATAGATGTCACTTTTCAAAGCAGTGAAGAAAAATGCATTAAAAACAAGGGCTGAATGCCTCGATCGGCACAGTTATTGACGCAAGTTTGAGGATTAACTGACGCAAGCAGATTTGTGAGGCTGTGAAATTAGGGGCACACTCATTCATGGGTTTTTTAGCCTATTTTTGGTTCAAATGCGTTAATTGTAAGGAGTGGAGCTGCTGGCTTGGTTTGGGTGAATGGGGAAACAATGATCGGACGAGGTTGCCCTTTGTTACCTGGTAAAGTGGCACCTGCTCTGGTTTGTGGAGGATTGCTGGGGTCCTGTTACCTGTTACCTGAGATCCTTCTGAGTCTGGTTTTCATATCCCTATGCCAGGGTGGCCAAACTTGCTTAACGTGAGAGCCACATACAATAAACGTCAGATGTTTGAGAGCTGCAAGATATGAATATCAGCTGATTGACAGCTGCAAGGTAGAAAGGAAGAGAGGGAGGGGAAAACAAATAGATGGGGAAGGGAGAGGCGGAAAGAAAGCAACTTAATTTTAACTCCAAGCTGCCAGCTGGCTTGCTTGGTGAAGTGATGTAAAGAGAGAAATGCCTTCTTCAAGCTGGCTGATGGGGTAGTGGGGGCTGCAAGAGCCACACGATAAATGTGAAAGAACATAAAAGAACATAAGAGAAGCCATGCTGGATCAGGCCAATGGCCCATCCAGTCCAACACTCTGTGTCACACAGTGGCCAAAAAACCCAAGTGCCATCAGGAGGTCCACCTATGGGGCTAGAAGCCCTCGCACTGTGCTCCCCCCAAGCACCCAGAATACAGAGCATCACTGCCCCAGACTGAGAGTTCCAACAATAGGCTGTGGCTAATAAAAAGGCCACATGTGGCCCCCAAGTCACAGTTTGGCCACCCCTGCCCTATACAATGGGCTTTTCTACACTCTCAGAACTGCTGTTGAGCAGAACAGCCTTGAAAGAACTTGCGGCTGACCCAAGGTCACATCAGCAGGTGTATGTGGCAGAGTGGGGAATCAAACCTGGTTCTCCCAGATAAGAGCCCGCACACTTAACCACCATACCAAACTGGCTGTCAAAGTTGCATTACCTGTGAAAGCTCTGAGGTGGGGATTACCTGGGGCTTGCGCTTCCTTCATGTATCCAAGCGAAAGGATTGGGTGAAGGAATTCACCTGCAGTCTTCATGGCTTTTTTCCCAGACAAGGTCAACAGGACGATTTGTTCCATATCAGGATCGGAGGCATACCTCTTAGGGTGTAAAACTTCCAAGGGGATGTGGGAAGGATCAGGCATGGCGCAAAAACTACCACCTGCCAAAGGAATGAGAAAAATCTTCAGATCACTCAGCATGTCCTTCCTGCATCCTTCTCTGAAGAAGGACGCTTGATCCTCTGGATCCTCTGGATTTAGGATGGATTCAGGCACACAGCTGCTGGCTGGGCAGAGGGCAGGAGCGCAAAACCTGGGTTCAAATTCTTCCCACCTGTAAAGTTCACTTGGGAGCCCTGAATGAGTCCGTACAGGGCTTTTTTGGTAGAAAAAGCCCAGCAGGAACTCATTTGCATACTAGGCCACACCCCCTGATGTCACCGTAGTTTCACATAAGGCTTTTTTGTAGAAGAAGCCCAGCAGGAACTCATTTGCATATTAGTCCACACCCCCTGACACCAAGCCAGCTGGAACTGCGTTCCTGTATGTTCCTGCTCAAAAAAAGCTCTGAGCCTATGGCCCAGTTCAGACACAATGCCAAACGTGAATGAACCACAGATGTCTGCATTCCTCATCCTCCCTTAGAATATACCAGTTTCCTCCCTATGTTCCTTTTTCAGGTAAACCATAATTTCTCATTACATTTGAACAGGGCAAAGGACTCCACCCGGTGATCCTGCTTGGGTGGAAAGGCCACCTGGAAATGTTTTAAATCAATCAATAAAAATAAAAACACACTGCAAACATATTGTAGCTTTCCTGCAAACAAACCAGGAGGTTTGGCATTGCATCTGAACACAGCCCACTCCCGGTGTAATTGACTTGTGAGGCCAATTGTCTCTCTGAGTACCTTGCAGGACAGCCAGAATATAAATACTGCAGAGACACTTAGTATGTGCAGCTGCGGCATTTCCTTCTGTGTACAGAAGGATGACCCGTACACAAGGCCCTTTTTTTGTAGAAAAGCCTAGCAGGAACTTATTTTCATATTAGGCCACACCCCCTGACACTACTGTTTTGTGCAGTGCTTTTTTGTAGAAAAGCTCCAGCAGGAACTCGTTTGTATATTAGGCCACACCCCAACACCGCCATTACTTTGCACGGGGCTTTTTTATAGAAAAAGCCCAGTAGGAACTCATTTGCATGTTAGGCCACACCCCTGACACCAAGCCAGCCAGAACTGCATTCCTGCTCAAAAAAAAGCCCTGCCTGTACACCTACCACCCTTTGAGGCACGAACCAGCTGCATACATTAAAATGAAAGGGTCAGGTGACTGGGACTTGCTTTCTCATACTCTGTAATGTCCCACGCACACTGATTTTGCAACCAGCATAACAACCAAAAAGTAAATGAAATGCTGCTTTGCTTTTTGATTATGGTACTACTGACCTGCCATACATTTTAACACTCTCCTGTGTGCATCCGGTCAAGGTAGAAGTCATAAGAACATAAGAGAAGTCATGTTGGATCAGGCCAATGGCCCATCCAATCCAACACTCTGTGTCACACAGTGGCCAAAAAAACCCCAGGTGCCATCAGGAGGTCCACCAGTGGAGTCAGGACACTAGAAGCCCTCCCACTGTGCCCCCCAAATCACCAAGAATACAGAGCATCACTGCCCCAGACAGAGAGCTCCAACAATAAGCTGTGGCTAATAGCCTGCTCCCGGTGTCAGTCTCCCAAACACACAAAAACTTTCAATGGTAGGCATATCCAACTCCAGTTTTACTATGAAAAAAATGGCCTTCTGAATTCACATTAATGCAGCGCATTTACAGAGTGTTCCTGCATTACCTCAGTAATCCTTACAACCCTTTTAGGTAAGTCAGCATTACTACCCCCAAACTGCCCACGTGTGGTTGAGGTTGAGACAGAGTGCCTTGGCTGAGGCCACAAAATGCTCATGGTCGGGTCAAGGTTTGAATCAGGAACTTTCTGGGGGTAACAGCCCATTGGTACATTGTCCTCTTTTTTGAGATATAAAATATTTAGGGTGACTTTCTTGGGAGGCTGCTTTTTGAGCTGGAAGACTGCTGAGGGTAGGCAGAAAGGGTGTCTCAAACTCTTTCCCACAGGTTATTTTTTTGTTACTGAAAAACACCCTCCACCGGCTGTTCTGCACCCCGCAAGGGAAAAAACCGACTGACGCTTGCATCTTTTTCACAGCAGATACAAACAGCTGGCGATACTGGATGGGCAGGGTATTTTTAGTGTAAACAAACAGGGGAGAGGGAGAAAGTAAAGAAACCCCTCTCCCTTTGGGCTCATCCCCTGATATAAACAGCAGTGACTGCATTCTCCCCCCCCCCCGAAACCCCCCCCCCTCAAAAATGTTCTTTCAAAGAAAAATCACAGAGCAACGTAGATCAACTCTGCCTTTGGCCTTTAAGCCATCGTGTTATCCTCGATCTCCATCACACAGAAGGGTTCCCATGCTTTGCATCTTAGGCCTTGCTCTGATCTCACGCACCCAGAGCCTGCAGCAAGCTGTCGGTGTAAGGGGCTGCATGAAAACTCCAGCCTGGTTCCAGTTGAACGCTGGGTGGCAAAGTCCTTTGTATCTCCGCCAAGAAGCCTTTCTTGGCCAGTCCGTTCATCAACCCTAAACAGGGAGGCAAAACCCCCAAAAGGATGTGAGAAGAGTCTATTTTTGGAATAATGTAGTAGAAATGTCACCAGACATGACTTTCATGCGGGGTCATGTTTCCAGTTGCCTGCAGCGGTGACACTACAGTATACTGCGGCACTTGCAGAGCAAAAATAATGAATATTCTGCCACAAAAACCCTTAAGAGCTGCTAATGCTTCCAGTAGCAACCTGCTACAAAAATGCAAAAACAGGTTTCCTACCTGTAACTGATGATCTTCGAGTGGTCATCTGTGCAGTCACACTTGTGGGATTAGGCGCCTGCGCCGATCTCGATCGGTAAACTTCAAAGCTGTGGATTTCCGCGGGCCGACCCAGCGCGCATGCCCAGGCGCCCCACCGCGCATGCCCACAGGGACGGCCGCGGACATCCCGCCAGTTCCTTCTGGCCGCCGCGTCAGCCCCATGGCGGGACCGGCTGCAGCGGGGAAGGTGGGCGGGTAGTGTGACTGCACAGATGACCACTCGAAGATCATCAGTTACAGGTAGGAAACCTGTTTATCTTCTTCGTGGTCTCTGTGCATCACACTTGTGGGAGATTAGCAAGCTCAAGCCTACCTGGTGGAGGGCCAGCCGGTCCGTCACTCTGAAACAGACTGCAACACTGCACGGCCCACCGAGGAAGCTTGTCTGCGTCGCAGGTCCAGGGCGTAGTGTGTCACGAAGGTGTGCGCCGAGGACCACGTGGCTGCCCTACAGATATCCTGCAGGGGAACTCCCTTCATGAAGGCCTCAGAGGTAGCAACCGCTCTAGTCGAGTGGGCACGGAGCGGACCTGGAAGAGGCTGCTTCCGGAGAAGGTAACACAAGCGAATTGTCCCTGTAATCCACTTGGACAGACGCTGAGAGGAAATGCGTTGCCCCAGAGAGGGCTCCGCATATGACACGAACAACCTAACATCTTTCCTGGAAGGGCCCGTACGATGCAGGTAAAAGGAAAGTGCCCTCTTAACATCAAGGGCGTGCAACGCCCGCTCATAGTCATTTGCTGGAGAGGGAAAGTAAACTGGTAGATGAATCTCGGAATTGAGATGGAATGCGGACACCACCTTTGGGAGGAAGGTGACATCTGGACGCAACGTGGCTCCTTCAGCAGAGAACACCAGGTAGGGGGAGTCGCACCTGAGTGCTGCCAGTTCCCCAACCCGCCTCGCCGAAGTGATTGCCACGAGGAAGGCCGTCTTCCACGCCAGGAGGTGGGACGAACACGTCGCCATTGGCTCGAAGGGTTTCCCTGTCAGAGTCTTGAGAACCAGGGGAAGGTCCCAGGCAGGCGCAGGGGCCCTAACCGTGGGGTACAGTCTTGCCATGCCTTTCAGAAAACGTTTAGTGTCCGGGTGTGCAAAGGGTGAATGGCCGTCTATCGGCCCATGCTCTGCAGAGATCGCGGCTAGGTAGACCCTTACCGAGGAGGGTGCCAGGCCACCGTCCAACAACGAGACTAGAAAGTCCAGAATCACTGATAGGTCTGCCCTATCAGGCACCGCAGAACGGTCTGCAGCAAAGTTGGCGAACCTAGCCCATTTGGCTGCATAAGACCGTCTTGTGGAAGACTTTCTGCAGTTCATGATGACGAACTGGGCCCTGTCTGAGAATCTGGGTCCAGGCGCCAAGCCGTTAGGCGCAGATGAGGAATATCGTGATGCAGGACCTGCCCTCGGTGAGAGAGCAGGAGATCCCGCACTTGAGGGAAACGATGGTACATCCCCCCCGACAGACGGAGAACCACCGGGAACCAGGACTGCCGGGGCCACCACGGAGTCACCAGAATCCCCCTCGGGCGTTCCTTCAGGATCTTCTGAACGACCTTGGTGAGGAGCGGTATAGGCGGAAACAAGTAGATTACATGATGCCTCCATGGCACTAGGAGCCCGTCCCCCAGCGCTAAGGGGTCCGCACCCCCCCTGCAGCAGAACAGGTCGCATTTTGCATTTTGCCTGGTAGCAAAAACGTCCAGCTCCGGAGTCCCCCAACGGCGGAAGACAGGGCGTAGGAACTCCCAATTGAGCTCCCACTCGTGCAGTAGAGCTCCGCCCCGACTCAGAAAGTCCGCCTGTGAGTTCATATCTCCCGGGAGGTGGGTTGCCCGTAGGAACACTCCCCGAGAGATGCACAGCTCCCAGACCTGGAGAGCCAGCTGACAAAGCCTCTTGGACACTGTGCCCCCCTGCCGATTGATGTAAGCCATGGCAGTGGTATTGTCCGTCATCACTGCTACTGCCCTGCCCTCCAGGAGCGGCAGGAAGGAGCGAAGGGCATGAAATATGGCTAGCAACTCGAAGAAGTTTATGTGTTGACTGGCGTGATGGCCTGGCCATCGGTCCCCCACACACATCCCCCCCATGTGGGCACCCCAACCCCACAGGGAGGCATCCGTGGTGAGCGTACGAGTCGGCTCTGGCTTGTGAAAGGGAGCCCCTTCCAACAGGTGACTCTTCGAGCCCCACCAGGACAGGGACGACAGGATCTCCGCTGGAACCGTGAGCAACATGGAAGGGTGGTCCACGTTGCACCTGAAGCTCCGCAGAAACCAGAGCTGTAGGGGCCTCATCCGAAGCCTCGCAAACCTAAGGACAGAGGTCGTCGCCGCCATAAGTCCCAAAAGCCGTTGGAGTATCCGGGCCGGAACGGTTGGATTCAGTCGGAGGGAGGACACCAGCTTGACTATGGCGTCCGCCCTGTCTGAGGGGAGGAACGCCCTGCATACTCGTGTGTCCAGGATCGCCCCGATGAATTGTACTTCCCGAGAAGGCGTCAGATGAGACTTCTTTAGATTTATTTGGAGCCCCAACTCGTTCACCAAGGTCAAGGTGATGGAAATGTGACGCAGCAACTGCTCCCTCGACACCGCCACCAGGAGCCAGTCGTCGATGTATGGAAAAAGTGTCATGCCTTGAAGCCGAAGATGAGCGGCAATGACCACCATGGTCTTGGTGAAAACCCTTGGGGCTGTACAAAGGCCGAATGGTAGGGCTCTGTACTGGAAATGGTCGTCTCCGACCGTGAAGCGCAGATACTTCCGATGCCGAGGGTGAATGGAGATGTGGAAGTAAGCGTCCTTCAGATCGAGAGTCGCCATCCAGTCTCCTTCGCTCAGGAGGGGGAGGATATAAGGCAGGGATGTCATTCGGAACTTGTCGCACCTTATGAAGGCATTCAGGGCCCGCAAGTCCATGATCGGTCGGAGGCCCCCATCCCGCTTGGGGATCGCAAAGTATCGGGAGTAGAACCCTTGACCTTTCTGGCCCTTGGGAACCTTCTGGATGGCATGCTTTTGACAGAGCGACTTGACTTCCTCGCAGAGGGTCAGAGAAGGAGCTGTAGAGACAAACCTCGGGGTATAAGGGCGGTGGCAAAATTCTATACAGTACCCCCGTTTGATTATTGACAATACCCACCGGTCCGAGGTGACACGGGACCAGGCAGGGAAGAAATTGGCAAGGCGGATAGAGTCCAGGTCCTGTGGGCCGGCCACAACTGGAGGAAAGTCAAAGGCCCTGCTTGCCTTGCTTGGCGGCCTTCTGGCGGGCAGGTTGGGCGGAGGATGGGGAGTACTTATGTTTCGACTGGAAAGAAGGCCGAGTGAAAGGGGCTGATTTTGAACGCCACTGTCTGTCAGGTGACTTGGAATACGGCTTCTTTTGCCAAGTTTTAGGCCACTGACGCTTGGACGGAGGGCGCTGCCCGGACACCCCCAGGTTTCTGGATGTTTTGATACTTTTATCCAGCTCCTGGAGGACCGAGTCCGTCGTGGAGCTAAACAGACCTGCTCCATCGAAGGGGAGATCCTCGACGTATGCTCCATCGAAGGGGAGATCCTCGACGTGTATACGCTTTGCCAGCGCCATACCCTCTTTCTGTAACTTTCGCAATGCATTGCAGCTCTGCTCAGGAAGGGAGCCCATTATGGTGGAGACTTGGTCCCAGAGGGCATATTGGTAACGGCCATAGCATGCAGCGTAGTTTGCTATTTTAACCCCTAGGGAACTGGCGGAGTACAATCTTCTCCCCATAGCGTCCAGTTTCCTGCCTTCTTTATCTGGCGGGGTGGAGTGGGTCTTTCGCGCCTTGGAGGACGACGATACTACCACCGAGTTGGGTCTAGGGTGGACATAGAGGAATTCCGCTGACGCTTCCTGGATCCTGTACATATGATCCAGCCTGCGAGAGGAGACAGGTGTAGAGGAGGGTTTGTCCCAAGAGGCCTTGGCCGTCTGCAACATGACGTTTGTGAGCGGTAAGGCAATCGCCGTCGAAGTGTCCTGCTGCACTATATCGAAAACCGTGTCAGTCACTGTAGGTTGAGGCTGAACGGTGGTGAGGGAGAGGGTCTGGGCCATTCTCCTTATAAGATCTCCGTAGGATTTGAGGTCCTCAGACGGAGATATCGGCTGTTCCTCCGAAGTCTTCGGAGGCGGTGAGGCTTCACCATCAGAGGTCCCCGATGAGTCATCCACTGACCTGGAAGATGGCTCGGGGGAGTCGGAGGGTTCGGAACGATGCCGGGAAGGGAGCTCCTGAGGTATCGGTGTCGACTCCTTGGCTGGTGGAGAACGCTTGGGTTCCTTCTGGACTGGCCTGTCGAGTTCGGGGGGCTTCGACGCTGATGCCGACGGCTCATTACGTTGCGTTCTATGAGACATCCTAGAGCGATATGAAGTCTCAGAGGCTTGGTCCCAGTCTCTCTGTGGTTGTTGAAGCCACGGAAATGGGTGCTGCATGGAGTAAGCCCCATACAGGTACTGCCACTGTCTCTGGTCCCAGGGGACCTTGGTGAGTAGACGATGTGGTGAAGGGTCGTCATCTCTGCGGCGCGGAGATCGGCTGCTGGACGATCGGTCCCGATGAGGAGATCGGTGCCGAGCGGGAGAGCGATCCCGACGGGGAGATCGGTGTCGAACCGGGGAGCCGTCCCGACGGGGAGATCGCTGTCGAGCAGGAGAACCCCGAGGCTGAGAGACCGATCCTTCGGCTGGACTGTGCCGGGTACCGATGCGTTGTGCCGATTCGATCTCCGACTCCGAATCGGAGATGATAAGTTGAGTCGACATCGACGCCAGCTGAGAGCCCGGGCGCTTGACCGGTGACGCGAAGAGCTTCAGCGGCGGAACAATCGGCGCGGTCGGATCGACCGGGGATGCTGGAGAGGACTGAGAGTCCGATCGCTTTAACTTCTTAAGCTTCTTTTTCTCCGAGGGCATCCCTTTGTCCTCCTTGGGCCTTTTTATCGGCACCGAGGACTCTGAAGCGGCTACCGAACCGGATCGCTTCCGGGGTTGGTCGGTAACGACGGGCCGCTCGGTATCGACTGGGGTCGATGACGACTGATCCGTCTGGCCGGGCCCGGATTCAGTCTGGTCCGCTCGCGGGGAGAGCGCTCGCTCCATCAGGGCAGCTGCAAGCCGGGCCGCTCTGTTCCTGCGCGTCTGCTTCGAGAATTTTGCACAATGGGGGCAGGAATCAGGCTTGTGTCGCTCCCCCAAGCACAGTAAACAGAGCGAATGGCCGTCTGGTGGGGCAATCTTGCTCCCACACTCGGAGCAGCGACGAAAAAATCCCCACCTCCTTTCCATACGAGGGAGGAAAGCGGGAAACGACGAGAGAGAGGGGGGGGCGTCCCAACCCCGAAGGGCGGGAAACAAAAGGAAGCCCGCTCTCTCGATAAAAATAAGGAAACAAACCTACACTATCTAAACTATCTAACTACGAAACTAACTATATACAGCTAACTATGCAAATCCGAAAAGGAGAAAGTTCACCGACCGTGGCGGAGAGATCAACCGATCAGCGCGGCGGTCAGAAGAGAACTGGCGGGATGTCCGCGGCCGTCCCTGTGGGCATGCGCGGTGGGGCGCCTGGGCATGCGCGCTGGGTCGGCCCGCGGAAATCCACAGCTTTGAAGTTCACCGATCGAGATCGGCGCAGGCGCCTAATCCCACAAGTGTGATGCACAGAGACCACGAAGAAGATCTTGGCTATCTGTTGGAAAGCTTTCAACCTCACAATATTCTTCCAACATGGTGCTGCTTTCCCCTATTACTTCTGAGGCTGTAAAAACACATACGTGGATTTGGAGGTCAATTCAAACTGCCAGTTCTCTCCCAGGAGAGAGACATCATAAAAACATAAGGGAAGCCATCTTGGATCAGGCCAATGACCCATCCAGTCCAACACTCTGTGTCACACAGTGGCCACAACTAAGGTGCCATCAGGAGGTCCACCAGCGGGGCCAGAACTCCAGAAGCCCTCCCACTGTGCCCCCCCCAATTACCAAGAACACAGAGCATCACTGCCCCAGACATAAGAACATAAGAGAAGCCATCTTGGATCAGGCCAATGGTCCATCCAGTACAACACTCTGTGTCACGCAATGGCCAAAACCCAAGTGCCATCAGGAGGTCCACCAGTGCCCCCCAAGCACCAAGAACACAGAGCTTCACTGCTCCAGAAATAGTGTTCCATCTCTACCTTGTGGCTAATAGCCACTGATGGACCTCTGTGCCATAGAAGAACATAAGAGAAGCCATGTTGGATCAAGCCAATGGCCCATCCAGTCCAACATTCTGTGCCACACAGTGGCCAAAACCCAGGTGCCATCAGGAAGTCCATCAGCAGAGCCAGAACTCCAGAAGCCCTCCCACTGTTGCCCCTCAAAGCACCAAGACCCAAAGCACTGCCCTAAACACAGTGTTGAATCTACACTTTGTGGCTAACGGAGTTTTTACCTTTCAGCAGCACAGCGATATGATGGCTAGCATTCTCCTTCCTCAGCAGCAGAACTAAGCAGTGCCTTCGGGGCTGGACCGGACAGCTGTCCCCTGAGCCACTCCGATCAAGCAGACCAGAATCCTCACAAGGGCAAAACACGGCTACCTGTCATGGCCAAAGCCAGCAATTTACAGTGTTAAGACATTCAGCTTGAAAGTTATCAAAAGAGCCAAGGGTCAGAACGTTCCGCAAGACTGGCCTTCGCCAAGTCGGAGACTTGGATGTTCGGGCACATGTGCTTGGAGAAAATGCTCCAGCAGAAAATTGCCAGTGGGAAGGGAAGCCTTCAGAAATTGGGCTTGCTTCTGTGTATCACTGTGAAACTTACACAGGGATCATCCGTAGCCCAGACTTACACTGATTGCACCAGCAGGCTGTATGGTTATTTGGGCCATTGTCACATGATATTATGGCGGCACTTTGCAGGTGGTAGGCCAGAGGTGGCCAAACTGTGGCTCAGGAGCCAAATGTGGCTCTTTCACACATATTGTGTCTTTGTGTGGCTCCCAAAACCCCCACCATCCCATTGGCTGGCTTGGAGAAGGCATTTCCCTCTATAAATCACTTTTCCAAGCCAAGCCAGTCAGTGGCTTAGATAATGTATTTAAAGTTAAAGCTGTTTTCTTTCCACCTTTCCCTTCCCCCTATCTATTTTCCTTCCTTCCTTCCAACATCTGACATTCATTTCTTGCGGCTCTGAAACATCTGATGTTTATTCTGTTTGGCTCTTATGTTAAGCAAGTTTGGCCCTCAGCTTTGTAAGCTGAGTTTACCTGGTAAACAGACGCTGCTGTGTTTGTAGCTTTATTTAAAACACTCTGCTAACTATGAACATATGAAGCTGCCTTATACTGAATCAGACCCTTGGTCCATCAATGTCAGTATTGTCTTCTCAGACTGGCAGCGGCTCTCCGGGGTCTCAAGCTGAGGTTTTCCACGCCTACTTGCCTGGACCCTTTTTAGTTGGAGATGCCGGGGATTGAACCTGGGACCTTCTGCTTACCAAGCAAATGCTCTACCACTGAGCCACCATCCCTCCCCTACTAGAGGGTACTGGACTAACTATACCAGTTAACCCCAGTAAAATTACACAGCAGGGGATCTACATGCAGCTTCTTAATGTTCAGCCGAGCTTGGACGTTGTTATTAAGAAGCTTCATATCTTGAGTGAGTTCGGTAGTTAAGTTATAAAAAACAATAATTCACAATAAGAGCCAATTAGATGAGATATGAGAGATCAGAATTTAGGATCTTTTGCAGGTGTCTTTTATTTTTAGGATAATCGCAAACCATGTGGTTCTTTGAAGATTGAGGGACGTGAACATATGAAGCTGCCTTAACACTGAATCAGTCCCTTGGTCCATCAAGGTCAGTATTGTCTACTCAGACTGGCAGCTGCTCTCCAGGGTCTCAGGCAGAGAAAGGTCTTTCCCATCACCTGCTACTTGACCCTTTTAACTGGAAATGTCAGGGATTGAACCTGGACCTTCTACATGCCAAGCAGATGCTCTGCCACCAAGCCACGACCTCTCCCCTGCTGGGAGGGATGGTTGTTCAACCCCTTCCTTCCATGTCTCTACTGTGATTTAAATTGTCCCTGATAGGCCACGATTAGCTGCATGGAGCTGCGGGAAGAAGAAGAAAAAATTGGATTTATATCCCGCCCTTCACTCTGAATCTCAGAGTCTCAGAGCAGTTTACAATCTCCTCTACCTTCCTCCCCCACAACAGACACCCTGTGAGGTAGGTGGGGCTGAGAGAGCTGTCCCAGAAGCTGCCCTTTCAAGGACAGTTCTGCGAGAGCTATGGCTGACCCAAGGCCATTCCAGCAGCTGCGAGTGGAGGAGTGGGGAATCAAAAAACAGGTTGCTTACCTGTAACTGATGATCTTCGAGTGGTCATCTGTGCAGTCACACACATGGGTTTTCCCGCTGGGACGAACCTGACCTCGGAGAATTCAAAGCTAGCCTAGGCGTTTATTTTGGCCCGCACTCCCTCCCGCTCTTGGGAGCAGGCATCCACTGCGCATGTCTGGAGCGAGGGGAAGGCGCTCCACCCACCCAGTTTCTTCTAGCCGCTGTACAATAGTAGTATAAGTGCAGACTATCTTAAAAAACCAGCAGCGGGGACGGCTGGGCGGGCGTGTGTGACTGCACAGATGACCACTCGAAGATCATCAGTTACAGGTAAGCAACCTGTTTATCTTCTTCATGGTCTCTTTGCAGTCCCACACATGGGTGACTGGTAAGCTGAACTGCACGGAGGTGGGTGCTGGTTCTGAAAAGAAACTACAGAGGTTATACATGCATATCAATTAAAACATCCAGATAAACACAAAGATAATTGCACTCACTGGTGGAGAGACTGTAGGCTTCAATCAAAGATAGAGCGGAGTACAGCCTGTCCAAAGGACGAATCTTGCCGTGCACGAACATCTAATGCGTAGTGCGTGACGAACGTCGATGTAGAAGACCAGACTGCAGCAGCACAGATGTCTTCTATAGGCACGCCCCTGGAGAAGGCAGAGGATGTAGAAAGAGCTCTTGTGGAATGGGCTCGTAGATGTTCTGGGGCAGGTTCTTTAGCCAGTTGATAACATAACGTAATGACAGCCACCAGCCACTTAGAGAGTCTCTGGGTAGAGATTCTTTGTCCTTTTTTATGGGTTCCGTAGGCTACAAAAAGTCTTGAGTCCTTACGAAAAGAACCCGTCCTGTCTATATAGTAAGCAAGGGCTCGGCGTACAGCAAGATTGTGTAAGGTTCGTTGGCCCTTGTCGGTAGGATTTTGGAAAAAAGACGGCAAAGTAGTCGGTTTCCCTAAATGGAAGGGTGGCACAACCTTCGGGAGAAAAGCAGGGTCAGGTCGTAGAACTACTGTGTCATGGTGGAAAACAGTGTAAGGAGGGTCTGTCCGAAAGGCGCATATATCACTGGCCCTTTTGCCAGATGTAAGTGCCACTAATAATGCTGTTTTCCACGATAAAAGATTCAGTGGGATAGATGCCATTGGTTCAAAGGGAGGTTTCATTAGTTGGCTTAGAACCAAGGATAAATTCCAAGAGGGGTGTAATTGACGGGTTGGTGGCCGGAGATGCAGAATGCCCTTAAGAAATGATTTTGCAGCAGGATGGGAGAATACTGTGCGTCCTTCTATATGCAGATGGAAAGCCGAAATGGCAGCTAAGTGCACTTTCAACGATGAATAGGTAAGACCAGATTCAGAAAGAGAAAAGGTGTATGACAGGATTTGAGCTATAGAAGATGATGTAGGATGGAAATTGTGATGAGTAGCATACTCAGTGAACTGCTTCCATTTTAGGGAGTAAGACTTCCTAGTAGATGGTTTTCTGGCATTCAACAGAACGTGTCTGACTTCCGCAGGAAAGTCTAAAAACTGATCCTCCATGCGGTCAGCCATAGGCGACCTGGGTCGTGATGTAGGACCTTGCCATTCTGTTGTAAAAGAAGGTCCCGAGCTTGAGGGAAGCAGTGGAATACACTGTTGGAGAGAAGAAGAAGGGTGGTAAACCAAGGTTGACGGGGCCACCATGGTGTGACTAGTATGCAATTGGTTTGATCCAGTTGGATCTTTTGGAGAGTCTTTGTTATTAGTGGAATCGGCGGGAACAGAAAGTGGAGTGGTCCGTCCCATTGGTAGAGAAAGGCATCTCCCACAGAATGGATCGAAGGGGGGCCTCGCATATAAAATCGGGTGCTTTGGGCATTGTCTGGAGAGGCAAACACATCGATAAGGGGAACTCCAAATTTTTTGAAGACTGGTTGGAGGTACGACTTTTTGAGTGTCCACTCGTGATTGTTGACGAGTTGTCGACTTAGGGTATCCGCTTGGAAGTTCTGGACCCCAGGAAAGTGTACAGCTGTCAGGTGTATGTTGTGTGCAATGCTCCAATACCAAAGGGCTAGAGCTCTTTTGCAGAGACTGGTGGATGCGGTCCCTCCTTGCTGATTGATATAAAACACAGTCGCCACATTGTCTGATGTAACTTGAATGTGTCGACCGTGAAGTGATGGCAGGAAGGATTTGAGTGCTCTGTGGACTGCTAGGAGTTCCAAACAGTTGATGTGGAGAGATTTCTTGTATGCTGTCCACTGTCCTTGCACTGTTAATGTGTCGAAAGTGGTTCTCCAACCCCATCTCGAGGCATCCGTGGTGACGATGGCTGATGGAGGTTGTCTTAGGAATGGCATCCGTATGAGGAGATGATCTTGTATTGTCCATCACTCTAAAGCTGGTAAAATGTGACGTGGAACTGTCAGTAGGGTTCGCTGAGATTGACGATGAGGATGGAATGATTGAACAAACCACAGTTGTAGGGGTCTCATGCGAAGTCTTGCATGAGAAAGGACTGAGGTTGTGGCCGCAATCAAACCCAGCATGCGTTGGAAGGTAAGGGCTGTCTGGGTTGGTTGAGATATGATAGTATTGGCCAATGTTTGAATATTGCTGACTCTGTCCACTGGCAGATAGGCCTTGTGATCTATAGTCGATAGACGTGCTCCTATAAATTGAATGTCTTGTGTTGGAACAAGGTTGGATTTTTGGTGGTTGACTTGTAGACCCAGAGATGACAAAAGTTCCAGAATGGTCGAAATGTCCCGTTTTAGTTGTTCTTTTGATTGACTTACTACGAGCCAATCGTCTATATATGGATAAATTGCAATTTTCTGTTGACAAAGGGACGCTGCCACCACTGCCATGCACTTCGTGAAAACCCTTGATGCTGTGGATAGGCCAAAGAAGAGGGCTCGAAACCTCAGGAATCTTCTGTGGCAATGGTTGATCATAAGATGGAAATATGCATCCTGGAGGTTGATGAGTGCCATCCAGGCATTTTTGGGAATGAAAGGGAGGATGGACTGCAAGGTGATCATGCGGAATTTTTTGCATTGGATGTGTCTGTTGAGTTCGCGAAGATCCAATATCGGGCGCTGCCCTCCATCTTTCTTTGGAACTAGAAAGTATCGGGAGTAGAACCCCATGCGATGGTATTGAGGTGGAACTGGTTCTATGGCCGCTTTGGCCAGCAAAGCAGCAATTTCTTCTTGGAGAGGTAGGGAGGGAGGGGTAGGTATAAAGTGATTGCGCTTTGGGGGCAAAGCAAACTCTATGGAGTAGCCCCTGTGGACAATTGCTAGAACCCATGAGTCTGTTGTTATTGACTTCAACATGGGATAAAAGGGAAGTAGGCTCGATGCAGTTGGATGGTAATGACGTATTAGTGGTGGTGGCAATATGAACAAGTCAAAGAGACTGCTTCGTAGCCGTAGCAATCTTCTTGGTTGGCTGAGGTTGTTGGTGTTGGTGGAATGGCTGTTTAGCCGGTGGGGCCTTATGCTTCCAGTAGTCGGTTTGTCTGGGAGAGCGAGGGTGCTTGTAGAATGGTGTCTTCCATAGTCTTTGTCTATTAGTTTGAGATTGTTGCTGGTTAACGCCAAATCTCTTGGCTCTTTTCCTACTATTGTCCACTGTGGTTAAGATGTCATCAGTGGTTGCATTGAATAAGCCTTGTCCATCAAAAGGAAGATCTTCAATTTTGAATTTTATGTCCGGTTGGACGGAAGATGAACGTAGCCAAGCATGTCTGCGTAATGCAATGGAGGCAGCCATCGATCTTGAGGAGCAGCCCAAAGCATGTCTTACGGTGTTAATTTGCTGCTTGCTTAGACGATTAAGCTCTTGTAGGAGCTTAGAGGCTTGTTTCTGGGATGCTTCTGGCAGGGATGTTACCAAATTACTCAGTTGTGAGGAGATATTAAAGGAGTAGGCGGAAAAATAAGCTAAATAGTTATTTATTTTGGCTGTGGCTGTTGAGATAGAGTAGAGCTTCCTGACTATTGTATCCAGCTTTCTTCCTTCTTTCTCTGGTGGTACAGGATGACATGTTTGCTTAGACTTTGATGACGAATACACGATCATAGAGTTAGGAGCTGGATGATTAAACAGGAACTTGGATTCTGGTGCATGAATCTTGTATAGTGATTCTACGCGTTTGGATGTTGGCGGGATGGAGGCTGGCTTATCCCAGGCTTCCTTCAGGGCTTCTAGAGGGACTGGTAACATAGGTAAAGAAGATCCTGCAGGTAGATCGGCATGAACCAAGTCATGGACCACGTCAGATATTTTTGGAAGATCAGTTGTTAGTTTGATAATGTGGTGGCTATGTTGGAAATTAAGTCCAAATAAGATTTTGCTCCTTCTGATGGAGACAGTTCCGCTGGCTTAACAATGTCGGATGCTGGTGATGCTGGAAAGGAGACTGAATGAGATGATTCAGAGGTTTCAGCTTCAGATTCCTCTTCTGGAGCGTCAGGTGGTGTGGTGTGTAGTATCGGTATTGTAGCCAGAGGCTTCGTCGTGGGTTGACTCGGCCGTTGAGGAGGTTGTTTTGAAGTTGATGTTGAAGGAGTCAGTGACATATTTATTGGATCCTGGTAAGACTGGGCCATTCCTCTATATTTTGGTTGAGAAGAATCTTCACGGTACTGAGGTTCCGCATCTTGGTATTGATCAATACGGTACCGAGGGTAGTCTCAATGACGATGATATTCAACAGAAGGGGATCTCGAAGGCGTGTAGTGACGTCTGTATGGAGATCGAGACCGGCTGTAGTAACAATATCAATCTCTTTCCCAACTCAAGGATCTTTCACGGTACCGATGGGCGCATAAATCCCGATCTCTCCCTCGGCTCGGAGATCTTTCTTGGTATCGATAGGTCCGGGGTTCTCGGTGTCGAGGGGATTCCATATGTAGTGGGGATACAGTAGCATCTTTGAATCTCCTTGGCGCCGACACGTCCCAGAAGGAGTGTAAGTCGAGTTGGTTTTCCTGCATCTGGGTATGAGGTGGCAATTCTGTCGGCTCCTCGGTTAAGAAATGGATTCGTGAATGGATGGCGATGGTGATAGGGATCG